>NC_132789.1:36044375-36374652 GCF_048418805.1 Vulpes vulpes | reverse complement strand
GCTGAAGGCCTCCATCAAAAAGGGAGAGGAGTTTGTGAAGAACATGAAATGAAAGGGCAGTCAGCTAGCAATCCGTTTCCCTAACTTATGAAGGCATCATGTCCCTGCAAAGCCATCTCCTGCCCTCATGTTTCCGTTGCGTTAACCACCAGTGTCATGTTAACGTCACCGCCCCTTCCAATCGCAAGTCTGTCAATGTGTGCATCAATAAAAGCAGGCTTCCGTTTTCTTTAAAAAAAAAAAAAAAAAAAGAAAGAAATCACTTTATCACCTTACTTCCTACTTCGGGACATGGTTTTGCTGGCATTAATTGGATGATTCTCTCTAGGAATGAATACCTGCACCGTGCAAGTCTACCTTCCTAGTTAACAGCCTCAGTCAAGTAAGGTTGCTAGGGCCACTGCCATTCCTGGAAAAATGGGGGTGGCAATATTCTGGGCTTCAGATCTTATTCATTTTTGTTTAAACTTTGCTTTAAAAAAAATCCCTTCTTTTTTTTTATTTTTACCGTGGAGAAATCTCCATATAATATTTTCCAACAGAGTTCGCCAAGAACATATCTTCAGTGGGAAGCACTACATGTGTTACCATTTAACACTGATATATCACTTCAACATGCATGCAATAGCAATGTGCCTTACCCAGCTGCGTGAACTCATGCAGGTGGCACCGGATGGGTGCCTTGGGTTCCCTTCCAGCTCTCAAGTACTTTCATCATGCTGTGACCTTGACTGAGTCACTCAACATTGCTCTGGCTGGGTTTCCACAGAGAGGCGAGAGATGAACAGACATGGCATGTGTAAATACATGTTCTTTGAGGAAAGGGAGAGTGTCATGTGAATTTAATAGTGCAGCATGAGGACTTGCCTGTGCATACACAATATATATCACTCGTGGGAGATGTCAACTCCATCCTCGTGGTTTATAAAGAAGATGGGACAAGCAGATTTACTCTATTCTGCGTAACAAGAGTGGTCTTCAAACATACCATCAACCCCCAGAGTCCCATATTCCATTTCCCAGTTACTGTTCCTTTACCAAAAGGTGATGGGTTTTTTTCAAGTCTGCTTAAACCCACTGCCTTTCCAATCTAGCTGGAAAATCTTTTTCTCATTTTAACAGCTGATTTAATTTTTTTTATTTACTTTGGGATTCTTCAGACTATGACTTTCCTTATCTCTGCTGGTCTTCACTTAACAATCTCTGGACTCGTTACATTAGAAATGCACAGTTGAGCAACACTTTCCAGGAAAGAAGAGTTTGGGGACCTGCTTCCTGGAAATATTAACAGACCCTTGGTGAGAAACGACTCTTCCATTAAAATTGATTAGTAAAATCAAGACCAGAAGATGCTTTTGGCAATGTTTTTCAATGTGTTTGCTAATATTTCATTTCAAAGGATATTGATTAAATTTGTATTGTTTTTGTAGCCCAATGAGGCAGAGTTAATAGTGTATTTTTAAGAATTACATTTCTTTGTTAGATTAAGCCTGACATTTCTTTGTGCTCTAATGCCTCATCACATAACAGTTCTTGAAAAATCTGGGGTAACACTGACATCAAAATATTTGATTGACTCATACTTAGTCAAAGAATGTGTGCTCTGAGTAAAGAAAACAAAATTCAATCTACACTGTGTCCTTACATGACAAAACTGACCAAATAAAATGTGAAAGTTGACTTGGAACCACATCATGGAAAATACTGAGGACCGTGATGAGGAGTTTGGAATGTGTTAAGTAGAAGATGAAGATCCTCTAGAAGGTTTGCAGCCATATATCATCTCATTGTTGTAACAAAATAATCTCGCCAGCATGAAGAATGGATGGAAAAAAAGAACATGAAGGAAAGAAGACCAGTTAAGGGGACAGTAGTTTAAGTGAGACCAAAGCCAGTTGAGTGACAGTGAGAATGAGGGGGACAAAGTGATCAATGTCTCAAAGGCAAAATGGTCAGATCTTAGTAACCAATGGGGTAGAGACAGTGGGGACTGAAAAGTGACAATCATAGAGACAAATGACTTGTAAACAGATGTGTGTGGCATTGATGGCAAAAGGCAAAACCAATACTTCTAAATCCCCTCCCGCTCCCGTACTTCTTTTTGATGGCACACCCAGTCTGAATTTATTGGATCACTGACAGTCTCAGTCTTTATTACCTATGACAAACTCTGAGGCCAGGAACCATGGCCCCCATATCTGTATTTTTTGGATCGGCTGATGCTAAAGGAAAGGCAAAGCAACAGGAGATTAGAAAAAAAAAAAAACCCTACTTCCTCTCTTATCTCAATAGCCCACACACTGAAAAAGGGCAGGGCATCAATATACGAAAAACGGGATTTCTGAAAACACTCTGATTCTGCACCATAGGCTCTGAGGATCTGTCATTGGTGACCAAAGGGCCATCTGACCACTTGAGAGCTGCAGAGCCTCAGGACTGCAGAGATGCTTCTCAGCGTAGAGCACTCTAGAGAGCCGAGCTTTGGGGATAAACTGGAATATACTACTGATTTCTATTTGACTCTGCATATCACTAAATTGTCTTGGCATCTCATTCATAAATAAATAAGAACTTTACAGTTTATCCTCAACTAATTTGCAGTGTCTGAGCAATCTTCTTAGGCATTTTCTCAGGTAACCTATTGACCCAAAAAGATGGGTTATCTTACCTCGGTGGACTGAGCTCACCATTATTTATAAGAATGGTTCTCATGAATGTTTAGGAGGACCTCGTAATGAAGCTCTTTTTTTCTTGGGCATTTGGCTGAGAAGGAAAGAAGAGAAGGGGACCTATCTGTGTTCTCTAGAGTGATTATCCAAGACAGGCTTTAAGAAAAGACACATAGGGATGAGTCCATTCCATTCTCATTCCAATGAACAGTTGCTGAAAAACATGGAAGATGCTGGAAGGATCAGAAAGCAGAACGTACACTCAAAGAACTGAGTGACTGTTCAAGGAAATAAGTTCTAATTCTCAGTAAGTTATAAGAAGAGTGTTCCTGGGTCATTGAATTAGGGACCATCAAGAAGCTGGAACTTACTTACATGAGGCCTTCAAGGAGGATAGTTCTTCAGCAAGGAAAGAAGCAGAGAGGCAGTATCGAGCTAGTGAGATGCATGATGTGAAGCAAGAAAGCCTTTGCGTTGGTCAAGAGGAATAAGGCTGAGATGGGAGGGAGTGCACTGCTCACGTCACTGAAAAGTATAGGATTCCATCTTTGGAGACTCGTGTGCCACCACCAGAACACCATCCCTCCACCTGTCAGCTCTGCCTTTCTGTGTGTTGACTTGGTAGTAAGGAAGGCTTTCAAAGGTTGCAAAAAAGAACTGCCATGGGCTGTAGGCTCCCTCCGCCTCTCCTTTGCTGCCCCAGCAGAGCCGTGGGAAACACCACTTCTTTCCAACTGATCCACTTCAAGATTGCCTGCGATTGGACCAGTGCAGTTACCTATCCTTCCATGGTCAGAAGGATAAAATACATGGATTAGTCAAGTCTGGGCTACACGTGGGTCCAGGGGATGGGGCCAAATATAACTGGCTATTGTTGGATATTGCTGAAAAGACGAAATGAGACATTCTCTATAGCATAAATGCACCTGGATGTGGTGTAGATCAACTTGAGATCAACAAAAAATAACTTACTGGAATTGCGAAAAATACGGTAGGAGGAAGTACTGAGGTACGGTCAGGAAATAAATTTATTTTTTATTTTTATTTTATTTTTATTATTTATTTCTTATTTTTATTTTATTTTTGCAGTAAAACACGGGAGATCCATGAATACTTTTGAACAGGGTGATACTGTTTGGGTTCAAATGACACTCCGATTTCAAATATCCAATTAAAATGTTCATTCATGGAGAAGAAAGTTTATTAGATGCATTAAGATTATATATTTATGGGAAAGCTATGTTTAGTTGAGAATGTTCATATATAAGCAAGTAAGGAGGGGTTTTTTATTTTATTTGTTAATTAATTAATTTATTTATTTTTATTTATTTATTGAAAGACAGAGAGAGAGTGCACACACGCATACACACAAGTTGGGGAGAGGAGGTAGAGGGAGAGAGAATCTCAAACAAAATCCCCACTGAGCATGGAGCCCAGTGTAGGACTTGATCCCACGACCCTGAGATCATAACCTGAGCCTCAAACGAGAGTCAGATGTTTAACCCACTGAGCCACCTCGGTGCCCCATAAGTAAGGTTTTCTAAATATTTATGAAATTATATAAAAGTGTAAAAGAAGACTTGATTTGTCTAAGTTAATTCTATCAGAGTAACATCACACCTTAGCCGCCATGAATGTAAGATCAAGAGAGGCCCACATTTCTTTTATTAATTCGCCTGTTCATTCATTATATTCCTCCTTCTACATGCAAGCCGTTTCAGCCATCGTGGCTTGGATCCAAAGAGAAATATGGATTTAGCCCTGTGCACCTGAATATTAGTATGGAATAAGAGAAAACTAACCCGTACTTCTTCAGTGAATCCCAAATCTGTACCCAGGTAGTGAACTAAGCAATACACATACTCTGCGAGGCAAATATTGTCTCCCTTTTAGAGAAGAGTAAACTGAGTTTCAAAGAATTTAAAGAAAATACCACTAAGAAACACACCTAGTAAATGCCAGGGGTGTAGACTTCAACACTGGCCTGTGTTCCTTCCATTCTACTGGACTACCTTTCCACATCTGAATTTGCCAAGGTTAGTGTCTCTAAGTCACTGGCTAGAGTCCCAATTTTATTTTATTTCATTTTATTTTATTTTTAAAGATTGTATTTATTTATTCATGAGAGACACAGAGAGAGAGAGGCAGAGACACAGGAAGAGGGAGAAGCAGGCCCCACGCAAGGAGCTCAATGTGGGACTCGATCTTGGGACCCCAGGATCACACCTTGAGCCACACCTTCAGCTCAACTGCTGAGCCACCCAGGCGTCCCAAGAGTCCCGATTTTAAAAGAAGAGAGTTTCACTGTTGATGAAATTGTGTGTCGGAGATGAGTTTATGATTTGCCAAAAGCAATAGCTGTTCTACATCGTGGGAACTTAAATATCACACACGTACAGAGAAGGAGAGAGAAAGACAGGCAGAGACAGACAGAAGTAAATACAGAGAGAGAAATAGAGGACATCTCCCTACCACACATTCCTCATGTATACTTCTGACTGCTGTAAACTGTGATGTTAGATTCCCCGGACACCCCGAGTACCTAAGAATACTGAGGGGCCCCTGGAGGCGTCTGTCTTTGGCTCAGGTCACGATCTCGAGATCCTGGGACTGAGTCCAGAGTTGGGCTCCCCACTCAGGGCAGAGTCTTCCTCTCCCTCTGCCAACCACCTCCCCCCCAACTCACGCAATGCTCTCTCTCTCTCTCTCAAATAAACAAATAAAATCTTTAAAACAAAATAAAATAACACTGAAGGGGGGCCTTTTGTAAAGTGAAATTTCTTTTTTTTAATTTTTTTTTTATTATTTATTTATGTAGTCATACAGAGAGAGAGAGAGAGAGAGAGAGAGAGAGGCAGAGACACAGGCAGAGGGAGAAGCAGGCTCCATGCACCGGGAGCCCGACGTGGGATTCGATCCCGGGTCTCCAGGATCGCGCCCTGGGCCAAAGGCAGGCGCCAAACCGCTGCGCCACCCAGGGATCCCAAAAGTGAAATTTCTTAATGTGGCTACCTTACTGTCCATTATTTTAGACACAAACATAACCGAGGAATCTTCAGGCTTTATCCCCATGCGTTTTGAATTAAAAAAAAAAAAAAAAATGTGATTGGCCTGTGGCTCCAGACAAGAACAAGCCGCCAAAATGTTAACTATGTTATCTGAAACTTAATGTTTCAAACTTGAAGCCATCCTGAATATGAAAGATGGGTGCTGGCTCAGAGCCGGGGACATAGCTTAGGTGACACCCCATCACCCGGGGTAACACATTTTCCTGAATGCTTCGCGTCTATCGACAGCCTCCCAAACGACAAGTCCAAATTCTGATGTGGTTCAATGTATTTGAGCACAGCCATCCTAGAGGCTCATAAAAGGCCTAGTTAGCCTCTGACCAACTCTGTCTAATATTTATGGAGAGAACCCCATAAAACAAACATACTTCCGGTTGCTTGCTCATGAATGGGTATTGGACCTACCCTCCACCGCTCCCTAAAGCTAGCACAAGTGGTTTTTTTTTTTAAGATTTTATTTATTTATTCATGAGAGACACAGAAAGAAAGAGAGAAGCAGAGGGAGAAGCAGGCTCCATGCAGGGAAACCACGCGGGGACTCAATCCCGGGTCTCCAGGATCAGGCCCTGGACTGAAGGTGGCTCTAAACCACTGAGCCACCCGGGCTGCCCCCACAAGTGGTATTTGAAGAGCAAGGCAAATTCCATTTTGATTCTGAAGCCTAGTCAGATGCACTTTGACTAGTGTTCCAAATTTTAGGGGGCAGCTTCACCACAGAGATCTTCTCGCACACCCCTTGAGTTGGCCATGAATCCGTGAATGTAGGAATGTTTCAGTCTACGTGGAAAACACAAAGGCACTGTGGCCAGCTCAGACCAAGAAAGAGTTACACTAGGACACCCTGGGCAAACCAATGGACAGAACCAATAGCTGAAGGAAAGGTGTGGTGGCTTCCATACTCCTTTGTCCCACTCCCAGTTTGAAGATTATGCTCTTCCAATCTGACCACGGATTGCACATCAAAAGCCTGAAATTTTCATATACCACTAACCCAGGAATTCCCCTTAAAATAAACTTATCTTAGAGAAAATAGCCAAAGCTACACATCAAGGTTTAGTGACAAAGAATGTTCATTAGGGCATAATTTCATTAGTGAAAACTTGACAACATCGTAGAAACTCAACAATAGGTGTGTTAGCTGTGTATTGGTGTGTGGACAACCTGCTCAGGGGCCGCAACGACACAAGTCCATTATCTCACAGTTTGGTTGAGCGGGCTTTCTGCTTGGAGTCTCACCGAGCTCCAGTCAAGGTGTCCATAGGGCCCTATTCCCTCCCAGGGGCTGTAAGGGAGCATCCGTCCCCATTGCCTTGCTATAGTAGAAGGGACGTCCTCATTTTCTTGCTGGCTTTCAGCTAAGGCCACTCCCGGGTTCTAGAAACTACCCACATCTGTTGGTTCTTGGCTCCCGTCCTCCATCTGCGAGGCCGGCCACAGTGGGACCCGCCCGCCCCCCGCCCCCGCCATATGTCTGTGACCTGTGCTTCTGCTTCCCTCTTGCTCCGTGACATACCCGTGTCATCACACTGGGCCGGCTGATGGCCCGAGACAACCTCCCTGTCTGAAAGCGGGGACCTTAATCCTATCTGTAAACTTCCCTTCATGCAGTAATGTCACAGTCGCAGAACCCAGGGACTGGGGCATGTGGATCTTTGGGGGGCCTACCACAGACAGGGTCAGTTGGCTAAAACCGGGGACGTGCATGAACCAAAATGGAATATGAATAAAAGTAACGGTGTGGAGAAATATTTAATGGCATCTGGAAAAACGCTAAGTGGAATATCACATTGAAAAATGTCGAAATAGGGATCCCTGGAGGGCTCAGCGGTTAAGCATCTGCCTTCGGCCCAGGGTGTGGTCCTGGAGTCCCTGAATCAAGTCCTACATCGGGCTCCCTGCCTGGAGCCTGCTTCTCCCTCTGCCTGTGTCTCTGCCCCTCTCTCTGTGTGTGTGTGTCTCTCATGATAAATAAATAAAATCTTAAAAAAAAAAAGAAAAATGTCTAAATATAAGAAAAAAATGCAGGTTCCCCAGTTGTATGGACAGTTTCAGCTCATTTTTTATAGGGTAAACATAATCTGTAGTTGGAAACGTCTCAGTATCAGTCTGTATCTCTCCGTGTATTCATCGATCAATCCTTATAAATCTGTGGAGGCGCAAAGATCTACCCAAGAATGCTAAGTGGTTATTCAGCAGGGGGATTGCTAGTGAATTTCTTTTTTTTTAATACATTTATTTTTTATTGGTATTCAATTTGTCAACATACAGAATAACACCCAGTGCTCATCCCATGAAGTGCCCCCCTCAGTGCCCGCCGCCCAGTGAATTTCTTGAGATGAAGACCTTTTTTTGGAATCTATGTCAATGATTAAGTGCGGCATCTGTAACACACACACACACACACACACACACACACAATAGTATTTTAAAAATCAAAACCTTCTCTTGGAAGCAGAGAGCCCTTTGGCCAGACAGGTGACCCTCCCCAGCACTATACACTGTTTCCCCCAGGGATAGTCTCATCCCCGTGGGACTGAGCTGAATTCCCACAGGACAACCCCAATCCTGGCAGCCTGCCCCAATTCTGAGGAATCCGGGGTCTTCGGCCCCGAGGCCCAGTACCTGTGGAAACAGGTTACAGGACGAGAGCCTCGCGATCGTCTCCAGCTGTGCTTCGCGTTGCCTCCTGTCATCTTGGAGACATCTTCTGACGTGGGGCCTCCTGAAACACCCACGTGTCCGTGTCGCGTTTGGTTTAAATTTCAGATAGCTAAAAATAAGTCCTTCCCCTCCTTTTGGTTTTAAAGTATAAGCAGATCTAGTTTTTGATGCACCACGCTTATAAACGAAGCAGCTCGCTGTCCCCACCCAGAGACAGCCAGGGCAGCCCCCGAAAGAAGGCTCTGTCCTTAACAGTCTACGTTCCAGTGTGGTTTCCGCAAGGACACGCTGTATACAAACTTTGTTCCTAAGGTTATTTCTAGTGGTGCAAAATTGACTTCAATTCACAAAAATCATGTGGTGCGTTCCCATGTAAGTTGGATGCTCTGCTCTAAAGAAAACAGAGGGTTGTTGGGTTTTTTTCTTAATCTTCTTCAGCAACCACTCCCGTTTATGGGAGATCAACTTCCGCCCTCGGGATCATACTTAGATCAGCCTCCAAATGGGGCTTCATTCTTGCAGGACCCGGCGGAGACTCACACCCGCACCTAAGACGCTGCGGACTGTGTCCGAGCCGGTGGGTGGAGTGGCCCAGAGCGCGAGGGTTAAGTGTGGGTCCCCCCAGAGCCACGGGGTAACACCGTCCTTGGGTCTGAATCTTGTAACTGGCCTTTACCAGCTGTGTCACCAGGGGCCGGTTACTCAACCTCGCATGCCCCCATTTGAGAGATGAATTCGATGGTATCATGTGCGTTCTAGAAGCTCTGTGAGGCTTCCGTGAATCAGACACATAAGGTACTCAAGATACTGCCCCGTCCACGTGGGCTGTAGCACTTGCCATGGAGGCACGAAAGGGAGTAGCAGTATCGGGAATGGGATTGATCATTGAGAGGAGAAAGAGAGAGGAAGGGAGGAGGGGAGGAGGGGGGATGGAAGGAAAGGAGGAAGGAAGGGAGGAAGGATGGAGGAGGGAAGGGATGGAGGATGGAAGAGGAAAGGGAGGAAGAGAGGGAGGGAGGAGGGAAGGTAAGAAAGAGGGAGGGAGAGAGGGAGGGGAGGGAGGAAGGATGGAAGGAAGAGAGGAAGGAGGGAAGGAAGGAGGGGAGGGAGGGAGGAGGGAAGAAGCTTCTTCAAGAGAATCATGACCGACCGTGTATAAACAGCACAAGAAGCCCCCCGCCCCAACCCGGGGGAGGCCCATCCGTGCACCGCACAGCTCCGAGCCGGCGGTTCCAAGGTCCCAAGCTGCCCACGTCTGGGCTCAAGGGCGCCCCCCTCCCCCCACACACACACTGATGGAGCCCCAACCACAGAGGGCATTGGGGGTCAACCTCCCGTGGGGACGGCGGCAGTGTGGGGGCACGGCCGGGCAACGACCCAAACTCCCATCCCGAGTCCTCCACTAGATCCTGCGCCTGCTTCCCCGCGGGGACCTGTCCAGTCACATGAAGCGAACACTGAAGGGCTGCCTGCCCCCGCAGCACTCCCCGCTCAGGGTATTTGGGGGATTGGGGCTGGAGGGATGGAAGAATGACAGGCTCTGGCTGGTGGGTCCCCGTTGGTCCCACATGTTTGCAAGTGCAGCCCCAGAGCTCCTCCAAATACACCGGGGCTTTGTGTTTTTGGGGTGATCTTACATTTACTTTCTTTGTAGTCCTCCTCTCCCTCCTCTCTCCCCTCCTCCTCCCCCTTCTCTCCCCCCCACCCCCACCCAGCCCCCTTGGGATCATCTCCAACAATAGGTTTGAGCTGGAACACAACCTTCCTAACCTGATTTTCTCCTGTGGCTCAGCCCCCGTATCCAGACCAGGACTCAAGTGGGAAGCACCCGGCAAGGTCGCGAGCCTGTAACGCCATCGCCTGCTGGAGCAGCCCCTTTAGAACACAGGTCGGCTTCAGCAATTCGCCCCAAGTCGTCGACCTGAAAGTGTCAGGAAGTCTCTAGAACACCTCGGCGTGCCAGGTTTCCCAACCAGTGTCACTGAAGCCTCCGGGCCCAGCACCACGCACGCACGCTGCCTTCCAAGATTTCATTATGTACAATTTTTCCGGATATTTTTGCCACAGCATGACGGGAACCACCAGATTTCCAGTTTGCAGGGTTTCCCTTTGCTTCCTGCGACCCAGTCAGCGCTGAGCTGCTTATTTTCGGTCTTGTTAGGGCAGCAGCCCAGTAGGTCAGAGGTAGCATGAGCTGCTGTCACCAAGGGACCGACGGCGCAGTGGCTTATGCAGGACGGACCTATTACATTCTAATGATCTCAAAATATGTGGTGGTTTTTTGTTGTTGGTTTTTTTTTTCATTTTTGAACGACTCTAGAATGGGACTGTGTCTTGTAATCAACAGCATCTCGGCATCATGTCTTAATTGGTTATGTGTGTTCTCCTTTCTGAGGTTATAGGACATCGCTCTGCGATCTATGACATCTTGGGGGGATCTTTGCCTCATACCATGGCCAAGACACTGACCACCCAGGACTGGTAGGAGGGCGCCAACATCCCCAATACGTGACTCCCGCATGGGGGCCAAGGTGCTGCTCCATCACCTCCTGGGCAGCCAAACGTGGGGAAAGAGCCAGGGAAGGGCACGTCCATCCCTCCTAAAGGCACCACCTAGGAGTAGCCTGTAGGGTCTGTACTGTATCCTCTGGCCTGCCTGACACGTGTGCACACAACATCCATCAAAAGACACTTAAAAGCATAATCTCTGCCTGGACACGATGTTCTCAGCTTAGACTCAGCAGCGTGTTTTTAAGATAGGAAAAAAAAAAAAGGAGTGGATATCAGGATTGACCCACAGCCTTACCACACCTCTGCCTCCGAGTCCGCGCCCCCTCGGCTAACCCGGTGCCTTCCCACTCATCACCCCCGCACACCCAATCAGTTCCTTGACCTCCCAGATGCACTCACACGGGCCGTTGACATTTGTGCGGGTTGACTTACTGAAGCCGTGGCTTGGGGATGCAAGACCTCCACCCCGACGGTGGACGCAACCTCGGATCCAACGGGGGCCGTCTCTGTCCCCGTCTTCCTCCTGCTGTCGGCAGCCTCAGTGCGGGGACCTCGTCTAGTCTCCTCTCGCTGTCCCCTCTCACCTCACCCCTTCTCCGCACACCCTCTCCCTTTCACTCACTCATGTGTCAGCCCACATCCAGCGTAAAGATTGACTGTTTGATTGGGGGGGGGGGGCAGAGGGAGAGGGAGAGGGAGAGTCCAAGCTGAACGGGGAGCCCGGCTCGGGGATCAATGTCACGACCCCGTGATCATGACCTTCGCCGGAACCGAGAGCCAGACTCTCAATCAACCGAGCCCGCAGGCACCCAGCTCACACCCCATGGAGAGCCGGCTTTGTCCCTCTTCCCTGCCTTCCAACCCCGCAGCCCATGCCTCCGAGTCTCTCATCACCAAGCAGAACTTTTCCTACAGAAAGATAGACACGGTCCCTACGAGGCCCTCCGTAAAGGCGATGGTGTCATCATGCTGCTTCAGCAGGCCTGGGGGACCCGGGGGAGGGTGCGGAAATCAGGGCCAGATGCCTCACTCCCCACCCGACGTCACCTGATGCGAATCTGACCCGGGGAGAGGGGGGCGCAGTACATCCGTAGAGCTGAGCATCGTCTGCACACGCTGTGGGTGGTTTGGAGAACGAGTCTACACGTCAGAGGAGGCATCTCATCAGTTGTGAGGCATCCGGGGGCGCCCAGCCTCACGGCCCGCTCTCGGCCCCCACCTCCCATGCCTACAGCAGCTCCTCAGAGGCTCTCCCTGGGGCCTGGGGCCCTGCCGCTCACGTCTGTTGCCCTCGCCAGCTACCCGGCCTGACATCACGTGGGCCCAGCGGGCAGTCCCAGTCTCGGGCCGAGCGCCGTGGGACCTGGTGCCGTCCCGTGGCTCTGGCTGGCCTTCCCGGCATCTGCAGCTCACTGCCCCGCTCGAGCTCCCGAGTGGGGCAGCCCTGGGGCCCAGCCGGAGTCCTGGGCAGATGGGGCGGGTTGCACCCCACTCGGGGCATCGGGGGATGGAGGGGGGACAGTGGCTGGTGCCGCTCGTTGTCAGCCTCCAGGTTTGGGTCAGTTCCCGTGAGTTTGGGTCTGTTCCTGCCGTGCTTGAATCATACGAGTGACAGCCCGTCTCGATGGGAGGCAGGCCTGCGGGTTCTGCTTCCGTGGAATTACACGTGGATGCCTCATAGGGTACAGAGAAGGGAGCCCTGTGCGCCGTGGCTGGGCGCTGCGAGTGATCCCGCTCTCCCTAACTCTGTCCAGATGTGGATGCTCTGTGCCCATGCAAATTAGATGGCTTGCTTTCTTTTCGGCCTTGTCGAGAAGCTGCACTCTGACTCACACAGAAAGAAAAAAAAATGGAAAGAATGTGCGGGAACTACACATAAGACATGCTATTTTAATAGGACCGGCTCTGCTGAAGGGAAAATCAGGGCTTTTGTGCTGCAAACAACAGCATTTGCATCTGGAGGGGCTAGAACCCCCCCCCAGCCCCCCCAGCCCCCCCCCCCCCCCCCCCCCCCCCCCCCCCCGCCTAGTAAGAACCAAGGACGGCCTTCCCTCCTCGTCAGGGCGTCTGTCCGCTCTTTCCAGACTCGGCTTTCTGGTTTGGGTTCTAAGTCTTCTGGACCCGGAGCCACATCTGTTCTCTGCCCCCAGCCTTGCTGCGGTGACTCTAAAAGGGAAGAATTATTCCGAGATAATGGGCCCTCTGTAGAGCCTGCAGCAGTTTCCATTCTACTCCTCTCTCTCTCTCAAGTAGTGAACTGCAGTCAGGCCAACGTGGGCATCAAAACGCTCAGCACAAAAAGCGATTCACAGGGCCCGTCGTGTTTTGTGCGCCACAGAGTGTCTCATTTAAAACCCGTCCCACTAAAAGGCCCATTTTTACTAAATTGGGCTCTTACAAAACGGGAAAGATAAAGGAGAGAAGGGGGAAAAAGAGGCAACGCGTCCCCCTTTTCTGCCATCCTGGTGTCGTTTACTGGTCGCCCCCCGGGGAAGGCTCGTCCTGCAACAGCCGGAATCGAGATCATCTTCGTCCACCCCCGCCCCAAACCCTTCCTCCCTCCTCTGAGAAGGCACAGGGGGAGGCCCACGGACGGGGGGGGTCGTGGACCCCAGAAGTGAGCACGCAGCCGTGTCACGTGACGGCTTCCCAGCGGCTCCCCTACACACCCGACTCAGAGCGTGCCCGGGTCACAGACCGCGGCCTCCACGCACGGGTGTATGCACCCTGAGGTGGAGAAACAGGATCCCGGACAGAGTAACTCACGGCTGAACCCAGGTGTGCCCCTCAGTAAATGCCTTAGAACCTCTCCCCACACTCTGAGCATCTACGAGGGGTCTCCGGGCCACCCCACGCTTGACCCTGAAGCATCCCGGCGGCGGGCAGGCCAGCTCAGCTCCCCAGCATCTCCGAGCTCATCCCCGATGCAAGGGACACAGGGGCTCAACCAAGGCCTCTGTCCTCAGCCCCCGCGTCTTCCAGCCGCACCATCACGAGACGCCCTGGAGAAAGTGTCTCCAGCCTCTGACTGCCTAACCGGTTAGTGTCCCGAAGGGGGATTTCAGGCCTGGAGCTTATGTGGCGACAGGGAGGCCTCCTGTTTGCCTGGGACTCGGCACCGCAGGAGGCCACCCAGGCAGGCGGCACCTGGCGGCAGGGATGGGGACCGGGAGGGGGGTGGGAGGACTTTCATCTTCCTTAGTTCAAAGTACTTGCCCTGGGGGGCACCTGAGGGCTCCATCGTGAGGCATCTGCCCTCCGCTCAGGTCGTGATCTCGGGGTCCTGGGGTCAAGTCCCACATCGGGCTCCCTGGTCAGCGGGGAGCCTGCTTCTCCCTCTGCCTCTGCATCTCCCCCTGCGTGTGCGCTCTCTCTCTCTCTCTCTCTCTTTCAAATAAATAAATTAATCTTAAATTAAAAAAAAAAAAAAGATGAGGGACTCCAAAGGACCTGATGTGTCGATGGCACCTGCAGGGATCCCTGGGCCGCCCTGTCCTGCAGAGCCACGGGTCCCAGGCTAAGCAGAGGGCAGTGCTCTGACCCTCCGATGCCTCTGAAACCATCTTCCCGGGCGGCCAGAGAGCAGCCCGCCCACCTGGCTGGCCCGAAGCCCTGGGCAACCGTGTGACTGTGGGGAGGCTGGCGGCTCGAGTGGGAAGGAGAAAATAAGAGACTTGTTTGTGACTTTCCCCAGTGACCTTGAGCTCCGTCCTGATGCTTGTGTCACTGCACTGAGCAGAGGCCTGATGCAGACACTCTTACATAACGTGTGTGCTGGATGCCCCCCAACCCCGCCGCCCCGCTCAAGACAGAACAGGGCCTCCAGTTGCCCCGCGTTTGCCGCCGAAGCAGGCCTGGTCCACTCACAGCACATCAGGCCAAATGCGGCGGCGTGAATCGAGGTCCTTAAAAACGTTCCCATTCTTGGGGGCAGAAATCTTACTTTGGGGAATGTTAGCATAAGCGACCATTGGGGATCTATAGGTTAATGATCACCAGAAGTTCATCACAGCAGGGATATCGTCTCTCCAAGCTCCGGGTACTGCTGGGGGTTCGGGGAGATCTGAGCACCTGTGGTAGCCCAGCCCCAAGGGGACCTGAGCTGAGCAGGGCACAGTGGGGCTGAGAAGGAGCCGAGTTGTGGGGACACTCAGAGGGTGGCCAGACGTCCACCCTGGGGTCGGCAGAGGGGGCTGCTGCTTTTCAGTGAGCAGCTGCAAAGCATCCTGGGAAGCAGCTCACCCAGAGGGAGGGAGCCGTCCTTGCAGTAAAGGCTTGGACCTTAGATGCTGAGGCAAGAGAACGTCACTCCACTCCACCCCCCAGGATCTCAGGGGCTGTCTGAGGCCTAGGAGGAGGGAGGTGAGGAGGGGAAACCAAGTCATGTCACTGAACCGTGTGACACTGTGAGGCCAAAGGACGCGGCCTTGGAAAGTTTGGGGAGAAGGTAAGTCCCGTGGACAAACGGGCTGTTCCTCCCACTTTGCCTCAAGACCTTGAGCAGCTTCGGCAGCAGGAGGGGTCAGACAGCCACCGGCCAAGCAGGTGCTGCGCCCAGAGCAGTGGGAGGGGCTGCAGGTCTGTGCAGGCCAAGCTGAGGGGCCCCCAGACGGCCAAGGCGGCCGACATCGTGCAGGGAGCACGGTGCGTGAGCAGGGATGAGGTCAGCTTCCAGGGCTGCAGACAAAACCTCAGGCACACTGGGGGCGGGGCTGGGGTCAGGTGACTGATACGCCAACTGTCCAATGGAAGAGAGAGCTTGCAGGGAGGACACGGCTATTGCAGGAAATACTATGTTAGCGTTAGAAATGGGGGCACTGGTGGGCTCGGTGAGGTCACCCCCTGGTCACGCCGGGGTCCTGGACTGTAGTCCCGCACCGGGCACCCCATCAGCCAGGAGTCTGCTTCTCTCTCTCCTCCCAGCTCCTGCTCTCTTTCACTATCTCTGTTGCTATCTCTGTCTCTCTCCCAAATAAATAAAATCTTTTTAAAAAAATGGTGTGCTGGTATAATATTTAATTACCAAAAAATGATTACGGTAAATAAAGTAAGTGCATTAAAAAGTCAGCAATGGGGCAGCCTGGGTGGCTCAGCGGTTTAGCACAACTTTCAACCCAGGGCCTGATCCTGGAGACCCGGGATCGAGTCTCACATCGGGCTCTCTGTGTGGAGCCTTCTTCTCCCTCTGCTGTGTCTCTGCCTCTCTCTCTCTGTTTCTCAAGAATAAATAAATAAAATCTTAAAAAAAAAAAAGTCTGCAATGCATGCATCTGTTTCTATACCATACAAAAGTATCCCTCACGTCGACACTCACAAGTGTCTCAAGTCCAAGTAACCACCTTCATTACCATTATCATCATCATTAAATGTCTCCCCATCTCTCCTACTAGAGCCTTACCTATCTTGCTCACCTTGAGAGTCACCTTGAGAATCTTAGAACCCGAAAGAATGTTTGGTTCATGGTACGTACTTTATCAGATAAATGGTGGACCATCAAAACCCAGACTCTTGTCAGAATTATTTCTAGAAATTGGGCCCTCCCAAAATATTCCCCAGGAACTTAGGGGTGACTGCGAAGGAGTGTTTCATGTGTTCCCACGTGGCTCAGGCCCAGCATCCCCCCGTTCTTCCTGTGTTGGACCCCTAGCCACACTCCCTGACCCATGAAGCATCACCAGCATTGCTGCCTACAGTCAAAATGCTGTCATCTGCACCAGAGGCTCCCTTCCAATCCTTGCGGCAACCAAACACCACTGGGTCTGATTCCGAGGTTGGGAAATCAATCCCCTCTCCACTCCTGTACCTCGCGTGGTCACTAGGCCCCAAAGCAGCCCTGCTCGGCCCAAAGACCAGCACTTTCTTTGGAAGAGTTCTGTGATCTGGGACCCACATTCCTCTGACCACAGAAGCTCAAGTCCCAACAAAGGCTGGGGCAAGGGTGAGACCCTCTGCTGTTCACACCAGCTTTTCTGCTTTTCTCCATCAATCCAAACACTCCACTGGTTCACCAAAGGTAGAACACAGCTCTCTCTGTGCCGTAATGTGCAAATTCCCAGGGCAGGGAGCAGCAGGGACCTGTTTTTAGCACCAGTTGCATCTTGTCCTCAGCTCAGCCAGTCCGGCATGCCTCAAAGTGAGCGACAGAGCAGAGATGCTGGTGCTCCAGGGGGAGTGACCAACAATTCTCCCTCCTGCTGAGTTCAGCACCAGGTTCCAGATAACCCAGGAAAGGAGGACAAATGAAGACTCAGTTATCACCTGCGCTGCTGCAAGGCCGAGCAACAACTAGTTCTCCTCCTATGTTGGAGCTTATGTCTTTGAGTGAAGGAAGTTTCTAGTTCTGAACTCCTGGTCAGCCAGCTATAAACCACCCGGCCTCCCTCCGATCTCCCGCAGACCTACTGCTGAGCTTGCTGCATGATCGAGAGCAAGCAGGGCCACGAGTCCTTGGCAGGATCACACCCCAATACACAAAGAGAAGGAGGAGCTGTGCCACTTAGACCCAGGTGCTCTCCCAAACTTGCCAGTCCCGGAACATTCCACTGCCCTGGAGGCGAGCCAAGGGTGGGATAACAGTCCGCGGCTGTCATGACCAAAGAGTGTTCCTCATCACAGAAAGAAATAGCAGAAATAGGAAATAAATTTCTCTCTAATGACAGAGACAGCTGCACGAAGGTCAAAGACCCGAGGTCAATAGTTGTTCTTCCTGGGTGGTGAAATTATGGGTGATTCGTACCTTCTTCCAGGAAGACATGGAGTATGCATGTGTGTGTATGTGCGTGCATGTGTGTGATTTCCCATATTTTCTATAAGTACGTAATATACTTGAAATCAAACTGGAAAAGAAAAGTAATTTTTCAGGGTTTTATTTCAAATAAAACAAACAAAGGAAAAGAAAGAGAAAAAACCTCACAGCCCTCTCAGCTCCTGTCTGGAAGACTCACGTGCTCTAACACCCCATGGCCCTGCACCTGGATCGTGGCGCTGCACCTGTCCACTTACATCACAGAAACGAATTCTCCGCCTCAGTCTCCAGAAAGGAAGAGGCCCAGAAGGTTGCAGGCTGAGGACTAGAAACCCAACAAGAATAGGTTCAGTTGGGGCTCTCCAAGGACATGATGAGACCCCATTGACCCGCTCTAACCAGTTACTGGCGATTCCAAAGAGGAGAGAGGAGTTGACCAGACTGTAAAGCCACAGGGGAGGATTGTCGGTGTGAGCACGTGGCAGAGGAGAGACTTGGAATGATAACTCGGGATCACATAAGACGGTAGCTGGGAGAACCCATGGGTAGGAGAGGGAACTCGGGGCTCCACCTCCCACGATCACTGCTGCAGAGAACAAACGGGAGGGCTGGGCGGATGGGTGAGGAGCCCACAGTCCTGCAGCAGCATCAGGGCAGCTCCAACTCTCCTTCCCCTTTCCGTTCTGCAAGAAATTATAAATGTCATTTGCCAAGAGGGGAAGGATTGAAATCATAAGAATTGACTTGTGAGAAAGTGGCCTGGCCTTTAGGAGGAGAACATGCCTCTTCCTAAACACAACCAGGTGGTCACATGGTCCACAGGGCCAGAGGAAGAGTCACAGCTACTTCCCCCCACGTGATCAGCGGGGCGCCCCCTCCACGGAACAGAAGGAGCCACTATTTGAGGAACAGGGGGCAGAGGAATAGCTTTGAGAAAGATTGGGTAAAGCCGTGTTCTCAGTGATTTCTGGCCGCTTGTATCTTTGTGAATTTGTGTCTCAATTACCTTTGGCCATAGAAACGTTACTTGGCTATCGTGCAGATGGCATCAGGCTAATGCTGGGGGAGAGGGCCACCACCTTGGATGAAATCCATGATCCGTTCAGTGCAACCACAGCTAGGTAATCCGCAGCTACGGCCTTCCGTACAGAACCCTTGGCCTTTCCCAAGAGAGCCAGAAATTCTACTCAGGTAAGCACCTGTACCGTGATCTACCACATAGCCATCATCTTGCTCCATCATCCATAGTACAGACATCTTACTATTTTTTTTTTCGCTTTGTAGGAGATACAATGAAATGTCTTCCTAAAACTTCAGCATTATTTTGATGGTAAGCTCCTCTTTGGATGGATGATGGAACTAGGCCAAGAGGAAAATCAGTAATGGCTGACACAAGATACAAGGTGGGAAATAAATCAAACAACCTCAATTTGAACAATATCTGTTTAATCACTTCTAAATGATAACACTGTAAGAAATAGCACTGAGCTATTGGTTTTATGGGTTTTGTTGCTTTTACATTAAAAAAAAAAAAAAGATGTCCCTGTTAAATTGCAGCTTGAAAAGGTGTCTGTCACTGGGATAAGCGGTGGCGTCTTTGCATGGAGAGAGGTAGGTGGTAAATCAAATGCTATAGAGATATGTGATCTTGTGGGTGGATCTGGCCCTTGTGGGCTGTTTTCTTAGCAGCCCCTAAATCACAATAAAGAAATAGACTGTGCAACTGTGATCTAAATTACCATGAGGATTTGCAGACCCAACAGCTAAATCCAGATATAAAGAGAAGCCAAGGCCAATGAGTTAAGATGTAGAGATGACGTAGACACATTTGGTCAAGAATAAAGAGTGAGCACCACTCAGGCCGCTTCATGACTAAATGCCTCCCTTTGTTTCAAACCTATTTCTAGGTATAGGAATTGTCATGACGAATGCAACTAAAAATATATTTTTAGCAGCCTTGCTAAGGTTCTTTAATGTGATCTGAAGACAATTTCAAACCCAGGAAAGGCAGTCTGTGATGTAAGATCCTTTTCTCCCTGCAAGAAAATACCACAATCCCTGCCCTGAAACTTAATCACCAACCAGTGGTCCCATAGACGGAGCCCAGGGCCCGTGAGCCCAACGACCACAAGAGGAGGGATACGAGTGTTCGCGTGCAGCTCTGTGTGTGACACTTCAGGTTAAACCTTGGCGCATCTGCAGTAGGAAAGAGCAAGCAGCAAACAATTTCAACGAATGCCTCTATCTCCACACAGTTTCAAGACTTTTGTCCTGCGTTTCTTAGATTCCTCGTGTTCCTTAAATTCCGCTAGTCATCACCAACGGAAAGGGCCGTGGTGCCCCGCAAACCTTCTATTTCATAAACAGGGGCCTGTCTTAGCGAATACTTTCTCGGGAGGCCATAATTAAAGAAATATTTATCCTTGAAAGTAGAAATGTCAAAAGCAGCATAATTAATTAATTTCTGAAATTTCTCTCCCCTGCTGTGAAAATTAGTCTGCATTTGCTTTTGAGAAAGGGCTTTTGATTTTGCCTGGGGGCTGGAGCTGAGTATGCAGCGCACAGAGGTGTGGACATGGTGGCTCCTTCATGGCTGTAGGTTGGAATAATAGCTATAAAGGAGGAGAGAACCCAGAAGAGGAAGGGAAGAGATAGGGAGATTAAGCCTGAACCATATTCCCCTGTTATCCCACGTCCCCATCCATATTGAGGCAACAGGCTTAGATTCTAGATGTTTCTTGAACTTCAAGCTCTGGTCCCTTTTTATACTTAAACATTTTTTTTTTTTATTTACTATGAAGTGACAATAGTAGTCTACAGCCAATAGTCCCCATGACATACATAGGTGCATGTGTGGACCTCTGACGGGACAGAGAGAGAGAGAGGAAGCAGAGTAAGAAAACCTGCCGCTAGCTGTGATGAAACCCTTTGGATGAAAACAGAAGATCGGGGGCGCCCAGTGGGGCTCCGCCTGTGAAGCATCAGCCCTCCGTGCAGGTCGTGATCCCGGGGTCCTGGGATCGAGTCCTACGTCAGGCTCCCTACTCAGCGGGGCTCTGCTTCCCCCCCTGCCCCTCCCCCTGCTCATGCTCTCTCATTCTCTGTCTCTCTCTCAAATAAATAAATAAAATCTTTAAAAAAATATCACGGGTTAATGAAGGGACCAAAGCTCCACAGCAAAGACAAGTGGGGGAGGCCTGAGGACACAGCTGAGGCAGGGCTGGGGACGAGGAACTTGGCACGAGCCCCCCAGACCCTGGGACTCTGAGACCCAGCTTCTCCAGGAACCACTCTGGACAGATGGGGACCAGCACACATTCTGCTTGGTGGAGAAACCAGTACACTGTCCCGGGAGTGACCCGTGCAGCCCCCTGAGATGTACACCCATCCGGGGGATCCTGCTGCAAAGACCAAGGGGTACTAAGTAAATGCCAGCCCCTGTGAGCATGACAGGACTAAGAGAAGAGCAGGAGAGAGCAGGACAAGCAGCAAATAGGCCTGGAGGGGAAGGTGCCCGCATCGCGTTCACTTCCCAGTGCCCGGACTTTGGGAGCCCATTAGCCATCGTTCCTAAATTCCTGACCCTGGAGGCCTTCTGTGCAGGAAGGTAGGAAGGTACGACCTGTCCTTGTGTGTCTGGGCAGTAGCTCCTCTCCCGGGCATTCTCTCCACTGCCATGCAGTGCCTTAAGCCCTAAGCCCTTGCTTCCCATGAAACCACAACCTAGGCCACCCTGGGTGGTTCAGTGGTTTAGCGCCGCCTTCGGCCCAGGGCGTGATCCTGGGGTCCCGGGATCGAGTCCCACGTTAGGCTCCCTGCATGGAGCCTGCTTCTCCCTCTGCCTGTGTCTCTGCCTCCCTTTCTCTCTGTGTCTCTAATGAATAAATAAATAAAATCTTTAAAAAAAAGAAAGAAAGAAACCACAGCACTAATGTTACATAAGATTTCCGGGTCCTTGCCCTCCTACGAGGACAAGGCAAAAGGCACGGTTACTGTGTTATGTAACACAGACAGGTTTCAAAACTAAATATAAGCCATGCCCTGCACTCGGCAAACGCCAGCCCATTGAAACATGAAGAAGTTTGTACAGCCTGTTACCGCGAGACGAGATGTTTTCATTTTGTTTGGTCCACGTCCCAAATCACATTTTGTTTTAGATTTGTTCTTTTCCTTTGTCTATAAAGAACCACGTAAGGCTGAGTCTCAACGCCTTCGGACGGTCTGGTTCCAAATGAATTATTGATTCGAGAAAGAATGACGCTATCATGCGGATGCCTTGCTTGCTTCCCCGGTTCCAGCGGTGGGCTCTGGGTGCGCCAAGCTCCTCCCAACCGTGGTCTGCAGAGCAAGCGTATCAAGTGCCAGGCCGGAAGGAGCAGGACTCGGTGTGGTGGCACTGGACTGTGATGGACGAGGGTGTAGGGCGGATGGCCTCTTGTCCCAATGCTGTTGCAGGAGGAGCTGGCTGCCATGGTCAGCAGGGTCCTCTCCCGTCAGGGGCTGGCGTGCTGGTGCTGGCCCAGCACTGGGATCATCAGAGGTCCCGACTGGTGGAGGTCAGAAGAGCGTGAAAGAAGCATCGAGCACATTCACCGTAGCTGTGCCTCTGTGCTCGGAGAGGAAGTCATGCTGAGTGTTTGGGGTACACAGATATTATATACAGTGTAATGATAACCTGGATCTTGTATGTAAAGGATAATATATGATACAGAAGGAAAAGAAGTAACTGACGCTTAGGAGCTGCATGAACCCGAATAAAACTGAGATACTCTTGGACCGACTCACACGGCAGGGCAACGATGAGTGGAACCGACCCTTGGAAGGAAGCTGAGCATGGTTTCCTTGCTTCTGGGCAGAGCAAGCACCGGGGGAAGCAGACGTTGGCACGGAAGGGGCAGTCCTGGAGCGGAATGGCAGTGCCACCGAGCCTCCATCAGCCTCCATCAGCATGGCACTTCCTGCCTCCAAGTGCCAGGGATCAGGTGCAGGGCAGCAAGCGCCAGGTCTATCTGAGGTGGGGCAGAGGGAAAGGGAAAGACCGATAGCACCCCTTGAACGTCCATGAGTGGGGTCACCCAGGTCACTGTGATCCCAGAATGCAGCTGAGCTGCATTCCCCAGGGGTAAGAAATAAAGGGGAAGACAGGATACATGCTTCCTTACCACAGATCTGGGGAAGCCTGTCTCCCCGTCAGGGTCAGGCCAATACCGGTGATACGTCAGAAACAGTGACATCGAAGGCTCGGATCCCAGTGACGATCCCCAAGAGCCTGCAGTCGGGGATGCCCGTGGGCCAAAGCTGTCAGGTTGAAAGGCGGAGGCAGAAGGTTGGCTCTAACGTGGTCCTGTCATATAACCCAAAGGAGAGCGTTGATCTCATAGGTCTCTGAGACCTTTACAGCCTCCCACACACTTTTGTGGCCATTTACACGTGTAGTTTCTGGACTCAGATGCCCGGCTTTCAAACCCAGCTTCCACTAAGTCTTAGCTCCCATCTTCTTGAGCCCATCACCTCCCCGAGGGGAAGCATCCCCATCCACAAAACGGAGACAGTAGCACTACTGACTTCCAAGCACTCGGTTAAATGGGTTAATGAGGGTTAAATGAGGGGTTAAATGAGGTTATATAGGCCAAGCCCTTCACAGCGTCCCTGGAAAAAAGGGTAGGTGCTCAATGCATTGCATCTACTATTGAAAACTATTAACAAACCTCACCCTGGCCCTGCGAGGCACCCAGAGTGGGAATTGTCACCCCCAGGTAACAGGCGAGGGAATTAAGGGTCAGGACATGGGTGGTCTCAAAGGGAGACCAGAAAATGCACTGCACAGAGTTCACAGAGCTCTGAACAGCGGCGCCCTGGCGGCGCCCATCCGTGTCTGCACCCCAGCACGCCTGGGTAAGGGTCAGAGGAGCAGATGAGTTTCAGATTTTTAAACCAAAGGAAAATTTGAGAGAATATCTTCCAGTGTTTACTTTGCATCCCAGACTCGGGACCATTGTGACTCCCACCCAGAAAGGTTGAGGTTTTACAGTCAGGAAGATCTCAGGAGACAGCCAGAGCCAAAAAAAGGAAGGGCAGTGGGCCATCCGGGGGCAGAAAGACACACCACGGAAGCCCAGACATCCTTGCTCTTGCACGCAGGGCCTGGTGAGAACTCCCTCCCATGAGCCAGCAGGGCCAAGAGCATGTGGCTGCCCTTTGGTCACATCTCTGTCCTCTTACCATAAAATACCAACTTTCTGGAAGCCCCGTGGATTGACTCATCGTGGAGGGAGCTGAGGACTTGCTCCTAACCCAAAGCTTAAAAAAAATATATTACTATTACCACTGTAATGAAAATGTGTTAATGGATCGCAGACATCTCTGCCTTTTTTAAGCAGAGGACACGGAGTGTAACGTGGGGTTTCCCGAGGACATCGTCATGAACAACCATTATTTACTGGGTTGTACGCAGTCATTCTCTCGGGATGTTTTGAAACGCATCTGAAAGGAGTTGCCACTCAACGAAATGGTTCCAGATTATTGGGCTTTCTTAGGACTTCTCTGTGTTTCTTTTACTATTATTCCTGTCCTGTCTCTCCTCCCATGAGCACTATCGTCTCCCTTCCCTGCCCAGCCTGTCTCGGGTTCAGTTGCCTTTTCTCATCTATTATAGACAAGCAGGCTTCGTAAAATAGGTTGCAAGATAAGCACAAATAACACGTTTAAAGGGTAAGTTTTATGATATGTGAACGGTATCGCCATAAAGCTATTTTTAAGTGAATCACAGCCTGTAAAATCGTACAGAAGGAGAGATACCGCATAACTCCTTTTATATTGATAATAAACTATTTCACTCTTACTTAAAAATATAAAAGCACAAACAGGCTTTGAGTGAGGACACAGGATTCCCACAGAAGTAATATCCCCAAGAGTTCACATATGGTCTTTAGGACATCGCTTTTTGTTTACTTAGGTGATTTTTCTGGCACAGCTCTTAATCTTATAATTGAGTTTATTTTAATAAGATGTCCTATGACTGTAGTTTCTTTGTTGAAAGCCTCCTCCCACATCCTTTGTTCATTCATTTGGCATTTGGGGATGGTCTCCTAGGCACCAAGCCCTAGAAATAAACATGAGTTTCTGAGCAACCTGGGTCTTCCTTGGATGGACGTTTGGTGCGCATCTCTCGGAAGCAGGAGTTTTGATGCTTACTCGATTTGTGTTCCCACAGTAACTCCACAGGCCCCGGATCCAGAGTCCCCAGGGGAGGATCGTAACCAGCCAGGTGGGAGGCTGGCTGGTTGTTGAAGAGCTGGCTCATGGAGTGGTGGTCCTCGACCAGACGAGACTGCAGAGAACAGAACAGAGAGCTACTGTCAGATGCGTGCTCAGGTGCTTTTCCATGCAGCCTCTAGAACTGCGTTATTCAAAGTGTGACTGCCCGGACCAGCAGCCTTAACATCACCTGATAGCTCGTCAGAAATACAGGATCTTAGGCTCCACCCAAGACCTATTAAATTAGGGTCAGTCTTTTAAAAAGATGCTCTGGTGACTCATCTGCTCATTAAATTTTGAAAAGCACTGAGCTGGATAAGACCACACACCGGCGTGCCTGAAACCCCTGGCACTCTACCTGCTGCAGTGATCACCTCTTTCAGAGCCCTTGGGTGAGCACTGCCAACCCCAAGAGGCCACCACTTGACACAGAGGCACATCCCTCTGGCAGGTAGGCAGACACGGTCCTGGGGATGCTGTGCAGATGCTCAGCACGTTCAGCAAGATCACTGCGGCTCTCCTCACCATGCCTGTCAGGTTCTATAACTCTTCTCCGTTGACTCATCTCTTCATACACATGTGTTGCAATTTTCTTTAAAGACCAGCTTGTCAGCAGCATTCAAAGCTAGTTATTTGTCCTTTGTTGCAAAACTTCATCCGTATTCCTGGAAACACCCCCCCCGCTGCCACCACCACCCAGACCAAATTCAACTCTAGTCCTTGACTCGCTTTGATTCATTCACTCACTGGCTGGACAAGTACTTGCCGAGCGTTTACCATGCACCCGGCCCTGCCAGCCTCCCCTGCCCTTTCCATTCAATGACCGCCATGTAAACGTTTGCATACTCTCTCCACCATACAGCTTGCTTGCCTGCTTTCCTAAAGGTTGACTTACTTTCAACCTCTTACATAAAAATGGAAACGTATTTTTAAAGTAGAAAACATGACCTCTAGCCTTAGAGAACTAATACGGTAATGGAAAAGGCAGGCCATATCACTTCTAAATGGGTAAAGAACAAATGTTCAAGACCCCAAAGAAGTGACACCTCTGGACTAGAAAAAGCGTTGGATTGTGCAATGAGTCAAGAGGATCAATCAGTCAGGTTCTGTTTCCTCCATTAACCCACTTAGACAAGTCTCTCTTCCCCTCCAAACTTCAATGTTCTCAAATACTTAAAAAAAAAATAAATAAATTTAAAAATTAATTTGTACCATCTGACCTCAAAAGTCTCTCCTCATTGGGACACCTGGGGGGCTCCATCAGTTAAGCATCCGACTCTTGATTTCAGCTCAGGTTGTGATCTCAGGGTGCTGAGATCCAGCCCCGTGTTGGGCTCTGTGCTCAGGGAGTCTGCTTGAGTATCTCTCTCTCTCTCTCTCTCTCTCTCTCTCCCTCTGCCCTCTCCCTGCTCACTCTCTCTCTTGCTCTTAAATGAATGAATGAATGAATGAATAAATAAATAAATAAATAAATACCTCTCCCCATCTCTAATAATCCAAGCACCTACGGCATGGATCCTAAACTACATACCTAAACCCAAAGGGGCTCAAGGTAAGAAAAGCATGGGGTTGATTAGGGAGACTGTGTCTTATCATGATTCGGAGGTCTGGTTTTGACATCAGACAAATCTAAGTTCAAATCCCTAATCTGGTATAAGCTCCACACCCTGAGGCCTTTGACAGATGGTTTCCTCCCTTTGATCCTTGGTCATCTCGTGCGTAACATGGGTGTGATAATAGGGCATACCTCGTGGGATGATTCTGAGGATGAAACCATCCCTGTAAAGACCTTCACACTGTGCCTGATGTGCAGGAGGTGCTACATAAGGATGGCGATTGTTAAAAAAAATAATAAAAATAAAAATAAAAATAAGGATGGCAATCATGGTGATGATGACAGTGGCGTTGCTTTCAGGAAACTCCCTGCGGAGCACACAGTCTTCCTCGTAAGGATAAACGGCAAGTCTTCGTTGGAGGAACTAAGAAGACAGATGGTTTCAACCACAGGCAAAGTGACCAGCTGGCAGCAGAAAAGCAAAAGAGAGGAAAGAGGTAGGGACGGTAGGAATGCTGGTAGGTTAGTGGGCAGCTCTGGGGATCCAAGTGGGTGAGGATAAGAGGGCGTGGTTTGACAGAGGTGCTGGAGGCCATGAAGTTGCACAGGAGTTCGGAGACTCTGGCACCTGCACAGGTGATGTGGCGAGAGCCTGAGGTGGGGAGCCAAGTGCCTGCGGGGTGGTCGCCCCTGCATAGGGCTGGGTGAGCAGGCCAGCCATCAGGAAGAGGAAACGGCCCTCGGGAGCTCCCCAAGGGTCTCTTCAACACCCTCCCCAAGAAATGCCTCTTGGTCTCCTCCATGCACACATGCCTAGTGTTTCTTTCTACCCGGTTAGAGCTGCAGGAAGCACACGGCCGTGCCCCTGTGCACGAAGACCTGTGAGGCACTGAGATCACATCCCGTCAGTTCTGAGTCACAGAATCCCGTAAGAGGATCCTGAGTGTTACTAAGCAGCCCGGGTCACTCCCAGCCTGGCTGTAGTCAGAGATCCCGCTGGATAAGAAGAGGTCCCGAGCCCTGCGGGCATGGCCGGGGCTCTGCAGCTCCATGTGGTTGCTATTACCGAGCGCAGCCATCGCCGAGCGCTTGCACAGGCTGCGTCCATCCTGGGTTCCCCTGGGATCGGCACTGCGCTGCCCCGACAGCCACAGGAGGCCACGGCTGTTTCCTGGACCCATCCCAGCGGTGGAGGGGGAAGGAATTTTGTCTGATTACAGATCCCACTGCCCAGGACTGTGCTCCCGGGGCTATCACTGGCCGCCCCGTGGCAAACCTCACTTGGGCTTGGTGCATTCTGGAGTATAGGCTCTCCTCTACGACTCCCTGGATGGCGACGTCGTCCCGGCCGGGTACTACGGACACACGGTGGGGTGACAGACAGAGAGATGGCTGATGGGGCAGGTGGGTCATCTTCAGGAAGGACCGTCCAGCGGCACCCCCTGACACCCCCGCACTGAAGCCACCATCCCAGTCATCATCTGCCAGGAAAGGCTGTGCTGGGAGCTGTATGCAAGCTTCCAGAGTACCACCTGTGGCCAGGTCCCCAGGGCCACCACCGGGTGGGGAGGGGGAGGCTGTGGCTTCCTCTCGGCCATTACAGGAAGGGTGTCCCCCATCCTTGGCGTTAGCTCGTGTATTCAGCAAGCAACTACTAAGTGCTGCTGTATCAGCAATCATCCTAGACGCTCTGACAGATTCCACTAAGGCCCCGATGATCCACTCAACGGCCGCAACACGGGGGAAAGAGAAGGCTTCCCAGAGACACCGATGCGTGAGCGGGATCCTGGATGATGAGTGGGGTGCTCCCGCCGTCCGTGCAGGGGGCCACTTGTGTGAAGGCCCAACCTCAGGAAGCCCATTGTTTCGAGGATGCAAGGGGGGCCCTGCCGCTCTGGCAGCACAGCAAACCCAGGGTCCCTCGGGGAGAGGGGGCATCCTTCTGAGTTCCGTCCCTGCCTCCCCCCGCCCCCACCACCAGCCTGCTGTCCATGGCAAGGAGCACCCGGCTGTCCTCTCCCGGAGGAGCTCTTGTTGGTAGACGGCTTTCCCTCTCAGTTCGTGGCTGGCCCAGGTCTCCGGAAATTGCGGGCCTGACACAAGCACTGATGGCAGTAAAATTGCAGCTGTCACAGCTCACACCGAGACCTTATTTCTTCCGAAGAAACTTGGAAGCCGAGGTGCAAGTGGGCAACGTGCGGATGGTGCCCAGGAGCCAGGGGTCTGTCCGGACCTGCCCAGACGCCCAAGGGCTGCCTCGAGGCCCAGGCGAGTCCCCGGGGCATCTTTCTCCCAGAGCAGCTCCTCTCCCACGTCTCGGGTCACGTGTCCGTCCACGCAAGGATGTGCAAAAGCAGGAGAGGGCCGGGAAGGCCTGAGCCGCCCGCCCTCAACCGGGAAGGCACGTGCGTGGTCGGTGTGCCCCGCGCCCAATCCGCAGGCCCCCACTTGAGTAAGACCCGGACCGTGGCCTCAAAACACACAAAACAGGACACGCACCATACAGCTGGGCCATCCGCAGCGGCGGACACGGGTACCCCCAGTGTGCGGAGCCAGGCCAGACTAGGCAAGGTCTCACGCCCGTCACCACGTGCAACACCCTCGAGCCCTGCCTCTGTTTCCTCGTCTGCAAAATGAGCCCGACGACAGCCGGTTGTCACCCAGGGACCGGGCAGTGATGAGGACCCAGAGGGTCAATGCCCAAGGCTCTGGTGCAGGGCGTACCCAGCCAGCACCAAGGGCCTGTCGGCCACGACAGGCCGAGAGGGAACGCAGGGGCCCCGAGCGAGCATCGGTGCTGCCCGGGGCGTGGCTGAGGGCCAGGGGGGCCGCCCTGGCGTCAGAGGCCAGAGCCGTGCAACGGGCATCCGGGTTCAGGAAAGAAAGCGAGCAGAGATCCTACAAGGCATATTTTCCGATCAGGGACTGAGCCAGAGCAAAAGTCTCAGGAGGCTCTGGCCCTCGAGGGGAACAGCAGCACATTTCACCAAGTGTCTTGTGGCAAAAGTTAGCTCAGGGAAGCTTCTCCCTAAACAAAAAAGACGACAAGGTGATGGGCTGGCAAAGGCCCCCCGGAAGGCAAGGGGGGCAGGATCTGCAGGATTGGCCTGCTGGGGATGTGAATGCCCCACAGTTCATTTCTGTCCCTCGTGACCGTGGCCCTTAAACGCAGTGACAGAGCCCCGCTGCCCCAGGAAGCTGCCCTGAGCCCTCAGGTCACAGGACCGGGCCGGACCCCAGGGCCCGGGGGGCCTGGCCTCGGGGCCACGGCTCCCCCTACGGGACGCCGACTCACGGCCTGGTGCCGTGTCACCTGCAGCCGCGGAGCCCCCAGCCGGTGTTGTTGGAGGGCGGTGGACAGAGGGCGGGCCTAGCAGCTACGGGGGCCACCGGGACGGGACATCCCGGTCCTGCCGCCGAGAACGTTCCTGAAGGCCCAGCGCAGAGGCCGGACAGCCAGACCCATTGGGGCCACATCAGAGAGGCTCTCCTGCCTGGGCCACTGAGACAGGGGAGACCCGCACCCCAACTCCCTGTGCTCCAGACACGGCCCTGGGACCCTTGCAGCTCCTGCACTCCTGCACTGTGATGGATCACACCCAACCCAGGGCAGAAAGACTGTGTAGATGGGGCGCCTTAGCACAGGCCGGTGCCTCCCCGTGGTCACCTGTGAGACGGGGGTGATCACAGTGCCTCAGCCTCCCTGCTCGTGCCGAGGACCCCCCCACCCCTGCTGGCGTGGAACCTGTGTCCCAGCGGACCCCTAAACCTGCTCCGCCTCCTGTGAGCTGCACCACCGTGCTGGGGATGGGTCCGGGTTTCAGAGTCAGACCCACCTCGTGATGGTGGAAGCAGCCCGGGTCCCCGCCTTATTGTCCATAAAATAATAATAAATCCTGCATGGCATGGCTTTCGGGGAAACGAAAATTAATGCACCGTGGTCAACACAGCATGTAGCTTCTAATAGTTGCTCGATAAATGGTAACATTAATATGATCACCGCCACCGAAGTCCCTGTGGCCTGAGCTACGTGACAATTTTAGCTGCTCCCGACTTGTTGGCCTCTCAGAGGTAAATAGACAGTTTAGCTAAAAACTTAACAAACAGCAAAGAGGGGGCACCTGGGGGGCTCAGCGGTTGAGCACCTGCCTTTGGCTCAGGCTGTAACCCCGGGGTCCTGGGATCGAGTCCCACGTCCAGCTCCCTGCGTGGATCCTGCTTCTCCCTCTGCCTCTCTTTCTATCTCTCCATCTCTCATGAATGAATGAATGAATGAATGAATGAATGAATGAATAATAAAGAAAAGGCAAGCTCTTCGTCGCTTGTTCTTCCATTTATTCCACATTCATTTTTTACCTTCTGTACGTCAGTCACTCTGCCGAGCACATTCTGCTGATTCAAAGATGAATAAAAGGAAGTGCTTGCCCTCTAACCAAGAGAATTTAAGAAGACATTCCCTCCCCCCACCCCACCCACTGCACACCGAGTAAAAGAGGATACTTCTACCAATTACATGACTCTCGATGTTTTTAAAAGCTGTGTTTATGACTAAGATGGTCAACTGTAAAACGGGGCAACGACTCTCGCTGGAGCCGCAGCGTACAAAATTAACATAATGACATTAAACATGATATTCAAATCACCAGAGTGAATTTTTAGAAAGCACTACTTTTCAACTGCTAAAAGTTGCTTCATTTTTCAAATTAACATCACGGCTAACAGGACCAGCCAGTTTGCCAAAAGGAATCTAAACATGATGCCGATCCACATTATTTACAACACACAAATTCCAATAAGAAAAAAAAAAGGCTCCTAGTCTTTTTTTAGGTCTGGGTCTCCTTAGACCAGTTTTCTTCTAGATTTGCTCTGACCTCAACCACTGTGAGAAGATAATAAAACTCTATGGGTTCCAGAATGTTCTGTCCTTGGAAGATCTCCATTTAGAGTTTTTGGCCAAATATCCCATTAATTCCCTTCTGACTAAGGCAATTTGGGGTCAGCTGACCTTGGGGTCTATGGGGATTACAGAAAAGGGACTGGGTGCACAGTTCACAGAAGGCTACATGTTTCAGAAATTTGGGGTAAAGCCAGACTCTGCTATAGGGATTTAAGAGGGAGTTAGCTCAGGGAAACTTCTCCCTAAACAAAAAAATTCTGAAGTTAATATTGTTATTGTTTCATTACCCACAATAAAAATAGCCACCACTTAATGATAAACAAGTATGCGCTGAGCACTTCACATGCTGTATTTATAACCCCTACAAATAATAATATTGCAAAGTATTATAATTCCTAGTTCACAGATGACACGACTGAGGCTTGGAAGGTAAGTAATTTCTCCAAGCTCATGTAGTAAGAGGCAAAGACGGCATTTGAAACCAAGATCTCTGTCTTCTTCTCTCTACACCTCTGCTACCATATCGAACATCCCCGCCCAGGCAGCAAGACTAGCCCTCAAGTATGTGTGTCTAGGCAGGAAATTATTTGTCTAAACATATTTACTGATTATCACCTATGCACCCGGCACTATATTAGGCTCGAGGAATTGTGAAGAATTCTTGGCTTGGACCTATTTCTTGACTTGAGACAAATTTGCCTCTTTGCATCCTGTTCCCTCACTAGCCAATGATCTATTGCTCTAGCCACAGGGCAAGATGCAAAAATCAGAAGCTTCTTTCTAAAGCTTAGGGAGAGTTTAAATGAGAAATCTTATTCAGCCAAAAATCATAAGGATATTAACAGCCAGTTGGAATGTCATAGATCCCATGGCGCATAATTCATGTCCAAGGGACAATTTTTTAAAGTATCTCAAGAAACTTGGACCATGGTATGCGCATTATATATTTTTTATTTTATTTTTTTATTATTTTTTTGTGCACTATATTTTTAGAGACACACCAACTTTCCCCTACTTTACTTAACATCGCAAAGTTTGCTGTTGGACTTCCTGTGGAGAAGACCTCCAAGGACATTGGCTGTGGGTGGTGATATGATGAGTAGGCAGCTGAACTGTGTCGTTTGCTGATCCTCAAGCAGAGGGTGAGGGGAAGAAGGGGCCAATATGGGGGTGAGGGGCAAGTAACCATATTTTTGAAAAGTAATTTTTTTAAAAAAATAAATTAAAAGTAATTTAATTCTGTGGCCAAGCCCTCAAACCCTTGTTTCGTTGGCCAAACTCTAAGTTGTTTTTAGGGACGGGATTTCAGATGTTTGCCTAGTTTTGCTTGTTTCATTTTTCATCTTCCTCACTGAAAGGAAAAATAAATCATGGTTTTCTTCTCCCTAAATGGCCTGGGAGGGAGAAATGTATGAATAAATTTTGTCTTAATGGGTCGTTGGAGACTCCTACACATCCCTCTGGGTTCCACCCAGCTTGGGAAGCAAAAGCACAAGGCTTACCCACTTCATAAAGCAAGAACATCTGGTAAGAGTAGCTCTGGTTTCATGTCACTGAACATAGGTCCTGGACATCTAGTATCCCGGGTCACGGAGCATGTGATGCCTCCCCAGCTACCTCCATCCCCCTTCATCACGGAAGATGAGTTTAATCCGTCACCTCATCATCTTTAAAGAATTATATTCACAACTTCCTTTTGAGCAGAGTCTCGGGGGAAGTCGGATGTCTTAGTGGTTTAAAGCTAGTTCATGAGACTAATGGCAAAAATCAGTAATTTACTAGAAGAAGAGGAGAGAGGGAGTGAGGGGGGCAGCAAGAGCCACGTGGCTGGCCCGGTGCGTGAATCCATCTTTCTGAAGGCAATGGTCAAAGAGGAGCCAAAGGATATTGTAGAGGAATCAAAAGAAAAATGTAGTTAGGGAACATTAGACCCGGCCCTGCATTTAGGGGGGAATCAACATTCCACATTTTTGCCAAAGTGCTAATTGTTAGATAAGCAATTTCAGTAATCATAATATGTGTGATTCTCTTTGACTATTTCTTGCTATTTTAACGTACCAGGACCTCTGAGGGGTCCTGGTTAAGACCGTTAAGGTGGATACTGGGAGTACAATGGTCCCAAGCCAATACAGGCCACGCAGGATCCGAATAGGAAACAAGAAGCAGTCCCCGACCCAGAAAGAAAATGGCTTTTTGGAGACATGGTCCACTGATACCTGGATCATTTTAAGCTTGCAACTTAAGCAAGCTTAAATCATTTAAGCTAAGCATTTTAAGCTTTCTCTCTCTCTCTGTTTTGTGTTTTACATATATCATGAATCTGCCTAAGATTTCATTTGAAGAAATATTTCCACAAAATTTTTTTTAAATAATGAACAAAAGCCATTACAGTGGAAAGCCTTCCTCTTGAGAACAGTATTTAAAGGGCAGCCTGGGTGGCTCAACGGTTTAGCGCTGCCTTTGGCCCAAGGCGTGATCCTGGAGTCCCGGGATCGAGTCCCACGTCGGGCTCCCTGCATGGAGCCTGCTTCTCCCTCTGCCTGTGTCTCTGCCTCTCTCTCTCTGTATGTCTCTCATGAATAAATAAATAAAACCTTTAAAAAATAATTTAAAAAATAAATAAAACTGGATAAGATATTGAAACAAAGCTTTCATAGGAAGTATTCAAGAACAAAGACAATTGTAAGGAAGTCCTGGGACAACATTTCCCAGAGAGGCAGAGCCCAGAGAGATAAGCCCCAACATGAAAAGTTGCTTCATCCTCAGGGCATTTGCCAAGAGAAAGTAAAACCTACTGTGATTGTGGTGGTTTTGTGGGTGACATAGATAAAAGTCAAAGTGTGGAACCTCGCTTGTACGCTGTCAGGGGAGTGTAAATTCCACTACAGAAAACAGTATGGAGGCTCCTCAAAAAATTAAAAATGGAGCTACCAGGTGATCCAGCAATTCGTCTGCTGGATATAGATCCAAAAGACATGAAATCACCATCTAAGAGATACCTGCACTCCCATGCTTGTTGCAGTGTTATTCATAATAGCCAAGATGCGGAAATAACCTATGATATGATTTTGAACATAGAAAACCTAAAAGTAACTGCATTTGAATCATTTGAATTAGTAACAGGATGCAAAATCAATATACAAAAATCAATGTGTTATTATAGTCTACCAATAAGAAAAGCTGCAAAAGCGAAAAAATTTTAAAGCTAACACTACAGCATCAAGGACATCAACCTGTGAAGAATAAATGCAGCATAAGATATGCAAGATTACCATGTGAGAACCTAGGAATCCTTATTGAGAAGCATTGAAGAAAAGGTATTTCATGTTCATAAATGGGAGACTTATTATTGCAAAAATATCAATTCCCACATTACTCTAAAAGCCATGGTCATCACAATCAAAATGTCAATAGGTTATTGTCTGGCGTTTGACCTACTGATTCTAAAATGTATATGGAAGTGTCAAGGGGGAAAGAAGAGCAAAAACACTCCAGAAGGAGAAAAACAAGATGAGAGAATTGCTCTACCAGATGCCTCACCTTGCTGTAAAGCCATAGAACTAAGACAGTGTGGTCTTGACCCAAAGATAGAAAAATAGTAGAACTCAGAAACAGACACACACACATCCAGTGACCAGTGGGGTGACCAGTGGGGGAAAGGATGGTCTGCAATACACTGCAGTAGGACAAGTAGATTTTTGTGGAGAAAAAAAAAATGCCAGTGAATCCCTGCCTCACACCGGATGTAAAAATCACCTCCAGCACCATGATAGAACTAAATGTGAAAAACAAAACTATAGGGCAGCCCCGGTGGCGCAGCGGTTTAGCGCCGCCTGCAGCCTGGGGTGTGATCCTGGAGACCCGGAATCGAGTCCCACATCGGGCTTGATGCATGGAGCCTGCTTCTCCCTCTGCCTGTGTCTCTGCCTCTCTCTCTCTCTCTGGGTCTCTATAAATAAATAAAATCTTTAAAAAAAAAAAGAAAAGAAAAACACAACTATAAAGCCTTTAGAGGAAAATAGAAGAAACTTTTATAGCCTTTCGGGTAGAGAATGATTTCTTGAACAAGAGGTGAAAAGTAATATCCATATTGAAAATGATTGATGAATCTGCATTAAAATTAAAATTTTCAGTTTAGCATAAGACCTCATTTTGCAAGTGGAAAGACCAAGCTACGGAATAAGAGAAATTATTTGAAAGGCGTGCAACTCTAGAGTAGGTAAGAAATAGCTACAAATCGAGGCTAAAAAGACAGAAAACCACAATACAAAATGAGCAAAAGACACTTCACAGAGCAAATCCAAGGGGTCAACAAACATGTGGAAAAGTGTTCAACACCATTACTAATCAGAGAAATGAAAACCCAAACCACAGTAAACTACCGCTACCCACACATCCATCAGACTGGCAAGAGATGAAAAGGTCTGCCAAAGACAAGAGTCGGCCAGAGTGTGGAGGGGGTGACATATCCCTACACGGGAAAACTAAAGAGAAACGAAAAGAAGAAAAATGACAGCTGCACACTAGGATACGGATCTTACAGATGTACTGACACAAAACGACAGAGTAACACGATCCTACCTATACAAGGAAAAGGCTAGAGATGCCCACGTCAGAGTCCAATCACGCAGAAGATCGGGCGACACCGAGGGTGGTGCTTCCCTCCAGGGGCGAGAACGGGCGCGGTGGTGCCAGGGGAAACACCGACGCGGCTGCAAGGCTGGCATCGGCCTACCTCCCGGCCAGCGCGCTGACACCTGGGTGTCCTTTGCTTCAGAATCATTTGCATTTATTGTACAAGATCGAAGAAAGGAGAGAAAAGAAAATCGCCAAACAATTGCCAAGATCTCGTCCCAGGGTTGAATGCTTGGTGGTCGTCGTGTTGCTGTTGTTGTTGTTCATCTGGACTCCGACCAGAACGCTGTTGCCAGGTTTAGAAGACAATGTCGGGGCACCTGGGTGGCTCAAGCAGGTAAGCGTCTGACTCTTGGGTCCGGCTCAGGTCATGAACTCGGGGTCGTGAGATCGAGCCCCACATGGGACTCCTTGTTCAGCACGGAGCCTGCCTGAGATTCTCTCCCGCTGCTTCTCCACCTCCCCCCACCAAAATAAATACATAAATCTTAAAGAGAAGAAAAAAAAGAAGAAGAAGAGGAAGAAGAGAACATCTGGGAGGAGGAAGGAGTCTATGCTGTCAGAGGATCTGCCTTTTCAGAGTCAATTAGGTTGACCCTCGCTTAACCACTGGAACCGATAAGATGGCACTCCGAGTCTCAGATCCCTAAGGGAGGCTGAAAATCCCTGAGAACTGGCCTCCCCCCGGAGTGCCCCCTGCACTCTGCGGGCAAAGAGGGCTCAGGAGAGGGTCTGCATAGGTCCCTTCAGGGAGACATAGAGGCCAGAGGCCCAAATTTGACCTCGATGTCTGCCAAACAGCCTGTTTTTGAGAGAGAAAACAAAATAGCCTCTTTTCAGTAATAGAAACTCTCTCTCTCTTTTTTAAGATTTTATTTATTTATTCATGAGAGACACACAGAGAGAGGCAGAGACCCAGGCAGAGGGAGAAGCAGGCTCCCTGCAGGGAGCCCGATGTGGGACTCGATCCCGGGACCTCTGGGTCATGCCCTGAGCTGAAGGCAGGCGCTCACCCTTTTAGCCACCTGGATGCCCCACACAGACTCTCTTACCAGCTGCAGAAAGGCCCCTCAGGAAGAAACCAGCTAGTCAAAGCTAGACCCCCGAATCCTCAGCTCCTCTTGGCACAGGCAGGCGTCCCCTTAGTATGGTACAAATTAGGTATATGGCGAAAGCCTCAGCCCCAATGGCGGCCCTGCCATCCCTGCAGAGGTAGGAGCCGGGACACTGGACAGGCCCACGCCCCAGCCCGGAAGGTGCCCGAGAGGATGGCCACACCCAGGTCATCACAGACATAGAGCACTCACTGCTACAGAATGTTGCACTAAGTGCAGGGCTGTTGTAGGGGAGCAATTAAGTGAAAAAAAAAACCCGCCTGGGGGGGGCGGGGGGGGGCGACATGGCTGGTGGTCCAGGCAATGGCAAGTCCTGAACCTCTTCCCAGCGCTGCTGGGCCGCAACCGCCCTGGCACACCGCGTGGTGCCTGGAGACACGGTGCAGAGACTCAGTTTCCCCAAGTGGTCCAAAGTGGTGCCCTCGGCTAGCCCCGCCCCTTGCATCACTGCAGCTTCAGTTCTGGTGATGAGAGCGCTCAGGGCCATTCCAGCAGCTGCGAACACACGGTGCGTCCGGAAAGCCGGGCTGCGGCCTTCAGCGCCTGGGCTGGGGCACGTCGGGGCCAGAGGTCTGCGTCTTTGGAACCCCTTCGCCCTCCCCACACTGCCCGCCCCAGCTTCTCCGAGGCCCTGAGCCCCATGTCTGTGGAGCCCCCGGGGACGCAAGCTGGCGCCGTGTCCAGCTGTCTGTCTGCTTTAGCTCCCGTCGCAGGAAGCCCCCAAGGTCCATCCACGCTGTTGCAAACGGCTGCATGTCCTTCTTTTTTAGAGCTGAATAATGTTCCATTGCGTGCCCATGTTTAAAACTCTAAAAACCTTACACCTGATACCTTCGAATTCTCCGGAAGGTGCTATCAAACCTGTGGGCAGACTTCTGTCTTATGACGTCCGTGGACACCCAGAACTACCCACCGCGCAGCCCTCGGGAGGAACGGCTGGGGCGCCTGTTGCTGTTTTCCTGAATCCAGAGTGAATTTGGGGTGTCAGCTTAACGAGGAAGTGCATCTTTTCCAATCGTTGGTTTTTAAAGTCTGCTCTTTAAAATTTCACAGAATCGAAAATACCCTTAAAAAAAAGCCTGTGTCAGCCGTATATTACAGCACACATTGTGTTGTGTGTACACAGAAAAAATTTAGGTGTATTAAAGCATAAAGGCCATTGAGCTACATTGAGGAAAAGATAAAAAAGGAAGGCTCGGCGAAGATGTCCGGGCGCTCAAATCATTCTGGCCTTGATGAGGAGGCGCTTGAGCTCAGTTGCACCGTTGATTCCATTCTATTTGAATATTACCTTCTCTAACCTTTACCCTTACGATTTCTGACCTTGATTATATGTCACTGCAAGTGAATCTGGCGAGCGGTTGGGTTGTTGAGTCAGCGTGTGAATGCCCTATGAACCCTCCATGCTGCACACTTGCTTGGAGAACACGGTGAATAAGGTAAGTGTTCCCGTATCACATCAACCGAGTGATGGGGAGCTTGGTGCTGTTACAGTCGGCTTCCGGAAAGACAGGCCTATGCCCCCTCCCCCAAAAAAACATCAGAGAGGCACCATCTAGATGACACATTTCCCTGACTCACAGAATCACATCAGTTTAGGGACTGAGGAGCTTTGCAATCACCCAGGGTAAGTCCCAGCCAACAGGGGTGGGATGCTAGCGTCGTAGCATTACAAGGGTTTTGTCGCGTGCGACGAAGCGAAAGAGAAGCCGACAAGTAGGCCTGCAGTTGTCTCAGCTCTGCTACCCAGAAAGCCACCTGTACCTCCCTGTCGTCCAAACTCTCCTCCTTGTGGATGAGGCTTCAACCTTCCTCTTTTAACATTGTGGTGTCTAACTTGAGTAGCGTTGGCCAAGGCACTAGATTTCTCTGCGCATCAATCTCCCTACTTGTAAACTGAGGATGATAATAGTTCCCACTCCCAAAGGATGTTGTGAAGATCAAACATTGTCAAAGATTAAATGAGTGATTATATATGTGTACCCTGTATATAGATATATATGAATCTGTGTGTCTGTCTGTCTGTCTATCTATACTTAGTACCATTCCTGGCACTCCGTAAAATTAGCTGCCCTAATAATTTTCATCATTGCTATTATTAGGCTGTGACTCATTTCCCCTATGACATGAGATCCAAAAGTTCAGCCCAAGAAAGTATATCAGAAGTTATACAAAGGTTACCTTTTTTTTTTTTAGAGAGAGAGAGCACGCGGGCACGTGCACACAACAGGAAGCAGGAAGGAGGGTGGAGGGATGCGGGGGAGAGGTCGGGGGAGGAGCATGGGGGAGCGAGAGACTCTCAGGCGGGGTCCATGCTCAGCACAGAGCCCCGTGCAGGGCCTGGCATGGGGCTCCATCTCCCAACCCTGAGATTGTGTCCACCAAGAGGTGGACGCATAACTGACTGAGCCCCCCAGGCGCCCCCGAAGGTACCATTAAGTCAACATTTCATGAGCTTCTGATGACTGTGGACACCTAGGCTGAGCGAGGTGAGGTGCCTCCAACACACTCACTCACACTGAAACACACACCGTGTGTGTAACTCAGCATTTTCTGAAGCAGCAGGCGCCCATTTGGCCCATAAGCAAACCCGTTAATCTGCTGCTTCTCAAGGCGGTGGACGACCCGGCGACAACACCGAGCACCTTCCCTGCCACAGGTCACCTTATTCTAATGACATGAACGGACTCTGGGAGTGACCTATTCAAGAAAGACTTCAACTCTGCAGATGGACAGAGCTCCTGGTGTCATCTTTCTAGATCTCTCTACAGTGAAGGCGGACAGCCCGACCTGGAAATACCCTCGCCAGGGAGCCGGACTCGACGAGTGCCGACTCGCCTTGTAATGCTACGACGCTAGCATCCCACTGGCCAATCACACACTGAAAATTCTGGAAGTCAAATTGAAACTTTTTAACAGATCAGGTGGCAGTGTTCACTCGAAAGCTTGCCGGGCGTGTCCAGGCTGAGGCCGTGCTCCACGAGCCACCTCCTCGGCCCGGGTGTGCCAGGGCGTGCGTTCCTGGGTGAACGTCCTTCTGAACGCCGGCCTGCACGCTCTCTCCCGAGGTGGCTTGATGCTTTGTTTTCCACTTGCTCTGAGGAAGCCACTCTGCTGCCTCTCCAAAGGAGCCTGACTGACTCCGGGCTGCCTCCTCCTACAGAAATTACATCACAGTTTGGGCTTTATTTTTAGAATCCCCAGTTAATTCAGATTGCGATTACCGGCCACCCCTGGACCTTCTCCATTTTAATTCCAACCCCCATTTAAAGAAAGTGGGGGTGGGGAGGGGGTGGATGATATTTAATCCTTCCAATTAGTATTTTGCAAGAGCAATCACTTTGCGTCCCCAGTCTGTGTGGGGCTGGGGCAATTACCAAGGGCCACATTACGTCGGACGGTGGCTAAAAGAACCACTTTGAGCCATGTCACTGGGGACAGTCCCTGCAAAACCAGAATGTCTAGTCACTTTGACCTACAGCAAAATGTATCAAATAACTAGGACAAGTGCTACTGCAAACAACTGATCGAGTCTTCAAAGCCCAGTGCAACCTCTGGGTAAACCGGGCCACTCCGAATGAAATGTCCCTATTAAAGAGGCAGGCTGGGAAAAGAGAGAAGTGGAGGATCTTTTTCCTTTCCTTTCTAGTTTTTCTTTTTATTTTTCTTTTTTTCTCAGAAGAACCTGAGGACGTGAGTGATGAGAGGGACAGCGCTCTGGCCAATTTGCGGAATTCCGGACTTTGCACAACCAGCAGAACCGTTTCTGCCTGGGGAAGGGTGAAACCAGCCCCGAGCCACTGCCGCGGGGAACCAGACTCAGGGCCACCCAGTGGGCGAGGCCCGGCTTTCTGCCAGCGGGTGCTCATCGTGGTCAGGGCACGGAGCAGGAGAAAATCCCCGGTCAGCAACCGGGTGGCCTTCTAACTTTCCATCGGAACAATTGTGCTAAATAAAGAGCAGTGGGCAGCCCGGGGCTCACCCAGCTGGTCTGGGTAGGTGAGATTATCAGGTAGATCAAGACAGCGATTGAGAAAAATAACAGACCAGCCATTGTCCCTGCGCTGTCACTGCGGCAGCCCCTGGGTTCCGCGCTCTGCAAGTAGTAGCCTACTGGACGCCTCGGGAGCCCCGCGACAGCTGGATCAGGATCCCCGTTTTCCAAAAAAAGAAACTGAGGCTTAGCGGTATTAGAAAATCAATCCGAGTTGACAAAACTAAAAGCTGCTGTGTCTGATTCACAACACGCCCGCTGCGTCCCTCCCCTGCAGCTCTCTGCCCAGACCTGACTTCTGCATCCACTTTCAGAATGACTACGCCAAGGTGTCCCGGCTTCGGAGGCTCGGAAGTCAAGGTCTAACGACACCCTGCGTGGATTTGAAAAATCCATTTCAAAAATTGACGCTCCTTTGCGCTCCCCCCCCCCCCACACACACACAGACACACACACGTTCCAGGGGAGGTAAGGGAGCCTGATTTATTTTGCTTTGGAAGTCCCAAGAAATTCTGTTCAACGACAAAGCATTCCCAGTGATTAGACTTTCAGGAGTTTCTTTCAAAATAATAATTGTCAGGATAGAGTCAGCGGACAACGTTACCCATTAGTGAAAGGCAAACAGACACGCTGTTTGTCTGGAGCGGCGTGGGAGCGTGGGCCCGGAGAGGGCAAGTGCGTTACGAAACCACGGGGAGAGGGCCCGCACCCCCGCCCGGGCAGCTCCCAGAGCCAGGCCCCGGGAATGTTTCCGGGTGTTCTCTCTGCCTCTGCCTGTCTCTCCAGGCTTCCGAACGCCAGGCCCAAATACAATGAGCACTTCAGGAAGACAGAGCCATTTGGGAAGCTGACATTTTACCTAAATTCCCACTCTCCTACTTTTTGCTCTTATCTCCCAGTAACGGCATCAACAGTGCAGGTTCTGTAGGCCCCGGAGCCGAGACCAGACCCCTGCTTCTCTACTTGCTGGCTGTGGCCTCTTGTTTCACTGGTCTGAGCCTCGATATTCTCACCTGATAAATGGTTAAGAAAACCGAATAAAATAATGCACGTTAAATGGTAGGCACGGTTCAGCACTGACAGACTCAAGCCTCAATCCTATCAGAGGTTCGCCTTAATATGTGAGTTGATGTAAGTCTGTGAATAAGGCGTGGGTGGTGACACAGGATGTTCTGAGACTCCCCAAAATCCTCCATGACAGTCTGTACCTGTGCTCAAAGTGGGTCCCATGCTATCAGGTTTGGGGACAGGTTTGTAGGTAGGAAACAACAGGCTGGGGCACAATCTTGTCCTTCTCTCGGTCAAAAATTCCTTCTTTCAGGATCCCCCACAGGTTCATTCTTTGAATCACCTTGTTTAACATTTTAGTAGAAGACCTAAAAAGCAGATAACACCAAGAGTTTCCAGGCAACGAAATACCTATCGGATGGTGGCGCTAAACGTCTGGAAGACTTGTGGGCGACCTCATTAAAAGCTTTGTCATTTAGGTCAAGGGAACCTGAGTTTGAATCCTGCCACTTCTTAGAGGCATGAAACGGGGCCAATCACGTAGCCAGTCCATGCTTCCATTTCCTCGATCGTAAAATGGGAACCTTAGGAGTGCCTGCCTCATGGGCTGTAGAGAGAATGCACATGAAGCCTAGCTCTGTGCCGGAAATAGTAAGGGACCACTGAGTGTTAGCTGAGGGTGGCATTGGTAATAGGGTGATGGGGTGGGGGGGGGATCACAATACTGGTGATGGTGCTGCTGGCGGTGGTTGTAACAATAGTGTTAGTGGTGGATGCAGTGATGAGGCCGGCCGTGATGATGGTTGCAGAACCGTATCGAAGCGGGGTTCATCATGTGAGATGTAAATTATACCAAGAAACACACAAGCTCTAGGGGCGTCCTGGGGGCTCAGTTGGTTAAGCATCAAACTCTTGATCTCAGCTCAGGTTTTGATTTCAGGGGCGTGAGTTCAAGCTCATCGTTGGGCTCCATGTTGGGCATGGATCCTACTCAAAGAGACACAGAGAGAGAGAGAGAGAGAGAGGGCTCTAGCCATAGAGTGATGGAGTGTCAACCATTAGTTCTGATTCACAAAAGAATATTGGTCTCGAGAGAAGTGGGAAAAGCAGTTGGACACAGACTCCTCTCAGGATGGGACTCAGCCCGGAGTGCAGCATCCCCCCGCCCCCCGATAGTGCGTGCCTTCTCTCTCTAAGGACTGCAAATGTAAATACCTCCAGTGGCCAGGCAGGGATGTGAGTGAGCAAAGTGCACAAGGTGACACAGGAGGGCACGATGCGAACAGGGACACACAGGACAGAGCCAGCGGCTCTTCCAAAGAGGAGATGCTCCCCAGCTCCAGCCAACCAACACCGTGAGCCAGTGCAGACCCAGTATTGCCAGCTTTCCCAATTTTCAAGAAAAGCTGGGAATTCAAAATCTTATGTGAAATCTATAAAGACAAAAAGAACTCACTTGCAAGTCTGATCGATCAAAACTTTTTATCTAAATGAAGGAGCTTCCCCACCCATGTGCTCTCAATCTCCAGGATTTCTGGAATAGCTTTATAGACTCTTTGAATCTAAAAAAAAAAAAAAAAAAAAGACTCTTTGAATCTCTGAGTTCCTGATTTTACTTCCTATTTTCTCTGTTTTCACCAGGACCCCAATTCCTATTTTTCCTGCCTCTGTTTACCTCCTGCCCACTCTACACTGTTTTCTTTTCTTGAGGCCTTGGCTTAACGTTATTGATCCTGACTATACAAATAATCCTGCCACTAAGACTCCTTCCCCAGACTCACAGGAATATTGCCAATTATTTTCTGATGACATCAGCCCCACGTCGCCCTTTCAACAAAAAGACTTTCCCCATCATTCATCCACTTGCATGGATTCTGCTGCCTTCTACAAGCAAGATGGTTTTCAGAGCTATAGAGCCAGCTCACATCAATGGGAGCCTGGACTCCATACCCATAGATCCAGCTAATTACCTGGCATGTCACGTGATGTCACACAGACATCTAGAACTCCAGAGGCTCAGATTGTACCTCATCATCTCCCCACCAACGCTGGCCCCTTCAGGCCCTACAGGCCCTCTCTCTGTGAAAGCTCCCAGCCTCTACCTCCCTGCCAGCCCCATGCCCACTGATGGCAGGGTCACCCCACACTATTCTCTGCCCTCTCTCAGCCTCTCATTCACCACTCAGCCCTTCAGGTTTGATCTCAGGGACCTCATCCTCTGCTCCCCCTTTCCAGTATTCCACCTGTCTTCTCGGGAAGAGCGCTTGGTCCCAGAGCAATCTGTTAACTCTGATACCACACCCCTCCGCTCGCTATTCCGAGCCAGACCGACCCTCCAACACCCAAGTCTGATAGAGCCACTCCTCGTGAAGCATCTTCAGTCGCTCCAGCTGACCCGCAGGACACCGTGGAAACCCCTTGCCATAAACAGACAGCTCCCTATGGTAGGACCCTCGGTGAAACTCTCCTGGTTTGTTTGGGTTTCTTTCTCTAAGCCTTCGTTTCAGAATGTATAGAGTTCTCTAAACGCCTGTTGTTATGAGCACTTTATATGTAAAAGTATTCTTTTAAAACTCATAAAACTCTATGAGGTTGTGGCGATTATTATTCCCACGCTACTTATAGGAAACCTGGGGCCCAGGTCAGCTAACCAATGTGCCTGCGTCACACAGCCTGGAGTGGCATCATCAGGATGGAACCAGGCTATAGGGTCTGTGGTCAACCTCATTACCGTACAGCTTCCCCGAGTGCTCCCTGCCAGCAATGCTGTCTTCCTCGACAAATATCTCCTCACATTTCCAGCCCAACACAGGAAACCCCTCTTCCATGAAGCCTCTTCTGGCTTCCAACACAGAGCAGGACACTGCCGGTCTGGCTTCTGTTTCTCATAAAGACCGTGTGCCTCTTCTGTTTCTCATCCTGATACCTGTAATTCCTTAATGCGTGTTTGTATTTGTACAAACGTCATATCTCTCCTACCAGACTGTGAATCCTCGAGAGTGGGGACATGGTTTCCCACTCCTTGCATCCCCGATGCCGACCACAGTGTCAAGCACATCACAATAATAAATGTTTGGGGGGGGGAATAAATAAAACAATAAAACACATTATGAGATTTACTCTTTAAAAAGTAAAAAATAAAAATAAATGCTTGGGGTGTATCAGTAGAGCAAATAGATGAATGAGATCTCAGTAAAACAATGGTCATTACAAGAACGATAATGTAAGACCCCTGTTTCTGCACTTCAAGAAGTGCAGAACTGAAAAAGGTCCAATATAAGATATTTGGAGAATGAAGGGCAAAGATCCAATCTTTAGGCTCATGGAGGACATAAAGTGAGTAAGCACACATTCACGAGAGAACATTAACACTCAGAACTACAGTCTTGAGGCTTAAAAGTATCTCTAGGACTGAAAAATCAAGCACTGCTTTTAAAGAGAATGAAAGTATGAATCCAGCAGCTAATTCAAGCTGAGAAATCCAAATAGGCTTTCTAACAGTTGAAAATAATTCACTGTGGATTGACTCAAATCCCATTTATGTTTTCATTTAACTCCACAAAGAGTGAAGGAGCACCTATGCATAGGCGTGGGGTCAAAGCACAGACCTCCTGGCCCGAAGAAGCTTGTGGTCTGGTGGGAGGACAGATGTATGTGGTCACTGATCCAGTGCTTTCCAAGCCATCGAGGATAAGGAACAGCTTTTCTATTATTCGGTTTCCAATACGTCATAGACTGGAATTTTTGGAGACCATTCCTCACAGAGCGGAATTTAAAAAACATATACAAGACACACCCTCGATTCTTTTTTTATGACGATCAGAGTCCACAGATTTGGAAGGACCGTCAAACTGCTGGAACGGTCTCTAAACACTCAAACCGTCATTTTCTGTCCCCATCTCCGTGCGGAAGAGTTACAGTCTGTAGGCCAGCAGGGTTCGCGGGCCGTACCTGGAGTAGCCCGATGGCTTGTACGGCGTTGGCCGAGTTATCAGAGACAATCAGGGGAGAATAGGATGCGAAGTGTTTAAGGAAAGAAATGACTTGGGACTCAAGCCTACTTGTTTGCTCTTGTTTTCTCCAATCCTTACTAATCCCTCAGATGAAAAGACCATTTTTCTCTTCCTCTCCAGGACCAATTTTCTTTAAAAAAAAAAAAAAAAAAAAAAAAAGTAGCCCACATTTCCTGCCACTCACTGTGCCAAGAAGTATTTCATAGCCTAGAACAGGAAAAAAAAAAAAAAAAGCCACTGTGCTTGTTCATACTCCCCGGGGTAACATGTGTATCCTGCAAGGTGAGGTCGTGCTTTGTCTCTCCTTCCCCATCAGATTCTAAGCTTCTCAAGGGCAAGGACTTCCATCCGTACCTTCGTGTCCCGACAGCACCTACTAAAAGCCTTAACCATAGTGAAGTACTGGGTGCAGAATAAATGAAAAAAAGTGAATCCCGAAGAAACAAGTAGACTGGTTAGTACTTCGCGCTGCCAGAAACACATTGCTGAGATGCAGTGCGTTTGCAAAGGCTAAGGATTCTCTTTGGACTTAAGCTGCTGGAACCACTTAATTTTTCTGTACTTGGTCCACATGTGAATTCCAACCAACATCAAATGGATGTTGGATTAAACAGCCCGGAATTGGCATATGCGATAGATGGGAACTCCCCCAGGCAGGTGGTCAGGTCTGGAGACCAGAAGACTTAATGCCATAGAGCCCAACGTCCTCAAAGAGAGCCTACATCCTGCGCCCAGAGAAAAACAATGCACATCCGGCTCCCCACAAAGAATGACTCAAGGGACAGACCCAAAGGTATCTGGATCCAGCCCCTGATTTTGAGCCTGTCCCTCTTTCCCTCGTATTTTGCACTCCTCCTTTAATTATTGTATCCACGCCCCATCACAAGAAAAAAAAATGGAGAAATCAGTGGTATTGCAAAAGTATTTCCAACCTAAGGAGGCAAAAGGACAAAGCAGCGGCAGCTTCCAAGATGATCCCAGCTTCTGAGAAGCTCCCACCGCCCTGGAAGCTGGGTTCGTGGAGCAGCGAGGACTCCGGGGATCTGTGAGCAGCCAGCGACGGGTGAGCGGTCAGGAGGCTCCTGGGAGGAGGCCCAGCTGGGATCCCTTCCAGACCGTGTCTGCACCACCTGTAACTCCGCAGCACATACGCTCGCCAGAAGACTGTCCCAAGCCTGGGGGGTGGGGTCGGGGGAGTTGCCGTTCCAGAAAGAACCACCAGCCAGCTCTGGCAGAGAAGGGCGTCCTTGTGCGTTGGGAAGGAGTCCGGGCTTCCAACCCTGGGCACCTCGCCAGGCCTGGTGTGCAGATCCAGGATTCGTGCCCACTGCGCCTGCCCCAACTTGCCCGCGAGAGTGGAGCCAGGGAATGATGGGAAAGGTGTTCACTCCCCTTCTCCTCCCAGCTCCAGCCAGCTCCTTTGAAGTCCTGGGCCAGAAGGCATGGCCAGGCCTGATGCAGCGTTTTCTCCAGCGAGCCTTGGGGATTTGGGCTCTCTCTCTCTCTCTCTCTCTCTCTCTGGGGAAGGCAGACCAACATAAATCAAAAAGCATGGGCTTTGAAAGCAGATAAACCTCGATTCAGACTCTGTCTGGGCCATGCACTGGGTTTATAAATCCCCCCGAAAAGTGATTCAACTTCTCTGAAACGCGGAGCTCTTATTTCCAAAATAGCATTAACTTAAGGCAGAGTCTCTCAGTGTCCACACTGTGACATTTGGGACTGAGCAGCCTCGTGGGGCCAGGGCATTACAGGGTGCCCAGCAGCATCCCCGGCCCACTGACTAGAGTCCAGCTGTGACAACCAAAACCAATTGCAGACACTGGCTAACACACCGGGGCTGCTAAGTTGCCCCCAGTTGGGGACCACTGACCTAACCTAATCCTTCGAATTGTTGTATTGCCGTATTATTGAGTCTGGTGCCCACCAATGAACGAAACGCACTCAGGGATCATTAACTCCTGTAGCAGATACCAGCACTGTCCCACCCGTGTCCCTCAGCATCCACCCCAACACCCGTGTGGCTGCTTCCCATGAACACCCGGGACCCTGGCCTCAGGAGAATGGCCAGCCTACAAACAGGCCAGAGTGATAGCTGACACCCTTGGAAGCGGCCCCTGAGCACTGACAGATGAGCTGGTGGGTGAACATACTAGCACCCTAGCCCCGTTGTGGAGGAGGTTAAGAGGCGGGTCCCTCAGGTGGCCCCAACCCATCAGGCCCCACTGCCCACGTCTTGGCAGCGGCCTAACATGTGCCCCACCTTCACCTGCTTGCTCCCTCCTGGGCATCTCCCCGAGTCACTCCCCAAACTCTTGGCACAGCTTCCTTTCGCTTTCACGTGTTTCTGGCTTTTAGTAACTTAATCTATAAAAACTGACTTTTATTTCTATAAGTGTCCCAGCTGGCTGATTCATCAGGCTTCTCATTTGGATTTACCCAGATCCCAGGGTTTCGATTTTTTTTTTTTTTAACTACTTCAGATAAGCTACTGTCCTGCCCCAGGGATGGCTGAAGACAATGAGGGACGCGGCCCAGGCAGGCTCAGTGCAGGTCAAAAAAGTAGGATCCAGAATTCCCATTTCTCACCGGGCCCCAAACCCAGCCCATGCCTCTGCCGCTGCTCCGCTCCTTTGACGGTTCACATCAGACCCAGCAGCCTGGTTTAGCACCGCGGCCTCGGCACCCGAAACCACACCGGGACCTGGTGGGTACTTGGTAGTAGTCACTGAGTTACTGAGTGGAGGCCACTGGCATGCTTAAAGCTCTGGATGCTTCCCCACATTATCAGGACGGGAGAAAGAACGAAGTCCTCCAAGCTCCACCGGGTGGGGCCCTCCTAACCAGGTCTCAGCTTCATCCCTCCCCACTCACCCGCTCCTCCTGACATCGAGCTACATGCACACCTGTACTTGAACCGTCCCACGTTCTGCACACGTGTCCTTCTCACGGCTGTGCCTCTGCATGCGTCGCCCCCCAACTCGGATCGCCTGCATCTTTCCCTCGAAGATACTCAGGTTCCCCAGGGCAGGGGGGTGGGGGGAACGGACTCAGCACTGACTTCCTCCTGGGGATCTGGCCTGATCCCTTCTCGGCCCCCATGTTATCCCATGTCAGGGGTCGTTCACAAATATCCTCCACTGGAGACAGAGAGGCCTTGAGGCAAGGGGGCCACAGCTTGGACGCGAAGGTGTCCCCAGCACCTGACATGTCTTCGGGGCTCAGAAAAGAAAGGCTGGTGTGTTCATTGGAAGTAGAAATGGAGTCATAATTTAAAGCTGCTTCAGCATGTGCACCAGTCCGTGTTTTCCAGAGGAACAAAACCAGCAGCATAGAGAGAGAGACACACAGAAAGAGACTGATTGTGAACGTTGGCTCGCACGCTTATGGAGGCGAGGAAGCCTCACCATCTGCCACTTGCAATCCAGAGGACCAGGAAAGGAGATGATCTAGTTCTGGTCCAAACTTGAAGTCCCTACGAACCAGGAGAACCAGTGGTGTAGGTCCCAGACTAAGTCAGAAGGCCCGAAAACCAGCAGCACTGATGTTGGATGGTGGGAGAAGCTGGAGGCCCCAGCTCAAGCAGAGAGCAAACTCTCCCTTCCTCTACCTTCTGGTTCTGTTCACGTGCTCAAGGGATTAAGTGATGCCCAGTCTCACTGGTGGGGGCAACCTCCTCTACTCAGCCTACTGATTCAAAGAGGAACATTTCCAAAAACACCCGCAGAGATACACCCAGAACTAACGCTTTCCAGCTAATCTGAGCGTCACTTAGCCCAGTCAGGTGATATAAAAAAGTAACCATCACAGCGCACAACCTCCACTCCCCTGAATCAGCAACTGAGTTCTGCGCGGAGACAATATTTAATAAAAGCCAGGGACTCCCCCACTGCCAACCACCTTCAGAAGCACAAACTGCAGGTACATGAACCACATTACGAAGCCTCCTACTGCTATGGTTTAGCTGGAGCACTGATTGGAAGAACCTACAGCCTTGGCCAACGAATAGCATGACCTGCCGCCCAGCCATAGAGGAGGCTCCGTCCGTGAATACAAACTCCTCTCACATTGCACAACCGGGTGAGTGGCTGTCATGAGAACCTAGAAAGCCTTTGGAAGTTGTGTTCTTCATTGAATTGAGCTCTTTCAACCTAGAATAATGTCTTTAAGATGGAATGTCTACAAATTCAACACCAGACCTTAAATCTTAGAGTTTGTGGTTAGTACTACTGAGCTGGTTTCATGGAAATGAGGGGTAGAGAACAAAATGTATTGGTTCTGCTTTGAAGGTCCAATTAATTCCTTTTTTTTTTTTTTAAGTAGGTTCCATGCCCAGCATGGAGCCCAATGCAGGGGTCCTGAGTTCAAGACCCGAGCTGAGACTAAGAGTTGAATGCCCAACCAACTGAGCCACCCAGCATTCCTGAAGGTCCAATTAGGTCCAAGGTCTACGTCAACATTTTCAGAAGGCAGGATCTAGCTGTGATAGAATGACCCCTCCTCACTTCCCCACCCCCCTTTCTCATCACCCTCCCAAAAGAAAGCTGGTTGAAGAGCTCCAGACATTTCCTTTCCAAAACAACCCTGAGACTTGAATAAAATCTAACCATATGGAGAAAGAAATCAGAATGGCAATGAAGAGCAGAATGAAAGGAGAGTTTTCATTGTATTGATCTAATCACACAACCCGCAAGCCCTAAGCAACTACTTTTGTGACCAGCTCATGTATCAGGAAGGGCTTGTTTGCTCCTGAAAAATGACAATATTTGTAAGACATAGATGTCCACCAGGACAGAGTGCAAGAGTCAAACGCTAAACACGATGTCTGAAAGGTAATAGACGTTCACGTGAAAATAAATCTCCTGACTCTTGTCAGCTGGGGACACTGATTGAAGTATCTCGTGAGTCTCTCTTGCTGAGCTAAGAATAGAACCAAATGCGGGCAGCCCTGGTGGCTCAGCGGTTTAGCACCGCCTTCAGCTCAGGGCCTGATCCTGGAGACCTGGGATCGAGTCCCACATCGGGCTCCCTACATGGAGCCTGCTTCTCCCTCTGCCTGTGTCTCTGCCTCTCTGTGTCTCTCATGAATAAATAAATAAAATCTTTAAAAAAAATAATAGACCCAAATGTATTTTCAACAAAATAGTAGACCTGGGTCCTTCACCTGAAATGTTCCCTGAGTTCCAGCGACCTAATCTTTGAGTACCCTGTTGCTACCGTTTATGTCACAAAAAGAATCCCTGCGCCACTACATAATCATCCTCCAGTGCCCCAAGTCCATGAGTCACTGGCCTGTCTCTATCTCTATATGATGACCTGAAAGAAGTGTGAGTGTTGCCCTCCTCTTCCTCTGCTTCCAAAGAGTTTCCACTCGACAATACACGGTAACATGTGCCTTCCCAACCACGCTGCACAGGTGTGATCTAAACAGCAAGGGAGAGTCCCCTCAATCCCACAAATGGTCGTTCAGGATGAGATTCTAGGCATCCATCCATTAAAGGCCATGAAAGCTCCACATGGAAACAGGGTTGAGGCTGGAACTTTCTCAGAAAGAAATCACAGAATCACAAAATGCCCACACTGGACGTTGTTTCCAGGTACCATAAAACCAGCTAACTCATTCAGTGGTTGATGATGCTCCCCTAAAAGCCAAGGAAGGTGTTTGAAATGCTCAAGTCCCCATAGCAGGGGGGATGAGCCAGTCCAGGACTCACCTCCTGATGCCCACACCAAGCTCTTTCCACTGCCCCACGCTACCTCCCTCAGCGTTCCTACTCCTGAATCCGCCCAGCCTGGCACGGGTGGCCCAGGACGGCCAACATGTCAAGCCAACAGTTTAGACAAGGAAGAGTTTACCCTCCTTTCCCATGCAAGTGCTACACCATCTTTTGTTACTTTCCTACCAATAAGTCCATGTGAACTATATCAGGGGACTCACAAAGCTGCTTGCCCAGGACCTCACAGATCCTGAATGGAGTGATCCAGGGCTGAGTAGAGCCTAGATTCTGGTGTCCCGACTCTCTGGCTAGCATACTTTGTATTCCTTGAAAGTCTCCCATGCCCCAGGATTCCTGCAGACATATCTCAAAGAGGAAATGACGGGTTTCAACATTCAAGGCTCATACTGTTTTTCAGCCAACATGCTATATAATACCCCATCCCACACGAGTACCATTAGCCAGGACAATCTCTTTCAGCCAGAACCTTCCTGGAACCAACTTTTCCTGCTAAAGACAAACCCGAATCCAACAGAAGTGACTGCTATTGCTGTTATAAAAATATATTATTACTTGTAGGGCTCCACAGAGTAAGAGGTAATTCTCTTTTTATGTGCTGCAGTAGCAAGGATGTTTAAATGTCATCTCTATTTTGACAGTTTTCCAGAGGAAGGCAATAATGCCACATTCCATGAGATAGTATTATGTTATACCAAAGACCAGTGCCTTTCCCTGTTGGATTCTCTTGATGAACAAAAGGCTCCAAAATGGGGTGGGAGAGGGGGGGAGGTAGGAATCTTTTTTTTCTTAAAGCAACCACAGATATCATATGGAAAAAATATAATTCTGACAGAAAACTATAGGGTGGGGAACTTGGCAAAGTTGCATCAGCAACAGCAGTGATTTAAGTTTGATTTTATCTTATTTAATTGGTGGTCTCGACACCTTCCTTCTCCAAAGACTCCATCCCTGACTAATGTCTCAAATTCTATATGGTTTGCTCGCTTTTTGGATATGTCATGCCCAAGACATGAGGACTGGTACAGCCTTTAGGTGGCCTGCAGATATAGACAAATGGTATGCACAGAAAGAAGGTCAAGAAAAGGAAAGGAGAAAATGAAGAAATGATCCCTCTCGTCTTGGGCTGGTGACAGATATCAACTGACCCCGCCCAGTTCACAAGTGTGATGGTGCAACCAATTCTGAGCTGAAAGATTCTCAAGCCCTTTGATAGGCATTCCCAGTAATGACTCATGGAAGAGGTACGAAAATATCCATCGCAACACTAACCAGAGTGGAGAGGGGGATGGGGGTTAATGCATGAGAAATGAGGATGCCCAGCACCTTGTGGAGCAAAATAAGAGGCAGGGTTGTGGGGCAACAATTGGAAATAAAAACCCTCATGTCCAACAATTGAGCTGTGCTGTATAGTAAAACAGTGTCAGTCTGATGACATACGCAGCCATTATCAACAATGTGTGAAACTTATATAAAAACATTAAAAAATACTTTACATGAAATATTAGAGACTATAACACAGTATTGTCTTAGTCTCCTTAGGCTCTGCTGTAACAAAAGAGCCCAGACTGAGGAGCTTGTGCCCCACCCACCCTCACCCCAGTAAAAGTGGCTGGGGATCTCTCTGGAGGCTCCTTTAAAAAGCCTTTCTTTTTTTAAAGATTTATTTATTGCTCTTAGAGAGAGAGAGTACAAGTGGGAGGGGCAGAGGGAGAGGGAGAGAGGGACTCTCTAGCAGACTCCATGCTGAGCGCAGAGCCCCACGTGGGGCTCGATCCCACGACCCTGAGATCATGACCTGAGCTGAAACCCAGAGTCAGACGCTCAGCGGACTGAGCCACCCAGACGCCCCTCTAAGGCCCCTCCTGCAGGCTCCACCCTCACTGGTCTTTGGAAGCACCTCCCAAGGGCCCCGCTTCCTAAAACCTTCACATCAGGTATTAGGACTTCAGCATATGAATTTTATGAGAGGACGCAAACATTGTGACCATGACAAGTATGGCTATTTCAATTATAATGATTTGAAAATACACCGTTTCCCTGCTCCCAAGCCTTCACTGGCTTCCATTGGGTTTTAGCACAATTTCACAGTCTCCTTAACATGAGCATTGGACCCTTTGTCTGGTTGCTACCTCCACCTCCAACCCTAACTCACCCCACTTCCTAACTGCCGTGACTCTGAGTATTTAGAGGCCTTAGAAATCACCCAAACACCTCACCCTTCAGCAATGAGCTGAGGCATCACTTCTTCAAGATCGGGTCATGATCCTCCTTGCAACAAGGCTCCCAGTGTCCACGTGTTCCCTGCACTGCATTTTTCCACTGCCCCAGGTAGACTGAGAGCTCCTTTTGAACCGAGATCTTGTCTACTTCATCCGCGGCCAGATCCTAGCACAGAGCCTGGCATATGGAGGGGCTCAGCGGATGTGCACTGGACGGATGCATTAGAAAAGAATGAGCAATCTGCGAGCCAGTGAGAGAATCGGTGAAGAAGCAGGACTGCTACTAGCCTCCGTGCCCTCATATCTGAGTGACTATCTGAATGCATGCACACCCACATGCAGTGCAATGTTCAGAGGTGACATAAGAGCGGATGGAACGTGAACTAGTTGTCTCTTTCTCAAAACATATTTAATATTGTGGGGAGTCTGTGATGGTAACAGCTTTACTGAGATATATAATTCACTTATTTAAAGTGTAAAAATATGGTTTTTTGTAGTTCACAGAACTCTGAGTGTTGCACCACAATCAATTCTAGAACATTCCCATCAGCACAAAAAAGGCCCTAAACCCTTTAGCTATCAGCCAGCTGCAAAACTCCCATGTTCCCCAGCCGTAGGCAACCACTAATCTCCCTATTTTTATAGATTCATCTAATCTAGGCCTTCATATCAATTGCACTGTATTATATTTGTTCTTCTGTGTTTGGTTCTTTCAGTTCACATAATGTTCCAGGGATCACCCACCTTGTAGCGGTAGTAGTGCTTCGTTCCTTCTGTGGCTGAATGATATCACACTCTATGGATATCATAGCTTATTTATCATCCATCAGTGGTGGACATTTGGGTGAGTTTGGCTCTTAAGAATAATGCTGCTGTGAACATCCATGTACAAGCTTTTCATTTCCTATGGGTGGATACCTAGGAGTGGAATTGCTGGGTCATACGGTAATTCTATGTTTAACTTTTTGAGGAGCTGCAAGGTTGTTTTCCAGAGTGACTGCACCATTTCCCATTCCTACCACATTCCCATTTCTTCACATCCTTGCCAACGCTTAAGACTTTGGGGGCTTTGGGACTACAGCCTTCCTTGTGCACATGAAATGGCATTGCAGCTGTGATCTGCAAGTGACGTCAAGCGTCTTTTTATCTGATCATTGGCCGTTTGTACATTGATATTGTTTTTAAATTTTCTTTTAATTTAGAAGAATATTTAGAACGATAAACAGAAATAACCTCTTTCTTTTTTTTAAGATTTTAATTTATTTATTGAGAGAGGGGGGCTGTATGTGAGCAGGGGGAGGGGCAAAGGGAGAAGGAGAGAGAGAGAGAAGCAGACTCCCCACTGAGCACAGACCCTAATGTGGGGCTCACTCTTGGGATACTGGGATCAGGACTTGAGCTGAAGTCAAGAGTTGGCTGCCCAACCACCTGAGCCACCCAGGTGCCCTAGAACTAGTCTCTTTCTAATAAATATGAAGCACCTAGGAGACCTCACTGAGCTCGCGGTAATAACCACCGAAAGAAAAAAGTACAGAAAAGGTGCCTTAATGACCCACAAGAAAAAAAAAAAAGAGCTGATGAGCCTGCTTTTGGAGATGAGCGTGGGCCTCAGCCCAGGAGTCCGGTGACAAGGCTCCGAGAGGAGGTTACCAGGCCTCTCTAGCTCCTGCTTTCCACATCTGCAGAATGGGATACTAATGAGGCCAATATTGTAGGCCTAGTGTGACAATTAAATAAAATGTCCCCATATGAAGCACACGGCACAGCCCCAGTAAACACCCAGTGAGTGCCTGGTGTAGGAAGTAGGTTAATGAAAATCACTCAGGTGTATTTTCAAATCTAAGACTTCTAGCAGAGGCTTGCCATGCAAGTGTGCATTAAGGAGAAAGAATCTGTTTCCCAAATTGACCAGAACCCTGCCTTCAGGTCGTTGGGCAGGGCACATGGTCCAGAACATGCTCTGAAATCTGCTACCCCACGTAACCCCTCGCTTCCGTCACATGGGGACCTGGGGCCCGCAAACAGCTGACCCAGGACATTCAGTTACTTGGCTGCAAATCCAAACGGAGAACCCAGGGTCCCCGCTGCCCAGTTCTGTCGCGAGCTCCTGCCTGGAACTCATCGCCTTGGGAGCGTCTGCATCCCCAGCCCCCCACCTGCATGACTCACCGGCCTCCGTCCCTGCCCCGTCAGGCCCCTGGGGACACCCCCACAGACCACGTGGAGTATGTCTGAGCACGTAACAGGAGCAGGTCAAGCTGACGTGCCTCTGGAGGAAATACATCCTATCCTCCTGCCTTAGCAAATACATTTTCATAACGGTCAGGAAGGCCGAGCTCAGATTTGCAGCCTCTCAGAGCCCCTCGGTGAATACAACGCATGAGGAGACGTGGGCCCCTGGTGTGAGGCTGCACCCCAGCCCCCCCCCAGGCCTGGCTCTGTCCCCCATTGTGAGGAGCCTCATTCATGGGGACGAGACCCCTCGGGCCGCAGGTGCAGCCTTATCCACAGCCCCTGCTGTCCCCTCTGAGCTCAGGGCTCAGGAGCGTGCTACCTGCAGCTCGATGGCTTCTCAGTGAGTCAGACCAGAGGAGGGGCCCGTGCATCTGGGCAGGAATGGGAGTTCCAGGCACCTGATGTAGTGACGGCCTCAGCACCCCCAGAACAATCGCCCTGCAGGAACAGGTGCAGGCAATGGAGGGCGGAGCCAGGTGGAGCCCAGACGCTCGGGGGCACCAGCAAGACTCCAGGTGACACCAGCAGGCACCAAGAAGGGAGCACAGCAAGACGACCGGGGGATCCCTTTTCAGCCTTCCCACTACCCCCAATGGGTTAATTAGAGAAGATGAGTAAGAGCTGGAAGGGGACTCGGGGCTCACATTATCCCCGGATGTTTCGCTGCATGTAAGTAGCAAGAGCCCGGCGGCGGCCAGCATGCCACACAGTATCATTAGGAAGATTCCAGCCTCCTTATTGGCTCCTTGGCTACCTGCACACATATTTTTAATTCTAATATCAAAACCTGTCAGAACTGGCTTTGCTGAAGCTGCCAGAATGATACAGGTCGGATCAATTATCACGAAAAATTCAATTACGGGAGAGCCAGATGTGGCGCTATAAAGAAGAGCACGACGGCACATGTGGCCGGAGGGACTGGGACCCCCGTCCCTGCACGAGCACGACCCCCACCCCGCCCTTCAGGCCTCGTCCCTGCAGCCGCGTTGGACTAGGAAAGCCCCCCCACTGTGTGCACCCCGACATCCCCCAGCACCTCCCATTCTCCCATCACCCCAACCAGGAGACCTGGCAACCTCTGACATTGTGTTTGCGCCCAGAGGACTCAGTCGGTGGGGCTGCTGCTGAGCACGGACACTTTTTTTTTTTAAGATTTTTTTTCTATTATTATTTCAGAGAAAGAGAGAGCACAAGTGGGAGAGACAGAGGGAGAGAGTCTCAGGCAGCCTCCATGCTGAGCGTGGAGCCTGATGTGGGGCTCGATCTCATGACCAGATCACCACCTGAGCAGAAAGCGGGAGTCGGGTGGCCAGCCAGGTGGCCCAGCACGGACACTGTTCAACAAAGAGACAAGGAAACGGGTTGGACGATTAAACACAAGGGCCCAAGGTGAACGGGATGCCCTCCTCCGGGCCTGCGGCAGGAGGCGGCCGGGGGCTGGGGGCGCACACAGGAGGCCAGCCCTGGGATCCACTGCCTGGATCGATCCCTCCCCCACAGCTCTCTCTTCACGTGACCCTGAGCAATCATTCGACCCCGCTAAGCGCTGGCTTTTCATCTGGAAAATGGGAACGAGAATCTCACCCTCTTCCCGGATGTGCTGGAAAAACTGAATGGTGTGCTGCCCTCGGCCCAGGGCGTGACCCCGGGATCCCAGGATCGAATCCCACGTCGGGCTCCCTGCAAGGAGCCTGCTTCTCCCTCTGCCTGGGTCTCTGCGTCTCTCTCTGTGTCTCTCATGAATAAATAAATAAATCTTTAAAAAGAAAAGAAAACCATAGGATGTAAGGCGAAAACCATGGCTCCACCACTAGCTCTGAGGACCTTCATTTCCTCGTCTACATTTGGGGACGCTCACCCCCGGGCAGAGCAGCTCCAGGCCTCGGGAACCGCAGCCGGGGAGGCACCTGCCGGCTGTTAGGCGCCGTGCCCACAGGCCTGAGCGTGAGGGTGGCGAGCTGCCCCCGCCCAAGCTGCCCCGGCCCCGGGACTCCGCGGGTGCCCGCCCGGCCGCCGAGCTCTACCCGAAGCCTCCCAGGAGTCTGATGACAGAAAGCAGGTTGGAGGCTTTCCCCCAATCCCACCCTTCACCATGATCAGCGACCTATACACCTGTGACCCCACGTCGCTGTGTGTCGCCGCGGCCTCCTTCCAGGCCCGCAGTCCCCGGCGGCCTGCCCGCAACGCCGACCCCCAAGAGGACGTCAGCCTGGCCGCCGAGGCCTACGCGGGCCGCCCGGACCTGGCTTGAGGTCGAGCTGACCGAGGAGCTGGTGCACAGAGCACCCGGCCCAGGCCCAGGCCCTGCAGCGCCGGGACCTTCCCGCTGGTCTGCAGGCCCTCCCGTCCCCGCCGGCACATGAAGCGGACTGTTGACCGCAAGGACGTGTCCCCCTGGGGCTCTCAGGCCGGGCTGTGGGCCTTGTCGCCAGCCGCCGCCCCCCTCCCAACCCCCAGGGACAGGCGCCCAGGCCAGGCTAGAGAGAAGCAGAAGGAGGAAGCGAGCACCCGCCTGAGCCCATGCACACCCAGTTGGCCATGGATGAAGGGGCCGGTGGGGTCGCAGCAGTTAGGGTTAGGGTTAGGGTAGGGTTGGGTTAGTGTTAGGGGTTAGGGTTAGGGTTAGGATTAGGGTTTAGGGTTAGTGTTAGGGGTTAGGGTTAGGATTAGGGTTAGAGTGAGGGTTAGAGGGTTAAGTTTAGGGTTAGGGGTTAGGGTTAGATGTTAGGGGTTAGCGTTAGGGTTAGGGAAGGGTTTGCTTAGGGTTAGGGGTAGGGGTAGGGGTAGGGGATGTGGTTGGGTTAGGGGTTAGAGTTAGGGGTTTGGGTTAGGGGTTAGAGTTAGGGGTTTGGGTTAGGGTTCGGGTTAGGGTTCAGTTTCTAGTTAGGGTTCGGGTTTGGGGTATGGTTCAAGTTAGAGTTAGTGTTTGGGTTAGTGTTAGGGTTGGGGTTAGGGTTACATGACGGTGAGGATTAGAGAGTTAAGGTTAGGGTTAGGCATTAGGGGTTAGCTTTAGGTTAGGGTTAGGTTTAGGTTTTGTTTTAGGGTTTTGTTAGGGTTAGGTTAGGGGTTAGGATTAGGGATAGGGGTTAGAATTAAGGGTTAGGGTTAGGATTTGATTTAGGGTTCAGACTCGAGTTAGGGTTTGGCTTGGGCTAGGGTTCAAGTTAGGGTTAGTGTCAGTGTTAGGGTTAAGTGAGCTGAGGAATTAGGGTTTTGGTTAGGATTAGGGTTAGGGTTAGGGGAGCTGACGGGTTAGGGTTTGGTTTAGAGGAGCTGACAGGGAAGCAGCTGGGGCAGCGGGGCTGCAGCCTGCAGCTCTGGGAGAGGAGGCCTGTGAGCCATGTCTTCTCCTTCCCCACAGGACCCCGATCCCCGAGGAGATGCAGCCCCCACCCCATGTACAGGGCCTGCTCTGGGGTCCCACCCTCCTCCCTTCACTGGTCCTGACCCTCGTTTCCTCTTCCTGAGGGGAAAGAAAAAAATCACAATTAGAACAAAAAACCCTGATATGTGTGATTTCAGTGTGTTGTTCATAGGCGGGCGGTAGCGGGTGCAGGGGGACTAGCGGGAGGAGGGAGTACAGGCCGCATCCCTGAGCCTCCCTTGCACTGGCTCCGGCTCAGCTGCTCCTTCCCACCTGCTCCTGCCCCCAGGGCTGCCGCTGCCCCTGGGAACCCTCCACCCTGGGCCTCTCTCCCCACCCCACCCCCCGTGCCCCTTACCTGCTGATTCCTCCTTCCTCCTTCTTCCTCCCCCTGCTCTCCATCCCTCTCCCACTACCCCCTGCCTTCCTTCCCCTCTGCTCCTCTCCCCCCTGCTCTCCACCTGCCCTCCCTCCCCTCTGTTCCTCTCCCCTCTGCTCTCCCTCCCCCTTGACCCTGCCCTCCCTCATGCCCTCCCTCCCATCTCATCCCTTCCCTTTGCCTCCCTCTTCCCTCCCCCTGCTCTCCCTCTCTCTTACCCCTGCCCTCCCCCTGCCCTCCTTCCTTTCTGCTCCCCTCCTACTCTCCCTCCCCCTACCACTCCCTCCCTCTGCTTTCCCTCCCCTCTGCTCCTTTCCCCCTGCCTCCCTCCTCCCTCCCCCTGCTCTCCCTCTCCCTGCCCTCCCTCCCTCATGTAAACTCATGTATACCCCTGTCAGAAGGCCCGGATGCTGGTGGGGAAAGAATAAGAAAGAAGGAATTTGGGTTCAAGTTTAGACAAGGAAGAAAGCCTTTTATTATTATAATAAAACAATTTTATTGTAAACGTCCTAAGAACACAGACTTACGGTTCATATTTCCTCAAGGCTCCCATAGAGCCTGGCTCTGTGCCTAACACACGGCCGCTGCTAGGTAAACATTTGCTGAACAAGTGGATGAACGAATGGACGAAGGAGTGTGATCTTGTTTCCCGTGCGCGCAGCCACAGGCCCACTGGGTCAGAGAGCAGAGAGGCACATTTTTTGGGAATCTCAGAGACCCTCGGCAAAGGCTCATGCTCACTTGCAATCAGCGCGCACGTTCCTGAAATGTAAATGCTGCTGCTGAGGTTCGCCCTCGTCGGCGGGCTCACGGCTCCCTTGCTTACCTACTGATTTTCCTGGCAAACCCTCTCTTGTAAACACAGGGAGGATCCCAAGCCACAGGTCTGTACACAAAGCAGGCTCTGCCTGCGAGGCCCATGGCAACACTGGATCATCGTACCGATTACCCCCTGCGTTCAGCTGGTTCACTTGCTGGATTCATCGAGCTCATCCTTTTTGGCAAATATTTGGTTTATACCCTTTTTGCACAAATCCTTCAGCTGAGCACTTTGCACATACGATCTCATTTAATCCATACGACACTCTGAAGGAGGCACTGTTGTTATCCTTACCTTGTGGATGAGGAGCCCGAGGCTAAAGTCTGTCAAGCAGACTCACCAGCCAGCCCCACAGAGCTAGCCCGTCTCTGCGGGATTTCCCAGGATACACGACTTACAGCTTTCCTACCAGGACGGTCCCAGGCAAGCTGTCCCAGCTGACTTGGGACTGGGAAGCTTCCCAGGACGTGGGATTTTCAGTGCTAAAACTGGGAAAGTCCCGTGCAAACCAGAAGAGTTGGTCACCTACCCTAGTCCCACAGCTGGTAAACCTCAGAGAGGCATCCAAGGCCACCCTGGGTCTGACACCAAGGCCCCAATTTTTCCCACCCTGCTTTGCCCAGCCAAGCTCTAATTCTACACTTTTGGCTCCTCCCAAGATCCCACAGTCCCCTCATACTCCAAACACTGGTCCCCAAGAAAAATCTTTTTTCCCTAAAGCCAACACTGCTGCCTCCTTCTCCATGGAGTATGCCCCCAAAGCACCCTGAGGGTCACCTTCAGATCTCTAGAAACCTTCCCTTCCTGATGCTCCCTTTAACCACCGCCCTGGTTCCAGGTCTTCCATCCTCAATTCTGGAAACCAGAAGGTTTCTCTGCTTCTTTTCTTTGTTGTTGTTGTTGTTGTTGTTGTTTGTTTTTTGGGTTTTTTTGTTTTGTTTTGTTTTGTTTTAGGTTTTTTGGTTTCTCTGCTTCTAAGTGTCCACCCTGCACACCACCCTACAGTGTATCCTCTACAACATAGGGGATTCACAGTACAGCCTTCGTGGCACATCACAAAGCTAAGGCAGAGGGAAAAGCACAGAGCCCAGTCTAGCACCACATCCTCCCAACCTACAGGCCAGCATGCCTTCCAATGCATCATCCCCTGAGGGGACCTGAGTGGACATTTCTCCCAAGAAGACACCCAGACGGCCAATAGTCACATGAAAAGATGCTCGACATCATTCAGCAGCAGTGAAATGCAAAAAAAAAAAAAAAAAAAAAAACCACCACACACAAAACACAATGAGATATTGCCTCACATGTCAGAATGGTTAGAGTCAAACAGACAAGAAATAACAAGTGTGGGCAAGGATGTGGGGTAAGAGGAGCCCTCGTACACTGTTGGTGGGAATGCAAACTGGTCCAGCCACTGTGGAGAGCAGTATGGAGAGTCCTCAAAAAATTAAAAATAGAACTACCTGTGATCCAGTATTTGCACTACTGGATATTTACCCAAAGAAAATAAAAACACTAATTTGAAAAGATATATGCACCCCTGTGTTTACTGGAGCATCACTTACAATAGTCAGTATGGAAGTGGCCCAAGTGTCCATCAATGGATGAATAGATAAAGAAGATGGGATATGTAGAGATAGATGGATAGGTGATAGATAGATCATAGACAGATGATAGATAGATAGATGAGAGATAGATAATGGAATATTCTTAAGATGTACTTCTTTGCAAGAGGGCGAGAAAGGAGGAGGGCAGAGGGAGAGGGAGGATTTCATGCAGACTCCACGTTGCGCCCCCCGGGGATTGATGTCAGGACCCGGAGATGGAGACCTGAGCCCAAACCAGGAGCCGGCACTCCCCTGAGTGCGCCCTCAGACGCCCGGGGTTGGATGGTCTGGAAGCAGCCTGCGCCCCGGCACTCCCAGCCGTCCGTGTTTCTGTGCGTCCTGTCGGGAGCCTCCTGACAGACAGCCGTGCACCAGTGGGGCTGTTCCTGTGTGTGCTGTCGGCAGGTCCCAAGGGTGGGCACACCTTTGGGCACGAGCCAATGCTGAAGAGGGGAGCAGCGGGAGCAGAGCCCCAGAATGAGGGAGCAGCAGCTGGGGGGCTGCAGCGATGACCGGGAGGTAGGCCCGGGGAGTGGGGCATAGTCACGGGACATCGACGCCCCGACCCGTGGCCCAGGTTCATGTTTTCTGGACGTCAGGGGAAGAGAGACACAGTGCATGCGCCTGTGTACACAGCCCTGGTACACGCACAGGTGCACATGTACACATGCAGTGGTGCACACACACACATATGCACATGTGCATGCTCAGGCACACACGCACACGCACACACAGGTGAGCACGCACAGGCACACGTGCACATGCATAGGCATACACACACATAAACATGCACGCTCACACATGCCCACATGCAAGGCACACACGCACATGCGCTCACATGCACACTCACGCACACAGGAGCATACACGCACAGTCACACACACCCATGCACATGCACACACAGGCAAACGCACACACACGTAAAAGAAACCAAAGCAAGGAGTACGGGAGAACCTGTGGCTGGGGCTGAGCGCAGCCCAGCGCCCGCTGACCCTGAGCAGGTGTCCCCGGAACCCGAGGGAGGCTGGGAGGTGGAGCAGTTGCCAGGCCGCGCACGCGCCCCCAGGGCCCTCCAGGTGCGATCCGCCGGGCTTCCATCAGACCTGTGAGCATATCCGCAGGTGCTTCCCAGTTCGATGTCTGGAGCAGCCCGGGACCGTGGCTCCTGAGCACCCCGAGCACCAAGCAAGGGTCAGGCCCCAAGGTGACTCGGGTCCCTGGATCCAAGCCCCGCAGGGAAATGCAAGTGGCCCTGGAAGAGACCTTCGCTGGGCTCTTGGTGGGAGGGAAACCGAGGCACAGAAGAGAATGCGCTCGGGCTTCTAGAAGTTCTGAGCGTCGACCTTTCAGGGGTTCAGGCCTCCGGTTCCATCCACGTTTCCACGTGTCCGTACTGGACTCGGACACCACCGGGCGCTGCTTCTGACAGGGGGACACAGATGACACAGGCAGACACCCTGGGGCTGGTGTGGGCACGGAGGCTCCTTCTTGGCCCCGGAAACAGCCGGTGCGCAGGATACAGCAGACATGCGTGGGATACGGGGCGCCATGGCTGGGGGACTGCTGGTGGCGGCCGGCCCCAGAAAGGCCTGAACGAGACAAGCTTATCTGAGTTGACGCGGCCTGGGAGGGCGCCGGCTTGGGAGGAGGCTGCAGAGAAGTCCCCTGAGTGGAGAAGGACATGCAAAGGCCCTGGGGTTGGCAGCAGGGCAGGATGACGGGGATGAGGGAAGCCCGGGGCAGGCAGGCCCCGAGGGCCCGTGAAGGCCGCAAGAAGGAAGACCAGCGGGGGCAGCGGCGTGGTGCGAGGGGTGACCAGGTGGGAGGCCGCGTCCCCCAGCAGCAGCCGGGAGCCAGCCCAGCCCCAGGGTGGCCGCGCCGCAGCCGCGCTTGCAGCCGGGGTCCAGCAGGTGGCTCTCTGAGGGGATGGGGCCGCACCCTGCCCCCCCCAACCGACCCCCCCCCCCCCCCCGGCCTTTCCTGTTCCAGGGTCCGAGCCTACTTCCCGCTGAACCAAACCTCCTCAGCGAACATCCACTCTGCCGAGATCTTTTAACCAAAGCAGCCCCCACATCAGGACCAAGGGCCGTGCAGGTGCGGGCTGAGCGCGCCCTCCCCAGCCGGGCCCTGCCCCCCACCCGTTCCCAAGCCCCGTGCTCAACCCCGTGCTTGGCCGCCCCCCTTTCCAGGCACACAACCCTGGGGCAGAGCAAATGCCAGGAGCTCAGGCCACAGGCCAACCTCCAACCCCCCACGCCCCCCACCCCGATCCTGGGCCCAGGCAGTAAGTCACGGCTTCCAGGCACTTACGGCCCTCGAGTGATGCCAGGGAGCACATGACACAGGCAGCGGTTTGCTGTTGTCACTGGGATTTCCTTGCAAGGATCAATTTGTTTGTTTGCTTGCTTTTGAAATGAAGGCGGGAGTGGCTGCGACCTCCTCGCAAGCCCTGGCCACGTGCTTGGGTGAAAGGAGGGGCCTCGCGGTCAGCGTGCAGGTGAGACCAGGCCGGGAGGCTGCGGGACTTACCGGTGCAGCCCGAGTCCGTCCGGGACCACGGGGCCCTCCCGGCGGCTGCAAACTGGGGAGGGGACGCAGCCCTGTCCTCAAGGAGCTGGCCGTCCAGTGGTGACCACAGCCTGTCCGTGGCTGACCCAGGGTAGAGCCCACAGCCTCCTCCAGCCCCCACCCCGGGGAGGAACGGGGCCAGCTCCCTGGACTGGACGTGGCCACCGGAAGTGGGTGGCTCTGGGTGTGGCAGGCGTGCGACTCGGGGAACCCTGTCCTGAGCGCCCAGAGGCCGCAAGTCGGGAGGCTGCACTCTGGGTCGGGGTGAGCAGCACCACCGTCACCTCGGGGTGCCGTCACCTCGGGGCACCGGTACAGGGCCTGGGCCTGCTGCAGGGCACGTGCTTCCAGGCGCCCTCTTTCCAGCCGCCCTGGGGCATGGGGACCTCCAGGGGAGAGGCGGGGGCACGGGTGCCCAGACAGCGCTCTCCACCCGTGGTGACAGGTTCCCACGAGAAGGCTGCAGACGTCGGTCCGGCAGGTGGCTCTGACCGCCCCACGGGACAAACAGCAGCTCAGGTGAGGCCGTCTGCGCCTGGCCCGGCGCCCCCGGGAAGGGCCACCTGCTGCTTGCCCCGGGCTCCAAGAGGGCCATGTCTTCAGGGACATCGTGACACCCAGAAGGATGAAGGAGCGGGGAGGGAGCTGCCCTGAACACCGTGCACTGTCCTGGTTGGTCCCCGCCCCCGTTGCAGCCCCTGCCGGGGGTGAGGGTGACACCGGGTGAGCTGAGAACCCCCACTCGGCTCCCCCGGCTCGGCTCCCCGCCTCCGTCCAGGCCCAGCCTCGTAAGGGCCCCAGCTCGCTGTGCCCCGTGCAAGACCCCAGGCCTGGACCTTAGGTCTTCCCACCCGAGCCCCCGTCCCCCAGAGCGCCCCCCTGCACCATGACCTGAGCCGAAACCAAGAGCCGGACGCCCGACCGCCTGCATGACCCAGGTGGCCCTACACACTTCGTTGAAGTGGAATCACACACGTGGCCTCCGTGTCGGCTGCTTTGACCCAGCTGGTGGTGTCGGGGCCCATGCATAGCGTGGCCTCCCAGGGCTCTCTGCCTCGCGACGGCCCCATAACACCTCACCGCATGGACACGCCACGTGTCATTTCGTCATTGGTCAGTGTGGCGCCGTTTGAATGGTTTCCACCCCTGGGCTCTACGAGCACTGCCCCCGGGAGTGTTTGTGTGCATGCTTTGGGGTGAACATCCGTTTTCAACCCTCCTGTATCCTGTATACATACCGAGAGGCGCAGTCGCTGGGTCATGGGGGCAGCTCCGCATTTAGCCTCTCCCGGAACTGCCACACTGGGTTTCCAGAACGGCCCTTCCATGTGACGCGCACCTGGGCGTGGGAGGACCCAGGGTCTTTACATCCTTGCTGACGCGTGCACAGTATTCTCGGCTATTATTATCGTTGTTGTTGCCGCCGCCATCCTGGCAGGTGCAAAGTATGTCGTCGTGCTTTGATTTGCAACCATCAGATGACGAATGATATCGGGCATGTCTTCATGTGTTTCTTGGCTATTTTCGCATTTTATTTGGAGAAATGTTTATTCGAATCCTCTGCCATTTTTAAGTGGGTTATTCATCTTTCCCTTGTTGAGCCGTGAGAATTCTTTATCTACTCAGGATAATAGGCCCTTTTTAGATTTATGACGTGCAAATATTTCCTATTGTCCCATGGGCTGTCTTTCTGCTTTCTTGACAGTGTCCTTGACGCATGAAACTTAAAGTTTGATGGAATCCAGTTCACTCTTTGGTGTTTCTCTGCTTTATGTGCCACACCCAGGAAATCATGGCCTGATCCAAACTCCCAAAGATCTACATCTCGAAAGCGCTTGAGAGTTTTATCATTTTAGCTTTTATGTTTACATCTTTAACCAATTTTTTAAAGATTTTATTTACTTAGGGGTCTCTGGGTGGCACAGCGGTTTGGAGCCTGCCTTTGGCCCAGGGCATGATCCTGGAGACCCGGGATCGAATCCCACATCTGGCTCCCGGTGCATGGAGCCTATTTCTCCCTCTGCCTGTGTCTCTGCCTCTGTGTGTGTGTGTGTGTGACTATCATAAATAAATAAATAATTTTTAAAAAAAGATTTTATTTATTTAGAGAGACTACACTAGTGGGGGGAAGGGCAGAAGGAGAGAGAGAGAGAGAGGATCTTGACCAGACTCCAAGCCGGATGTGGAGCTCAGGCTTGATCCCATGACTCCGAGAGCACGACCTGAGCCGAAATCAAGGGTCAGACGCTCCACCCACTGAACCACCTAGGCGTCCCCATCTTTAACCAAGTTTGAGTTAACTTTGTGTACAGTGTGAGGTAGGGATCCAGATTCACTCTTCTACATGTGGATTTCCAGTTCCTCAGGACCGTGCGCTAAAAAGATTATTCTCTTCCCCCGTTGAACTGTGTTGGCAGGAAGAAACATTATTTCCGAGATGACCCCGATGGGAAAGGCGGCCACGCAGTCAGGAATGCAGGGATCAGCCGGACTTTCTCCCTCAGAACCAGCTCAGGCTCCCAGACGTAGTAACGGTCCTTAACCTCGTTACTCTTTCACACGCTGGAAATGTAGAGGGGCTCACAGGTGCCTCCCCATCCAGGAAGCCCATCCCCAGACCCCGGGCCAGGAGCCCCTGCTCTCCTCTCCCTCCCTTAGGTTCACCTACTGCTGAAACTCCAGGCAAAACCCCCACGGTGTTGTTCTTGTGTGTGTGTGTGTGTGTGTGTGTGTGTGTGTGTAGCTCTACTCTTTCCTTTGCACGGGCCTTTGCACCGAGCCCCTCAACACGTGCCCCTGCTTCCCGGGCACTCCAGCTCAGCACGCCAGCGTGTCCCGTCACCCTCCTACCCAGCTCATACCCCAACTTCCCTCTCTCTGGTCACAGCACCGTCCTTCCCACCGCGCAGGCTCAAATCTCACAACTATCTTCACTTCTTCTTCCCCTCACCACCCCTCCCCCCACCCAACAATCCGTCTGCAGGTTGTGTAATGGTCCCTCGGCCCTGACCAACCCTCAGCACCCCGCCTGTCCAAGCTCGTATTCTGAGACCCGGCAGATGCGGTAGCCTCGCATCCCCAAAACACGGCCTCGTGTGCTTCTGGCCTTTGGGTTCTTCGCTTCCTAACATGTTAGGACACCACGTTTATCCGCTGAGAGGACAGTTCGGAGCGGTTGGCCCTCTGGCTTGGAAACACTGAGTGATCCTCAAAATCAGTACAAACCCACTTGGTCAGGATTTCAAGACCCTCCGCTCTCTGACTGCAACCAACCAGCAGGCCCCATCCCCCAAGTCCCCCCCAAAGCAGACCTCATTATGTTCCAGCCCAAAGCGGTCACTACGGGCATTCCCTGCCCCTTGTCACTCAGCACCCAGATGCCGTCCCGAGCGAGCGAGCCCCGCCGAGCCTTCGAGCCAGCCCCAGTAGCAGTCGCCTCTATGAGGCCTTCCTGATGGCCCCCGCCTCTCACCCCCTATGGTAACGTGCTCAGTTTACACACGCGCTTTTATGAAGCATCTTAACACGTAGTATGGTGTCATGGACAAAAGAGTCCCTTGTTGCAATCGGGCCACACTCAGCACAGATTCTCATGCAGGATTATGAATCAGAATCACTTGGGGAACTTTTTCAAAATACCCCACTTGGGACCCAGACTTCCTACATTTTGAAAAGGAACCATCTACTGATGATTGCGAGGTACATCCCGTTAAGAACCACTCGTCAAATGAACAAAACCAGCGGTAATAATGACCAAAACATACTGAAGGCAGACTGCGTCCCAGGCACTGTGTAGGCACCGGTCTCATTTCATCTTCACAGAAACCGGGGATCCCTGGGTGGCGCAGCGGTTTGGCGCCTGCCTTTGGCCCAAGGCGCGATCCTGGAGACCCGGGATCGAATCCCACGTTGGGCTCCCGGTGCATGGAGCCTGCTTCTCCCTCTGCCTGTGTCTCTTCCTTGTCTCTGCCTTGTCTCTGCCTCTCTCTCTCTCTGTATGACTATCATAAATAAATAATAAAAAAATTTTTAAAAAAAGATTCCCTCATCTTCACAGAAACCCTATGAGGTGGGCGGGGTTATTTTCCCTTTCTTCAGATGAGGAAACCAAGAATTAAAGATGCTAAATCATTTGCCTATGGTGGGCCATTTATAAGTCAATGGATTAGGTCACATAAAGGTCGCTGAAGGCCACTTAACGAGACAGTTGAGGGATTTCCCAGGAAAATGTATGGCCAAATTTGGTAACTCTGAGCCAGTTTCTCCTTTTCCCTAGCTCTGTGACCTTGGGCAAATTCCTTACCCTCCCTGAGCTGTTTGTTCTGTACAATGAGTATGCTATGACACCCACTACCGTGGGAGGAATGAAGTCAGCGGGACCCCATAGAGTGCCAAGGGCCCACGCAGAGTAAGAGCTCGGGCGGTTACTGTGATTACCAGTCTATCTACTTTTGTTCAGAATACGCCTCGAACCCAGCCAGTCCTTCTCCGTGCCGGTGGTGATGCTGGGCTGGGCAGGGCAGCACTGGAGCTCCAGAGGATGCCCGTGAGCCTGGCCCTCGGCCCTCCCGGGCTAGGACTGGTAAACAGATCCCTCCTGGGGCACCTGGCACCTGCGGGGTCGGGCGCTGGGTTGCAGAGGAGGACAGGCCACTGAGGCACTCACTCGATTTTCAGGCAATTTACCGTTTTGATGACTGAGCCTGGGCCAGCCCACCAGTGGGGGGCTCCACTGGCCGGGAGGCCCCAGAACTTTTGAGGAACTGCTGCCTTAGGATTTTCCAGCCCGTTCAGCAAGGCCCGTTTACGCAACACGATGCTTCCCTCCCAGACAGCGAGGCCGCTCCGGGGCTCCAGCACCCCCACCTCTGCCAGAACCTCTTTGTTCCCGAACTTCCCTTCGACACGAACCCACAGGGTCTGGTTCCGCTTTCTCTCCTCCCAGCAGCCAGTCAGGATGGGGAAAGGGGTGGTTCTGTGATCTCGGGACGCTGCTCTGCAGTGGGAGCGGCTGCACCTGCGCTGCCAGCGGTTCCACGATCACCTGCATGTGTGGCCTGGCCGGCCCCGCTCCCCTGCTCCCCCGCTCCCACAGATGCTGCCCCCCGCTTGCAGGGCACCCAGTGAGCCCACGATCCCACAGCCACGGGCTCTGCAGGGACTTCCAGGGAGGCTCCTTAAAGGGGTGCCGGGGGTCTCAGTCGGGGAAGCATCTGCCTTCAGCTCACATCATGATGTCGGATTCCTGGGATGGAGCCCCTCCTCCTGCGATGGAGCCCCTCCTCCTGGGATGATCCCCACATGGGATGAGCCCCGCATCCTGGGACCAAGCTTCTCCTTCTCCCCCTGCCCATCCCCATGCTTGTGCATGCACGCTCTCTACCTCAAATAAATAAATAAAATCTTTAAAAAGTGGGGTGGCATGGGCAGCCCTCGTGTCTGTCTGCCTTGCTCTCTTCTTCCCCCTCCCCCCCGGTTTCAGGCCCAAGGACGCCAATCGGCCTGCCGCCTGGTCACCCCGATGTGCTGCGCAGGAAGGACCGCGAGGCAGAAACAGAGCAGCCCGGCCACCGACGTCTCTGCGCAGCCACACCCCGGCTCTGCGCCCTGACTCTGGCTCCCTGTTTTTTTGTTTTGTTTTGTTTTGTTTTTATTGGAGTTCAATTTGCCACCATATAGCATAACACCCAGTGCTCATCCCGCCAAGTGCCCCCTCAGTGCCCGTTGCCCAGGCTCCGGCTTCTCTCCGTGTGCAGAAGATGCCAAGGCCGCTGTGTCTAGTAGCTAGAAGCTATTCTTGGCTACTCAACAGCATCGTCCACAATTGCCCAAAACCAGCAACAATCGCCCATCGGGCGCAAGTGAGCAAATGATGTCACATCATTGTGACTGCGCCCGAACTCTGTCTCTCTTCAGTCCTGGGAGGCGCCTTTACTCCCCATTTTTTTCTTTTTTTTTAAGATTTTTTATTTATTTATCCATGAGAGACACACAGAGAGAGAGAGGCAGAGACACAGGCAGAGGGAGAAGCAGGCTCCATGCAGGGAGCCCGATGTGGAACTCGATCCTGGGGTCACGGCCTGGGCCGAAGGCAGGTGCTAAACCGCTGAGCCACCCGGGCTGCCCTTTACTCCCCTTTTGAAGAACACTGGTGCGAACCCGAGGCCCACGGTGCACCTCGAGGCATCAACACTATGATCAGACGCTCGCAGAGCATCTGCAGATGGAGGAAAAGGTTAAAATCGGACACCTGAACACTGGTCCGGCGGCTGCCCAGGACCTGTCTTCTCTATTTCTTGCTTTCCTTCGGTACCAACACCGGCCAGGGACAAGTCAGGGTTCTGTGGACTCTCTCGCTCACTCTATCGCTCACTTGCTATCTGTCTTTCAAATAAGTAAATAAAGTCTTAAGAGAATAATGACCAAAAAGTGTCAAGCACCCACATGCCCATCAGGTGGTGAGTGGGGAACACGCTGTGGTGCGTCCACGCCCAGAACGCCACTTGGCGATGTAAGGAGATTGTGGATGGAAGGACCGGGAAAGCGTTCTGCGGAAGGAAGGCAGCCAGACCCACGGGCCACGGACGGTATGATCTCATTACGTGGAACGTCCAGAGCAGGCAAGGCCATCGCGATAATTAGATTAGCAGTTGATGGGGGTGAGAGGACGGGGATCAGAACTAGCCGTTCACGGGCGTAGTTTTCCTTTTAGGGTGGTGGAAATGTTCTGGAATTAGACAGCAGTCATGATCATGCAACATAGTCGATAGACAAAACCCACTGACGAGCACACGTTAAAAATCGTGAACTTTACATCATGCGAATTCTATCTCAATGTAAAAGATCATTTATGTATAAAAGGCTGTAGGGATCCCTGGGTGGCGCTTCAGTTTGGCGCCTGCCTTTGGCCCAGGGTGCGATCCTGGAGACCCGGGATCGAATCCCACGTCGGGCTCCCGGTGCATGGAGCCTGCTTCTCCCTCTGCCTGTGTCTCTGCCTCTCTCTCTCTCTCTCTCTGTGACTATCATAAATAAAAAATAAATAAATTTAAAAAAATAAAAAATAAACCTACTTGAAAAAAAAAAGTCTGTAAGGAGCAGGAGAGTTAGGACTGTGGGTAGCGTTGTATTTTACTGGATCAGCCTTTTGAAAAATCGGTTCCCTGGTATGCCTCTTCTTCTGTGAGCAGAGCCCTTACCTGCCAGAGCCATTTATTTAAATCTGTGTCAGTAAATTCTTTTCACGGTACCTGATGGATCATTCGCACTCAACAAATGGGGAATGAATGAATATATATATATATATATATATATATATATATATATATATGAGAACCTCACGTTCCATTTCCTAATGGACAAGGTTTCTAAAAATACTCATCTTCAGGGTGTAGCAGGAAAACCTGGCCGACTTGCTCCCCTGATCAGAAAGTATGAGGGTAGTGGTGCAGCTAAACGCAAAATTAGCACCAGCGTCCTTGGCCGCGGGCCCCAGTTCCATGGGCATCCGACTCCATGAGCTGTTGGAACCAGGCATTTCTGAACATTGGGATGCCTTCAGTTCTATCAAGTGACATCTTGAAACCTAAAAAGTCCTCAGAATAAAACAAACCAGGTTTCCTTAGTGGTAAAGCCACGCTGTCCCTACAGCACACTTAGATAGGAAAGGGCACGGGGCCAAGCGGGTGACGATAGCCAGGAATAGAAACCCCTGAAAGATTTTGAATTGACGATATTGAAAGGACTGTCTGAGCCTCGGGAGCAGCTCAACCGCCCCTGAATTGTGTTTCTAATGCATATCCGAGCCGGGACTGCCCGGGCCGCCCAGCGCGTAGGAACCCATATAAGCCAAATCCTACATTGACGGAGGAGGAAAACAAAAACCAGGGACGCAGAAGGACCCGTCTGAGTCCACCCTGCCGACAAGGGTCCTAGTGGAGCCCAGAGCCCAGACTCCTCGATTTCCGGTTTTGTCCTTTCCCGCAGCTGGGACTCTATGCCTTATGCTCCTCTTAAACCACCTGGGATGTGCTGAAAAAAATTCTGGAATTTTACTGTGGTGAAGGTGACCATAATGGGTTTCAACCAGAGTCATAAATTTTATCAATACCGTAAATGAAGGTTTGGCCCAGTTTCAGTAGGAAAAACATCTCGTGCTTGCCTGTAGGCTGCTCACCCGGTCACTGATGCCTGGAACTACCTGCAAAATCTCAATTCTTCCCATAAAGGCAACCATATCCCCTTGGGCAGGCACTCTTGTCCCCAGACAGGCGACTGCCATGAGCATCGCCCATTCTCCGAGGTCATTCCTGGGGTTGGGAAGACAGCCACCCTCGACTTTGAGCTTTGCCAAGAACAAGTCATATAATTTATAGCAGAACTGAGGAAGGTATCACCTGCAAATTGGCTGCATATCTATCTTTCTGAGCCATAAGTGAGGTCTTCTTGGGAGGTGACACCCCATGGCAAAGAGCTCCTTTGGAGGCAAAGGCGGCGAGGACCAACTGCAGAGGCCCACATGGAGGACAGCACCGATTAGGCCCGCCCAGCACCTGTTTTGCCTTCTTTCTGATCAAAGTGCACTGGTTTTCCTTTGGAGAACACGGGCCCCTCTCAGTCCGTGAGATGTGGACAGAACTAAAACCTACCACCACCACCCCACCCTCCCCGCCACTGGGACTGAGATGTGCGCGACCAGAAAGTTCCACCCTCACTGCTGTGACTGTATCAGAGACGACCACGTAGGAAACACGAGCCCGTGAGACCCTACAGACAAACTTCCACGGGACGTTCTGGAAAAGGGAAGCTCTGTTGGCCCTTAAGTCACCCGCTGTGAGAGCCACTGGAGGCTGCCCTCCGGAGAGGCCCACTCTAGGTGAAGGCCACATGGGGCAAGGGCGAGAGGGGAGCTCAGTGGATGCCTGGATCCTGCCCTACCTGAAGCGAGACCTGCGTGGGCTTTACTCCCATCTGACCTTTCCGCGGACCTGAGCTTCGTCTCGATTTCTATCATCTGCCCGGCAGACAGACTCTACCATGCGACGGTTACACAGACTCCCAAAACACAGACACGAGACACGGATCCTGGTGCAGCCACTCTCTGGTTATGAGACCCTGAGAAGTTACACAAGCTCGATTTCAGTTTGTTCATCTGCAGAGGGAGGCCAACAAGATCCATGCTGTGAGCGACGAGTCCATACTCTACCCAAAGCACCTGCCACGTCGTCAGTGTCCGACAGGTTGGAGCTCTGATTTTTTAATGACCAAACTCTAACAAAAGCAACCTGATCCGGGCAGCCCCGGTGGCTCAGCGGTTTAGTGCCGCCTTCAGTCCAGGGCGGGATCCTGGAGACCCAGGATCGAGTCCCATGTCGAGCTCCCTGCATGGAGTCTTCTTCTCCCTCTGCCTGTGTCTCTGCCTCTCTCTCTCTGTCTCTCATGAATAAATAAATAAAAATCTTAAAAAAAAAAAAAAAAGCAACCTGATCCCTGCTCTCATAAGATTACAGCTCCTACAATATTATTTCATTTCTACTAAGCTTCACCGGTATGCGAGGGAAAATTTGCCTGTAAACAGCCCATCGAAGGGTGGATCTGAATATCACAGTTACCATATTTGTTCTTGTGCCTAAAGAGTTGGAAATGACGTAGAAGGAAATGCTCATGGCGGTCCACCAAGAGATGAGGAAGGCTGAACTCTACTTGGAGACGTTGTTCAAAAGAAAAAAAAAAAAAAAGCAAATCTTTCAACCTGTTCGTAAAAACTCCCAGAATAAATTGCAATGAAATGAAAGAAAACTAGAAAAATTTTTCTTCTATCTTTGTTTTTCTTTCTTTTTGCAGGTCTATTTCCGTGAGCATGGACCGTGCTTTGGTCTGGAAGGCTTTACTGTCTGCACATGCTCTGGCCACACCACTGGGCTTTTAGGATATTGGTTTAAGAGTCGGAGAATCACAGGCCTGGATCAGTCGGGGGAGCATGCAACCGTCCATCTCAGGGCTGTGAGATTTAAATAAATAAATAAATAAATAAATAAATAAATAAATAAATAAATCCATCTGAAAAAAGAAAAAGAAACAAATCCTCCCAACTTTCAGTTTCCAGAGCAGGTGATTTTTGCTTCTGTTTCTGCCATTGTTCTTCTCCAGGTGCGCTTCTGTGCCGTCCTTGCCACGTCCCCGAGAGGGGCCCCTGTCCTTTCCCTTCTCCTACCCCCAGCGTCAGACACCATGCTGCGGGGCCTACTACCCACTTCGTAACTGGGTGCTGAAAACCGGGCTGTTGCTGTGTTTTGGGACCGAGCCACTGAATCCGAGTGGCTTAAGTTTGGGAACAGGCCTGAGCTGCACAGACACAGGACGCCAGCCTGTCCCTGCCCGCTGCACACGGAAGGGGCCGCAGGACCGGCTCCAGCCCGGGGAGCGTAGGCACAAGTGGTGTGCGGCACTCGGGGCTGGGCCAGTGCAAGGCCCCTGTGAGAAGCCCGTCTTAGCTCCCCGCTCCTCGGTATCCAGGAACCACACGCAGGGGAAAGGGGCCGGGAAATGAAGCGGCCATCGCACAGGCAGTGGGGACACCTGGGAGCCACTGGCCTTACATCTGGCTCCAGGTGAGCCACAGACAGGCCTTTGCTACGTCCGATCACCAAGATGCGGGGTCAGTTGGTTCCTGCAGCACCATCCAGCCCGAGGAGCCGACGCCAGGCTAAAGCACAAGCCTTGTGACAGGGACACTCTTCGGGGAGCCGCTGCATTCGGAGAGGCTGCGGAGTTGAGTCATCGGAGACCTTGAAAACAGGTTCAGTGGAGCATTTTTTATTATTCTGCGGTGCTCCGGATGTGCTCAGGGACCCGCCCACCTTTAATGAAGTTTCATTATCAAGGTGTCTGAACCGACGCCAAAATTACAGCTGACTCCGAAGAGGAGATTCAAGAACATGAGCGTCGTCGTCAAGAGCTTCTTTCTCTTCTGCGCCCGTTTCTTTCTGGGCCAAGATGTGAGCTCCCTCCCTCCCCGCTGCACGCCTCTCCAAATCGGGATTTGGGTAAAACACATCAGTGAACTTCGCAAGGTTTGCAGCCACCACCCCGCCAACTTGGCCTCCTCCAAGAGGCGCTTAAAAAGCCACGAAGACCCGCATCTGGGGTCGTGGTGCAAATGCCACGTCTCGGAGGTACACGAGTCCGCTCCCCAGGAGCCCGGGGGGTGCTGCTCCCCCTTCCTCGCCAGCGGGAACCCGAAATGGCAAGTGCTTCGGGCCGCGGGCTTCCCAGAGCGCCTGGGCTGGGGGCCAGCAGCGCGAGGCTGCGACCCCTGAAGAAAGGGGCTCACCACGGGCCTGGGACAATCGTGGACGGGCGCGCCCACTTCCAGCGAGAAAGTGCCCCAGGAGCCTTGCATCCATCAGTTTTCCTAGAAAACGTGGTCACCCAGATGCCACACGCAACTCCCTCGGTCACGTCCCACAGCCAGGCTCACAACCCATCGGGGGTCATTTTAGCTCTTCCCCTCCTCAATATGACAAAACCTCTCCTCAACCGGAACAATGTCGTTTCTTAAAGAGTCCTCATTTCAGCACAAAGCTCTGCAGATGACAAAGGCTCTAGGTCCCTGGATTCATTCAGAAATCGGAAAGATGCGAGCGCCCTTGATATTTTTTGTGCCCGAGCCTGGATTGCCTTAGAAGGGTCACCTGGTGAAGATAAACCCAGACAGGCCTCAGTTTCCCCCGCCTGCGACTGCCACGGGCCATACAGATCCCCAAGCCCCTCAGCCTGGGTCGCCTCGGGGGGGAAACGGAAGTGACCGTCCCAGACGTCTGCGGCCACTCCGAGACAAGGCCCGTGAGGCATTTAGCACGAGTAGCAAGCACCCAGGAACCAGGACCCTGCCTTCCCTGTAGCCGACAGAGAACCCTGGGGAGAAGCCGGGGAGGGCAGAGCCAGAAGTTCTTGGAATTATCGCCAGATACGGAGGCTGCCTGGGCCTCTGCGGGTTTGGGCCACTCCGAGCCGCAGCCCTGGTCCAAGTGGGTGAGCCAGGCACAGCCGCTGCTCTGGACTTCCCAGGGTGCGGCCGCAGGAATTTACAGCAATAGCTGGCGACCACCGCTGAGTTTGTGTCCGCGCTCGCTGTGCGGCCCGGCGTGACCGGATCCCTCCCGGGAAGCTGTTCCAGATTGCAGCCCTTTATCCCCAGCCAGACACGCATGAGAATGAATCCATATGTGTCTGCGACGTCGCGCTTCCAATAACGGTGACTTTGGATATTGCGAGACTAAAGGACCAGAGAGATGGTCCCGGCGTGCAAGGGTCAGGGAAGCGTTTACCACGGAAGGAAGCTGTGACCGGGGTTCTGAGGGATGAACAGGAGTTCGGTAAGTGTACGCCCGAGGAGATGCCTCGGGTCCCGTGAATGCGACAAAGCTGCGGAGCACTGACTTGTGACAACTCTGACCGGGATCCCAGGGTTCCAATCCCAGCTCTTCCTGTCGCTGCCAGCCCCATACCGGAGCAAGGCCCGTGGTTTCCCAGGGGTTCCTGTGTGGGTCACGCGCATGCACGCAAATGCAGGAGCTGTTTTCAGTCTGCTGTGGGTACAGGCGGTTCACCCCCGTGTGGGTTGGACACCTGGTGGCGTCCCTGGCCTCTCCCCACTGCCTGCCGGGGACATCTGCAGACCTTGCCAGCTGTGAGGACAGTCACCCCTAGCTGCGAGCACCTGCACGGACAGTGCCCGCTCTCGGCCTCCGCCACGAGGGCCGCTGAGCGTCACCTGCATCCCTAAGCTCCCCACAGCCCAGCCCCACAGCCCCAGCCCCACAGCCCAACAGCCTCATGACCCCAACCCCACAGCCCCACAGCCCCAACCCTGCAGCTCCAACCCCACGACCCCACAGCCCCAACTGTGCAGCCCCACAGCCCCAACCCCCCAACCCCATAGCCCTAAATCCCACAGCCACAACCCTATGACCCAATGACCTGGCGACCCCATGGTACCACAGCCCCACGACCCCACAACCCCATGGCCCCACAGCCTGCCAAGAGAGGTCCTGTGCAGCTACCCGGAGAAGACAGAGGGGGAAGAGGGTGGGCCCCCTGGGCAGCCCACCAGAGGGGGCCTCAGCTGAACCTCAGTCTGGCTCCCCGGAGCAGGCACCACGGGCTGAGGCCACTCCCGAGGGGCTGTTGGGGAAGCCGCCTGAGTCATCCTCTCATCTCGGGGTGACACCGCGGACCGGCACCAGGACCCCTCCGACCCCCAACCCCGAGCGCCCGCCCCACACCGCGCACCCGCCGGGCTGCAGCTTACCTGCACCTCACCCCGCTGCCTGGGCGGCCGCGCCCTAACCCAGGCCGTCCTCTCCTGGATGCTCCGCTCCCACCTGTGTCTCCAGGCCGCATGCATGGCGCACAGAGGGCGCCCCACGTGCTGAGACTTAAATGACCCAACAGAGGGATGAATGAATGAATGCGGGGCCCACCTGCCTGGTGACGTCGTGCCGAGAAGTCCGGGGCGCAAGGATGAGGGCCTCCCTCTGCCTCCGCCCCGCCCCAGCCTCACGTTCTCTCTTTTTCTCTCTAATAAATAAATAAAATCCTTAGCAAACAACAGCAAGGCCCAGCGTCTGCATACAGTGAGCACCATCATCAGTGACGAAGGTGCACTGTCCTCGCGTCAGAAAAGATCACTTAGTAGTCTTGGGACCTCGGAGCCGCAAGGGGGCCCAGGGGCGGCTCCGTAGGGGCTCCAAGGGGGACAGGCTTGCATTTCCCACCCCGGGCTGCTGAGTTTGCTGCCACCACCGTGAGGACACGCGAGCCACGCTTCACGGGCTGCAAACACAGTCCGCGCCGATGCCAGGGCCCACGCAGAAGACATGGGAGGAAAAAGGCCACAGGCCCAACTGCACTCGGGGCCCAGCGCCGGTGAGGGAAACGTGTGAGGTGTGACCGTGGCCCCACGCTTCCTGCCCTGCAGCTGACAACTGATTCCAGCAGGCTCCACGGGCGCGGCACCCGGGGGACCCTTGCACCCCGACATCAGGGCCCCCAGGTGCAAAGCGGCTCCTCGGAGACCGAGTGCTCTTAGCGCCTGCCTTCCCACGACCCGGGCACGGGGAGTCATGCGCCGTGCGCCCCCTCGGAAGCTGTGAAATAGGGGCTTTCAAAACACAGGGCTCATGCTTGACTGCACAACTGCTGTCATTTCCTGCCTCGGACTTTCACAAGCGGCACTTCCTGGGTGTAGCTGCGTGACGAAAGGCCCACCGACTGGCTCAACACAGGCCCGGGAGTCCGCAAGGTGCTTTGGCGCTCCAAGCCCATTTCTTCTTTTTTTTTTTTTTTTAAGATTTTATTTATTTATTCATGAGAGACACAGAGAGAGAGAGAGGCAGGGACCCAGGCAGAGGGAGAAGCAGGCTCCCTGCAGGGACCCGGGTGCAGAACTGGATCCCGGGACCCCGGGGTCACGCCCTGGGCCAAAGGCAGGCGCTAAACCGCTGAGCCACTCAGGGGTCCCCTCGGAGTCCATTTTTGAAAAAATATCTGCCAAGCCGCATCTGGAGCGGGTTTAAGGATCCAGGGTGGGGACCCCCAGGGGGCTCCTCGTCGGGGCGTGACCCCAGGGTCCTGGGATCAGGTCTCGCATCAGGCTCTCTGCTCAGGGGGCCACCTGCCTCTCCCTCTGCCTGGCTCTCTGCGTCTCTCCTGAATAAGTAAATTTTTTAAGTCTTTTTTTTTTTTTAAAGAACACAGGGGTCGCCTTCCACTTACCCGAATTTCCGCTCGAATGTCCGCCCCACATCCCAGCCCAGGCCACCTCCCCCCGTGCTGCTGTCACCCGGCCTCAGGGATTCCTGTCCCATTTCCTGTGCCCGCTCCTCCCTGGGGACGCCCGGCCGTCCCCCCCGCCACCCTCCCCCCCCCCCCCCCCCCCCCCCCCCCCCCCGTCCCCTCGCAGCCTGGAAAACAGCTCAGGCCTCCTCTAATCTAAACACCAAGTTAGAGGAAAACAAACCAGCAAGAGAAGCGTCAGCCCCTCTCTGTCACCGACATCCAAGTGTCGCCTTGTGCCCCCAGCCACGGCTTGGGCCGCTGATGTGAGGAGCGGCTCTGCTGCCCAGGCCCGCGGGTGGGGATGTGGCTCCGAGGCGCGATGTGGGCCTGGGCAGCGGCCCCTCCGATGACTGGCACCTTCAGCCACATTTAAAACCCTGTGGCCGGGTATCCCTCGTGCCTCAACGGTTTGGTGCCTGCCTTTGCCCCAGGTCGTGACCCTGGAGTGCCGAGATCGAGTCCTGCATCAGGCTCTCTGCAGGGAGCCTGCTTCTCCCTCTGCCTGTGTCTCTGCCTCTCTCTGTGTCTCTCATGAATACATAAATAAAATATTTTTAAAAAATAAAACCCTGCGGCCTGGGGCACCTGGGTGGCTCGGTGGCTACGGGTTCCGCCCTTGACCTGGGCCCGGCCTCAATCTCCAGGTCCTGAGTTCAGGCGTGGAACCCACTGCAGCACCAGCCATGACACCGCTGCAGACGACAGCCGCCCGCTGACCTGCTCACCTTGGCATCTGGGAGGCTGACGACCCCGTCGCCCCCCGCCGTGTCCACAGCCTATTCCCAAGGCTTCTCCCCGGGTCCCCATGCCAGCCTACAAGGCACATGCCCCGCTTTCCTGACGCCCACCACTGCACTCTCTGTGCTGAGCCTCCTGGCAGGGCTATTCAGGGGGGTGGGGCGGCGCTCCCAGCCCTGCGTCCGTCTCCCCCTGCCCCTCCTCATGTGCCGGTGGGACCCGGACCCTGGCAGGCTCTGCAGGGCCTCCAGCACTGGAGACCTCCCTTCGTCGTTTCCGGGGTTTTTTTTTTTTTGAAGATTTGGTTTATCTGTTTCAGAGAGCAAGAGAGAGTGAGCAGGGGGGAGGGCGGGGAGAGGGGGAAGCAGACGCCCCCGGCGGAGAGCCCGATGCGGCCTCCACCCAGGACCCCAGGATCAGGCCCCGAGCCCAGGCGGACGCTTGCCCACGGAGCCCCTGGGCACCCAAGTCACATCATTTCAATGGCTTCTGAGCGTGTTTGAGCCCCGACCACAGCCCTGAAGGCCCCCCCCTTGTGGGTGGCCTCATCCCTCAATTTACCACGTCCAGCGTCCACATTCCCCCGACAGTAGCCAGCCCCCAGGGATCCCCGGGCACCCCCGGCCTGCACCCCCCTCTCCCCCGCGCTCCCGCCACCCTCGGGCTGAAGCAGCCAGACTAGCCCCAGAGGAGGGCACGACGGTGCGCCCTGGCCCGCGGGCACTGGAACAGCAGGCTGAAGGAAGGGCGGCTGCTCAATTCTGGGCACGGCCCGGCCCCCGCAACCAGGGCCCACGACCCCAGGGCCCTCAGGATGCACCCGCGCCCCATCCACCCCCCGCCCCCCCAGTGTGCTCCTGCACAGAGGCGGCGGCCAGGCAAAGTCGGGGGTGTGCGTCGGGCGACCTCGGGAGCCACTGTCACAGGAGCCCCGAGTTCCAGTCCCCCCGTGAGCAGCCGACACTGGGCCTTCGGGTGGGAACTTCGTGGCCGTGATTTTTTTCCCGACTTTTTCTGGTTTTTCTCTGATTTTCCCACAATGTCCAGGCCTCGCCTGTACAACCACAGTAAATACTAACGCGCAGCGCCGTCGGCCGTTCCTGTCGAGTCAGGTGTTCACACTCGGCTTGGGAGACCCGGCAATCCGGATCCGCCACACCCCAGCCACCCCGACCTCCCAGCGCCTTCTGGAGCCCAAGGTCTCCTCCACCAAGAGGGAGCCCTGTGTCCCAGCCCTTCGCCCTGTAACCCTTCCCGGTCCCCGCGGAAACGCCGTTTCTCTTTTAAGGAAGATGCACGGAACCTCCAGTTGGGCTTCGGTCCCCCAAGGATGTCAGGGGGACCTCCTTTCGTCGTCATGGAGACCGTATCGCCATCAACTCATTGTGGGATTCCCTTGAGCACCTGCCAGTTGGAGGCATCACGCGTCACGAGGGCAGCGACCCTGCTGTGGCTTCTCGGGGCTGAGGCAGCAGTGGGGCCGGGCACAGACCCCCGCTCCGTGAATGCTGTTGAACGGGAAAGTGGGGCCGTGGGCGGATCCGTGCTGGTTTGGTCTGGTGGCGGCCGGCGCAGCAGCCTGTAAGGCCCCGCTGGGGAACGCGGGTCAGTCCGAGGGACAGATGGACCATAAATGGCAGTTCTGGGGACAATAAAGAGCAAATCGTATGTATCGATGGAGGGACGGCGTTCTCAAACGCAGGACTCGTCAGCTCACAGTCAGCTCCAGCGACAAAGGACGTGCATACGCTGCCAGGGGCACAGGTGGGGCAGGGGCTTCAGAGGGACTACCCTGCCCGTCCTATGGGGACAGCCACTGCCACGGTGGCCATCTAGCCCCGGACACACAGCTGGTGTGACCAAAGGACTGACCGTTCCATGTTATTTCCTAATTTTTTTTAAAGATTTTATTTATTTATCCATGAGAGACACAGAGAGAGAGGCAGAGACACAGGCAGAGGGAGAAGCAGGCTCCTTGCAGGGAGCCCAACATGGGACTCGATCCCAGGGCCCTGGGGTCACAACCTGAGCCAAAGGCAGACGCTCAACCCCTGAGCCACCCAGGCGTCCCTGTAATTTCATTCCATAGTCGACATTTAAATTTAAAAACTGATTCTTACTTCAGTTCCTAGAAAGAACTTGAGCTTAGGTTAGGAACCTAAGAGGCAAACGTGCTCTCTCAATCATGAATTTCAGGAAGCCCCAGCACGATTAGGCATCACTCCACAAAGATGTAGCCTCCCGTGTGAAGCATGACATCACCAAATTCCAAAGACAGTTGCCCCCCCCCAAAAAAGGCAAAATCTCTCATCAATTATTTTTATGTCAACTACATAAAAATATCAAAAACCCATTTTGGAAACATTAGAGCCAAAAAGAAAAAGAAAGAGAGAAAGAGAAAGAAAAAGAAAAAGAAGAAAGAAAAGAAAGAAAGAAAGAAAGAAAGAAAGAAAGAAAGAAAGAAAGAAAGAAAAGAAAGAAAGAAGAAAGAGAAAGAAAGAAAGAAAAAAAAGAAAGAGAAAGAAAGGTTAAATCAAAGGAAGCCCATTACTCGAACGGACCGTCTGGTGCTTCTGGTTTCCGTGGGGGCAGACGCGAGAACAGCGCCTGTGGCCTGCGTGGCCTTTCTTTCGGACCGACCTTCTTGAGTCAGCCGATTTGGAGAAAGAAACATGGAAAGGAACGTATTATTTTCAAAGCAGAGCCCACGGGGTCCTCACAGACATCGCCGGGCCCACCCTCGGAAGGAGGGGGCGCTGAGAGGAGGACCTTCCTTGTCTACATGAAAAAATCCTCACATTAAAGCCTGAAATGGGGACGCCCAGGGGGCTCAGTGATGGAGCCTCTACCCTTGGCTCAGGGTGTGACCGCGGGGCCCCGGGATCGAGTCCCGCGTCGGGCTCCCTGCCTGGAGCCTGCTTCTCCCTCTGCCTCTGTCTCTGCCTCTCTCCCTCTTTGTCTCTCATGAATAAATAAATAAAATCTGTAAAAATAATAAAAATAAAAATGAAATAAAACGTGAACTGGGGGACACCGAGGAACACCCCTGGTTGTGGGAGGGAGCACAGGCTCTGGGCACACACAGGCTGTAGGCCCCTCGCAGGGCGTTTCCAGCCGGGCGGGGGTGGGGGGTGGCAGTAGCTGGAGCCGAGGCCTCTGTGGGGCCGCCGTGCAGAGCAGATGACCGCGAACCTCTCCGCTCCCGGGGCCAAGCTTTCCTCCGGGCACCTGCAGCCTCCCACAAATGCCAACTAAACCTTCACGAGGTCCTGCAAGGTCAAACGGTCGCTCCTGTCGGGCTGCGGGGAGAACAGACAGGGCCGCAGGTGCCCCGGGCCCCGGAGCCCCGACGACGCGGAGGCCAGATGTTCGGTCTCGTCGCAGGGCTGCTGACCCAGGTCGCTTGTCCAGGGGCCGGGCGGTCACCCACAGAATGAGTCCTGCTGCTGGAGCCGCGCTCCGGGCAGTGACCTCCTCCGTAAGCCACCCCAAATCAACGGCGACAACAGCCCCCGCTTACCAAGGGCGTCTTCGACGGTGAGCAGACGAATCAATGACAGTCGGGCAGGTAACCTGTGCTTCTCCGCGGGGCTGGCCCGGAGCTTTGCTGCTCAAGCTCCGACCTGCGGGTCAGCGGCACAGCCCGGTGACGTCGTCGGGGACCCCGGGGCCCCACTCCAGATGTCGTCAATCAGAACGGGCATTTGCATGGGCACCCCCACAATGCGGGAGGGTATGGAAGCCTGGGAAGTGGCCCCCGCGGGACGAAGGATGTCTGTCCCCCCCCACCCCGTCCGTCTCATGCACGCAGCCCTAAAGCTTCCGCAGGCTTCCTCCACTGCCAGGCTCTCAGTTTCCCTCCTGGTGACACCGGCGGGCTCGGGGGAGAAGCCTTCAGGTGCCTGGACATGTCGGGCATTGACAGCCTCCGCCCCGTGACCACCCCCCGGCCCCCAAGTGGGGCCCGGGGGTGCAGGCAGCTACCGCGGGGAGCACAGAGAGCCGCGTGTCCGGGGAGGAAGCCCAGCCCCTGCTCTCCACACACGCCTGGTGTGCGTGTCACACGCGGTCAGAGTAAAGCTTGCCTTTCCCACGGGGAGACGCCCGCTTTCATGTCTCATGAAACGTGGCCTCACCGTCTGCTTTCCCACTCCCGAGGGAAGCAGAGGAGGTACCTCCCACCTCCCGGGACACAGGACAGCCAGAGCGGACAGGAACGTCAGAGCAGCCACCGCCGGGCCCGTCCCCGTGGCGGGAAGAGCTGCGCACGGCAGGCACACAGGGCGGAGGGCCAGGGCCTCTGCTCCAGCCCTTGTCACCAGGCCACACCTTTTGGGCCCATTCTCCTGGATCCTCCCATTTCTCAGAGAGAAACCGGAAATCTGGATTTTTTAATGTGAAATTCCCATTTTTTAATGTTGGTGATTAATTCGACTTCTTTAAATGTCGTACGGGCCAAACAAAACACATGTACGAGCCAAAATCTACACCCTCTGGACTGTGGTCTCCGTGTCCCTTAGAGCAAAGTCCCCAAAGAGAGCATGTTCCTGGCTTGGCTCGGGGTGGAGGCCCCCGCGGTCCTGTTGAGGGCGCGGAGCGGCAGCCACGGGAAGACGCGCAGCACAGGGCCACCCTCGGGGCCGGGGCCGGGCAGCAGGGGGTGTTCCCAGAGAAACGGCCTGAGCTGGGCGGCTGCCCCAGTACGTGTGTCACGTTGACAGAAAAATAGGAGATTCAAGGGATCAGGAAACCATGCAGATTTATTGGGGCATAAGCTCATTCTTTACAGTTCTCGATCCCGTGGGCGTTGACACAGTTACGCAGTCGTGTTTAATCACTGCCACGGCCAACACTGAGCAAGTCCGGCACACACACACCCCCTCCCCGATTTCCCCACATGTCCCCTTAAGGGCGGCCCCGGCCCCAGGGTTCCCGACAACCGCCCACCTGCTCTCTGCGCCTCCAGGTGTGCCGTTCTTGGGGTGTCCCGCAAGTGGCGTCCTCCCATTGACAGCCTGTGAGTCTGGCTTCTTTCACAGGGCACAAAGCGCCTGCGCCTTGATCGGGTTCCTGCACACGGGTCAGCAGCTCGGTCCTCCTGCCGCCGAGCTCGCCGCTGCACGGGCGCACCGCAGTGCCTTCCCCACTTGCCAACCAAAGGACTCGCGGTGATTGTGAGCAGAGCCCCTGCAAACAGTCACAGAGAGGCTGTGGTAGGAAAATAGTCTTAATTCGCCTTGGGTAAACTACCCAGGAGTGGGATTTTTTTAGGTCTTATGGTAAGCGTATGCTTCACTTAACGAGAGATCGCAAAACTGTCATCCAAAGTAGCTGGATGGACCTGGAGGGTGTGATGCTGAGTGAAATAGGTCAATCGGAGAAGGACAGACATTATATGGTCTCATTCATTTGGGGAATACAAAAAATAGTGAAAGGGAATAAAGGGGAAAGGAGAAAAAATGAGTGGGAAATATCAGAAAGGGAGACAGAACATGAAAGACTTCTAACTCTGGGAAACGAACTAGGGGTGGTGGAAGGGGAGGTGGGAGGGGGCTGAGGTGACTGGGTGACGGGCACTGAGGGGGGCACTTGATGGGATGAGCACTGGGTGTTATTCTATATGTTGGCAGATTGAACACCAATAAAAATAAATTTATTAAAATAAAATAAAATAAAATAAAATAAAATAAAATAAAATAAAATAAAATAAAAACCAAAGTGGCTGAACCATTTGACGTCCCCAAGAGCTACACATGAGAGGCGTCGCTGCTCCGTATCCTCCCCAGCGCTTGCCCTCGTCAGTGCTTTGGTTTTGCTTTAGCCGCCCTGAGAGCATGCGGAGTCCACACACCCGTTTGGGGTTTTTTTGATGAATCGTGCCACATGCAGCTCATCCGCTAAACCTGTGGCCTCGGCCCAACCAACTAAATTGGGCAACGTCCCATCCTTGCGCGGCCCATCCATCTCCCGCACATTCACATGTGTAATAAGGTAAGTGATTTTTAATTCCACCGGATTCAAATCCCCCCCATCCCGACATGACTTACAGCTGTTATGCTCCTGAGCTTTGAGGGATCGTGGACAAACGCCGAGAAAGAAGGAAAAAAAAAAGGCACTTTGAATCGCTCTTTCACCAGTTAAAAAATCACACTGAAACTCAATGTAAAGATAAAAGAAGTGGTCAGATGCGGGTCACGAATTAACGCTGTCTGGTGAGCCTGGAGACGAGGCGCAGCTACAGAAAACGCCTTCGCTCATCACTGTCCACGGCCCTCCGGCCCCGCACGAGGCTCAGCCGGACTCACAAGTGATCTTTTGAGAAGACGCCGAGAAGGCGAGCGGCACACATTTCCTGTTAATAAATTTAAAAGGTTGCTGCAGCATTCCAGAGATTTTCGCTCCACATTCCTCCGGCCGACGCATCTGCAATCTGCCGATCCTTCCAAACTGGTGTTTTCATGTCTTATCCTCACAAACGTCTCTGCAAATGCCTTCCTCTCCGCCACCCCGTCAGGCAAACGCGGCCTCTTCCGCCTTCTAGAACCCCAGAAATCTCACTAACGCCGCTCAACGCCTGCGAGATGCAGCCAACTGGAGCCAAAACATGTTTTCAGGTAAGCCGGTTGGGCTCACCCTTGGCTACCAGACGATTCTGTTCGTGAAACAGCCCGGTGGTCCCACTCTCGAGGGACGGGGGTGTCCAGCAAAGTGAAGAGGCTCAGGGCCAAACGAAGTTAGATAAAAACAAAACCAGGGATCCCTGGGTGGCGCAGCGGTTTGGCGCCTGCCTTTGACCCAGGGCGCGATCCTGGAGACCCAGGATCAAATCCCACGTCGGGCTCCCGGTGCATGGAGCCTGTTTCTCCCTCTGCCTGTGTCTCTGCCTCTCTCTCTCTCTCTCTCTGTAACTATCATAAATAAATAAAAATTAAAAAAAAAAATTAAAAAAAAAAAAACAAAACCAGGACTGTAAAAGTGACGGCTGCCAGACTGTGTCACCGGCCCCAGTTCTCACACTCCCGGGAGCCACATGCCTTCAGCCGTGTGTTTCTTCCCACTGACGTTGGTGCGGCCCGGTGATTTGCTGGGGCCCAGAGGATGACTCAGGAGCAGCGGTGGGTGAGCTCCTCGTCTCGGCCTTCAGACGTCCAACGGGTTCTGCTCATCAGACTGTTCCTCTGCCGTCCCTGTGAGACGAACCTGTCCCGGGCTGCCCAGTGACCCAGGAAGATGAAGACAGAGATGGGGCCTGCACACCTACCCCGTCACGTGCAGCCTGGGGCAGCTGAACCCCAAGCAAGCCCATGCATGACCGGTAACGGATGCCTGGCCCGGGTTGTCAGGTAGCAAAAGCCAACTGATGAAAGCACATTCCCGCATCGGCAGCTCTACCTGGAGAGAAACAACGCCAGCTGCTTGGTGTGCGTTACCCTGCCCGCTTGCCATGCACGCTGATTCATAACAGGAGAAACGTAGGGGAGGGGCCCTCACAGGCCCATGCCGCCCCGGGGAAGGCCATGCAGATGCTTCGTTGTCACTGCCAAAGGGACGAGGGCAGGAACTGAAGTCACCTAGTCCCAAAGACCCTCCCGCACCTTTTCTCCTGTTCCTACATCACTGGTTCTCACCTGGGGGTGATTCTGCTCCGCAGGGAACATTCGACAATATTGGAAAACATGCGAGGTCGTCATGCCTGTGGGGGAGGGAGGCGTTACTGGCCCTCGGTGAGGAGCGGACAGGGCTGCTGCCCAAGCCCACCATGCACAGCTCAGCCCCCACGGCAGGGACCATCCGGCCCAAAGGGCCATGGTGCTAATGTTGAGAAATGGTTCTAAGCTTTACATTGAAGACCACATAAGTTTGGGTCTGAGGAATCGTGTGGTCAAAAGGTATCCAAAATTATGGAATTTATCCCTTTTACAAATCGGAGCCGACTTTCTGTATCCAACAGGCAACATACATGAATACCTACTTTCGTCCAAGTATAAATGACTCTTTTTCCATAAATGTCCTGAGTAAATAATACCCGATTGAAGAAACCTTCCTTTGAACATTTCTGTAGATCTAGAAATAATTACTCATACCTCAGTTTAGCTGTCAGGAAAATCCCACTTCATTCCAAGTATTTTGGGATAAACAAATAAATAGGCAAAGGCGTCCACGTCTGGTGGGGTCCCCCTGCCCCAATCCCCCTGAAGGGCTTTAAAATGTGACACTTACAATGGTCGGGGCTATGAGGCCATTTGGGGTGCAACTGCTGTATTATAACAATATCCTTTAGTGTTTCAGTAACTAAACCTTCTTAATGACATCCTAGGGAGACCTGCTTGATATTGAATTCTAGCCTCAACGTCTTGGGTCCAAGCCAAGAAAAATAACCCGCTCCCCAGCATCACTGAGGATTGATGGGGGGGGGGGGGGGGTTCGTCAGGTTAGTGAGTCAACTGTGGTTGAATTATGGGTGTGGAATAGTATATATGGGGCTCTTTCCGCTGAAAGGCTGTGTTTTGGCCAGGACCTCCAAAATCATGGAGCTGGCAAGACTGGGCGTGGCCAGGAAGAGCCAGAGCATGAAGGCTTTCAAGGCATCGACGTCTAACCATAGGCTCTGTGCATTTTTGAAAGCACAAAGGACCTTAAACGTAGAACTCAACTCAAGAGAGGACCCAAGATGGTACCCAAGAGGGGGCCCATTGATTGGCTTGAAGACCCTAGGCCACTAGAGTAGCCTCGTCGTGTAGAACTGAGGCTGAGGACCATGATAATATTCTTTATCTGAGAGTCTGATTATTGTTGACTTGTGCCAAGCTTAACTACTACTGGCTTGCTCGCCTAACTTTACGAGGGGACAAGAGGATTCACCGGCTGAAGCGGCTGCCCTTGACACAGGTGGAAGCAGATGCTCTGTCCGTGGATTTAGGCTGAGTCCCCCCAACACCGTACGGTTTGGTTGAGGCCACCAGCAGGAGACAAGAGAGATGGGTCAAGAGGATGGGTATCTAAGGTCCTCACGCTCACTCCGCCCGGGGAAAGCTCCAGTCTCTCCGTCCCACATGTTGAAGCCCCTGCCTAACTTCTCACCCTTAAAAAGGAGATTCTGCGACTGAAAAGAGTTTGAAAAGCCGACATGCCAAACGGCCGTGGTCCCTGGCCCAGGAGGAACATCACTGGAAAAAATGAGGGGGGAAAAATGGGGACTGCGACCCCAGGGCCCGGCGTCTTTGGGAGAGAGGCCCTGGACTTTTCTGAGCAAGACAACCCTTTAGAAAAGAGAAGTTGGCCTCTCCGTTGGAAAGCTCCTCCCCGACTTCATTCACACGAGGGGGCTCATGTCATTTATTGTCCTGACTGGGCCGCTTCTGAGAGTGAAGTGGTGTTCTACGAAAACGTATTGGTGCATACAGAGGTGTGATAAACCCTGACTATGGGTGGGTGAACCGGAATGTGAGGTCACCCGGATTCAAGGAGATCCCGGCCGTGTTGACCACGGTCTTAGAGAGAAAACGGGACCTGTATCTAAGAAAGCCGCTGGGGTGAACTGTTGTCGCTTCGACTAAAGAAGACAGTTAACTTACACGACTGGGTTGACCATCCACCGTCCACACCAAGGGCTTTTGGGTTTTTTTGGTTTGTTTGGTTTTTTTGGCCTTTGTTTTTGTTTTTGTGTTTGGTCCACTAAATGGGAGAAGAGAGAGAAAACCCTTCGTAACGTTTCTTTCATAGTCATCTCGTGACTTTCCATGACGGGCTGTGGGGAGTGGGTGACTGTGGGACTGTCCAACTGAAATCACTAAAATGACGGGGAAACGTGGTCCGTGTGCCATGGCTCATGGTTAGTGCCCAGGAGATGTGGGGACAGCATCTCCTGTTAGTGCCCAGGAGGAGATGTGGGGACCCATCTCCAAAGGCCCCGGACGCTGCCCTGGTAGCAGACCCGCACATCCCTGCCTCTCCTGTTTACCACCATTGGCCACTCCCTTACCCCCGACCCCAAAGCCATTCAGATTCTGTTTGGGTGATAGTTAACACGTCTAACCACTTCACCAAAAGACCAACAAGGGGAAACCACCAGCGAAGGTCAGCTTATTACAAGCTCCAGCCGCCTCACACCTTGTGTTTGTTCACGGAGTTTCCCAGAATGTTCCCTTCTGACAGCCTAATTTACGACTTTCCTTGAGCTGCCAAGTCATCACCCAGCAGACTTCTCCCCTTACTCCTGCTGGGCTCACCAGCTACGGGCTCCTCGTGGAGCATGAAACAAAAGCGCTCGGACCAGGCGCAAGGGTGACCCACATCGGGCACAAATACCCTACCTGTCACTCACGGCCACACTTGGCAATTGGCAGTAACGTGGGCGGCCAAGTAATGACGGCAGGGAAGCTGGAGGAAGAAATTTATGAGTTTCAATCTAAATGCTTGGCATGCTGTGTTGCTGGAGGGCTGGGCTCCTCCGTCGAAAACGGAGAACTGTCTCACAAGTATGGGGTAAGAGCTCCGGGGCACCTATGGAGGGTCTTGTAGATCCTCACAGGCCCTTGCCCTCTGGGGGCTCCCAGATCTCTCCCTGAGGGATTCACAAACAGAGGAGGAAGACCAAGCTACAAGCATCAGGACCAAACCCCAACGCGGTTCCTGGGGCCAACAGCACTTTCATGCTGACCACCTCCCTGTGGGAGAACCAGGGTCGGTCTTTATTTACTTCCCCCTGGCTTTTTGGACTTTTCTAAATTTTCAACTTTAAACACATAACCCATTTACAATCAGAAAAATACAAATGTGGATAGAAAAAGGTCGTGGAGGGACACCTGGGTGGCTCCGTGGTTGAGCATCCGCCTTTGGCTCAGAGCTTGATCCCAGATCCTGGGATCGAGTCCCGCATCTGGCTCCCTGTTCAGCAGGGCGTCTGCTTCTCCCTCTCCCTCTTCTGCCCCCCCTGCTTGCTCTCCCTCTCTCTCTCTCTCTCTCTCTCTGTGAAATAAATAATATCTCTAATAAGAAGAAGGAGAAGGAGAAGGAGGAGAAGAAAAGGTCCTCTGTGGCCTTCACATCCTTTGCCAACCCGGCCAGGCCCATCACCTATACTGGAGCCCTAGCGGGGCGCTCAGGCCAAAGGAGCGTCTTTGTGAAGAGAATGGCTCAGCCGGATGAGATCACGCCAGTCCATGTCCCCGATGGCGCGGAATAAAACATGTGGACGATCCCCCTCCCTTAGAGAACCACCACAGGATCATTTCTCTCACCTCATCTAGCAGAGATTTGAACTAATGTGTTTTTCCTTCTTCATTTGTACCTGGTTGTCTCTTTTTCTCATATTTTTCCCTTCTCGGCCACCCCCCCCCCCACACACACACACACACACATGGGCCGTCGACCTCTCTCTCTGTAAAGGGAGTTGTCCACACCGGGCCACACCTGTTGACCCCCCTGGACCCCAGATTCCCACCTGTGAATTCAGGGGTTTGGATTGAGGATCTCCAGTTAGGACACCATCTAGCAGGTGCAATCCGCAAGCCACACCATGTCCACTACATCGTTTTACCCTCAAAGACCCTGGACAGGGGACGCGATAGGCCTGCTTCCCGGGGGCGGGTGGGCACTGAGGTTCTCTGTAGCAGGGAGAAACCCAGATGCCCTGGTGAGAAGCCCAGGGCCCCTTCCTCTTTGCCCCCAGCACGTCTAAGGGAACTTCAAGCTCCCAGACTGCACTGCTGCTCCTGCCCAGGGCCCCGTCCCCCTCAGGGGTGCCCTCTGCATGTTGGCCCCAGCGGCCGCAGCATCCTGCCCCCAGAGGCATTCTGGAGGCTCGCTTGGCACCTGCAGGATGCAGGGATGAAGTGCTCCCTTTACTCTTCACCCCCGTGGGTCTGGAACATCAGAGCCGGCCCCTGAGAGCACGAAATTTAGTCTGGGTTGTCTGCGGGCTGCATCTGGCCAGCCTTTCCGCGGCCTGTGCCTTCCCTACAGCTGGTGGCCAGGAGGCGGCTGCAGGCCCGCCTGCTGGAGGCCTGGGAGAATGTGGGAGCGCAGGGGGCGGGGGGGCGGGGAGCCGGAGGATTTTCTGGATTCTGCAGCAGTTTGTCCTCTGGCTTTCATCTGTCTCTTCGTGTGCGGCTGACGTGTTCTCTACATGTGCCCCGTGCCATGGCCTCCGTCCTTCCTTCCAGAAGGTCCTTGCCTCCACGACAGAGTCGCTGGTTGAAGAGGGAAAAACTGACGTGATTCAAACCTTGGAAACCAGGTGAGCGCGAAGGCTCCTCAGCCACGCAGAGCCTGGGGCCCACCTGTGCACCCGGGTAGGTAAAACCCACCCCCCTGGCCTGAACTGGTGCTGTGTACCCCTGCTGTCCAGCAGTGATTTATAACGGCTGCTCCTTTCATGGTCACACGTTTCCCTGCTTGGGCCGTAGTTACCTGTGGGCCTACCCAGGACGCGAGCCCCCAGGCTGCCAGGTCGCAGCAGCTCCGAGCTGCAAGGCCCAGGGAGGCCGGGCACACTGAGCAGCCCCCCTGGGGCCTGGAACTGCCCTCGAACCACCCGGGAGGAATTGAAGATCCATAGGCATGTCCCTCAGACCCCGTCAAGCCTCCAAGGTCCTCCCCCCGTGTCTGCTGTGTGTCAACGGCTCCCAGCCCTGGAAGACGTCCTCGGCGTGCACGTAGCAACGCTGCCAACGAGCCGGCCACTGTGCGGCACAGACTGTGGGCAGAAAGGAAAAAGGGAGCGGGATTTGCGAGCCCCCCCAAGTGTGCCCCCGGCTGCCGGATGTCCTCGCTCCGCTCTCTCCACGTGGCCAGCAACGTGGGGACACGGGCATCACCTCCCCTCTCACAGGCGGGAAAGCTGACGCACCGCACTCAGGGAAACGGCTCAGGATCTCAAGAAGGCGCTTCGGCCGGGCCGGGATTTGAACTTGGCTCCTCCTGAGCCCAGAGCCCAGAACGTTGCTGCTGCTGGGGTCTGGGGCCTCCCATGGGCGTCCCCTTGTCACCGCCTTTCTCCACTGGGGTTCGGGATGGGGAGAAGAAAGTGTGTGGACCGCCCTCCCCTCTTCTGCCTGGGGGCCTGTCCCGCAGGGGGGGATTTCTGGAAGAACACAGGGGTCGGGCTGAAGAAACGGTCTCCGTCCACCTCCAACTAACGGGGGAGCATCTGCTCTCCACGCTGACTGGACCCAGTGGGAGGAAAAGGCAGGTGCCGAGGGCAAGGAGGGCCGGCGGGTGGCTCCGGCCCCGGGAGTGTCACCACGGAGCAGGTTTCCTGCCTGACATCCAGCAGGGCGGCCTCCTCTGGAAGGTCCTGGAGCTCTCGCGGCCACAGCAAGCCCCAGGAGGCGGGGGCAGAGCCCGGAGGGGCCTGGGGCACAGGTGTGAGTGGCCAGCAGCCGGGAGCCGCCCCGGGGCGGGGGAACAGGGGAGCAGGGTCCACAGCTGTGCCACAGGCCCGACAGGATGGAAGACCAACGTCCCCCAAAGGAAACAGGAGGAGGGTCAAGGGAACACCTGAGTGGCTCAGGGTGTGACCCCCAGGTCCTGGGATCGAGTCCCCGCAGGGAGCCTGTTTCTCCCTCCACCTGTGTCTCTGCCTCTCTCTGTGTCTCAGATAAATACGCACACACACATCAACGGAGGAGAGTCAACACGGAGCCCAAACTCACCTTTAGATTCCGATGTGGGTTCGCGCCCGGGCTTCCTGTCCGTGACCCACACGGAGTCTACACATCCCGCCAGGCGCCGCCCGCAGCCAGGGGCAGGACCCGCTCGGCTCCCGGTGGGAACCGCATCGCCCGCTCTGTACGTCCCACGTCCAGGCCCCATGTTTCCCGGAGTGCGGCCCAAGGCCCGAGGGATACAGTGCGGCGATCCCGTCGGCCCCATCCCCCCACGTCCCTGGGCCCAGTAGGACCCCCACACGTGGGCCCCACAGCGGGACGCAGTGCAGACGTGGTCCTTGGATGGTTTGCTGAGGATCTACCGTGCGCCTGGCCACCGATGCCAGGATGGGAGGGGTGCTCGGCTCCAGGCGAGGCCGCCCAGCTATGTTTCAGGGGCCCCGTAGCAGGGGCGGCAGCACAGAAACCAGCAACGCTGAGATGGACAAGCAGGTGGAACTAAAACTCGAGTGGTCGGTAGAGAGGAAAGGCTGTCCTCAGCCCTCGGGCCTTGGCTCCCTGGCGCACTCACCTGGCACCCTGAGGGCCCTGCTCTGAGCCCGCCTGCCCTGGCGCTCCCCGCCGTCACACAGCAGGCCCTCATGGGGAGGCCCGGCTGCAGCAGGAGGCCCGGGACCCAGCGCCCCACCCAAATGCCCTGATACTCTAGGGGGAAAGAGGAGCACGCAAGTAACGGTGAAATGGGATAAGCCCCAAAGAAGAGGTCCAGAGTCCCCAAAGGACGTTCCAAAGGACGGTAAGTCGTGCCTGCTGGCGGAGGCCAAGAGGGACTTCATGGAGATTCGGGATGGAAGTGGAGACCAGCTCCCCAGAGTCCCTGAGACTAGAATTTCAGGGACCAAAAGACAAGGAGGGAGGAGGTAGCACAAGAGACACGCGGAGGAGAGACACTCAGCGACGTCAGGGGAGGTGGGAAGAGGGCAGAGAGGCTGAGACGTAGAGCGGAAGGCGGGCAGAGCACGGCTCGGCCTCCGAGGGACTAAGGTCACCCTCCCTCGCAGGGTGGGAGTGGGGGGCGGGCGCCCAGCAGCGTCAACCATGACGGGATCCGCAGCGGGGGAACCTGGCCTGGAGACCAGCTGTGAGCAGAGGGCCTTGTCACCCCCACCCTGGGGACCTGGGTGGCCTGGGCATGGTGTCCCCCGAGCTGTGGGCTGGAGGGATCAAAATGATGGCTCTACAGGGACACCGTCTAGGACCTGGGGGAGTTAAACTACGTATTATATATTATATGATACAACTACATTATTTCATTATAGTGAATAATATATATATTTGTTATATATATTATAACATTCATTATAATGAAATAATACAGTTGTATCATATAATATATAATACATAATACGTAATTTAATCCCCTCCCAGGTCCTAGATGGTGGAGGGTATATATAGATTTATATTATGCTAGTATATTATATAACTACATTATACATGTACACATATGTGTATGTATAGGGTATAAAACTAGTCATAGAATAAAATATATTTTACACATAATGAACTCCTGCCGTCTGGCAAATTTCATGTTTATTTTTTTGCTCTGCGTAGATTCGCATGTGTAAATCTGCAGGTGGCAAGTCACCCGTCTCCCCTTCCAAGACAAGGACCATCCCCTTTGTCATCTGTTCTTTTCAATTCCCTTGCTCTTTTCCCCTGACCGTCTTCCTCTCTTGAGGCTACTGCGGGCCTTTAAGGCATTTCTATTTATATTTCATTGCTTCTACATCTCTGACATGGCCAACGACATCAGCGCGCGCGTGTGTGTGTGTGTGTGTGTGTGTCCACACAGATATCCATAAAGATATATGTGTCTATATAAAATATCGCTGTAAAAATATATAACCATAGGGGCACCTGGGCGGCTCGGTCAGTTAAGCATCCGACTCTTGATTTCAGCCCAGGTCATGATCTCGGGGTGGTGACATGGAGCCCCGCATCGGAGAGCCTGCTTCAGACCCTCTCCCTCGGCCTCTCCCCGCTGCGCACATGCTCGCTCTCTCTAAATAAATAAATACATAAATAAAAATGAAATATATATGAATGTAGGTTATATACCTATGTGAATTACATATGCACATATTTTTAATCTATGTATTTTAAACACACTTTGCAGATGTGATTAAGGCTGCAGACCTTGAGGAGGGAAGATTATCCTGGGTCACTCGGTGGGCCCAACCCAGTCATGTGAAGCCTTAGAAGTGCGGAACCACTTTCTTTTCCCAGCTGAGATCAGAGAGACAGAGAGAGACAGAGAGACAGAGAAAGACTGACGACAGAGGGTCATAAGGATGTGATGCTGGCTTTGGAGATGGAGCAGAGAGACACAAGCCAAAGGATGTGGGCAGCCTCTGAACTGGAAGAGACCAGGAAACAATTTCCCTCTGAGAGCCTCCAGAAGGAGCAAGAAGACACACAAGGACAAGGTCGCCTGCCTCACCTACCTCGTTGCCTACTAGTTGTAGGGCCGGTGGCCTGAGAGAGTCACTCCAGCTCCCTGAGTCTCCTTGGCCTCAAACGCAATGAGGGCGATGCCTTGTCACGGAGGGTCAGGAGGCTCGGTCGGGTCCCAGATCCATGACCTCGGGCTCCTCATGCTCTGGTCAGTCAGTAGGAAGTGTCAGTGTTTCTGCAAAAGTAGCTAATTCAACATTATCAGACCATGTCCCCTTTCTGCTCAGAACCTTCCAGAGACTCCTCTTCTTACTCACAGAAAACCTAAAGACTTCCCCTGTTCCCAAGGCCCTCCTGACACCATCTGACCCTATTTCCTCTATGACTGCATGTTCTTCTACTCTTCCCCTTGCTGACTGTGCTTCGGTCACCCTGGGGGCCTTGCCATGGCTGGGGCACACCAGGCAGCTTCCAGCCTCAGGCCGCTTGCACGCACTGTTCTCTCTGCCTGGAATCCTCTTGCTCCACAACCATGTGGCTTTTTCTCCCACAGCTCAAATGTTACCGTCTTTTTGAACTTTCCCTAATAACCCGACTTAATTGCAGTAACCCCCAACCAAACACACCTCATGCCCTCCTTCAGGCTTCTCATAGTAATAATACATAGACATAATACTTGTTATTTTTTTTTAATTTTATTTATTTATTTTTTTATTTTTTATTTATTTGAGACACACAGAGAGAGAGAGAGAGAAAGGAGCAGAGACACAGGCAGAGGGAGAAGCAGGCTCCATGCAGGGAGCCCGATGTGGGACTTGATCCCGGGACTCCAGGATCATGCCCTGGGCTGAAGGCGGCGCTAAACTGCTGAGCCACCGGGGCTCCCCCATAACATGTGTCTTGTTCGTCTTGCTTACTTGGTTTCCTCCACCGGAATGTAAGCTCTACGGAGGCTTCTCGTGGAGGACATGTAATAGGTAATCGAGAAATATGTTTGAGGAGGGCTCATGATGTGATGAGCACTCAGTGTTATACTATATGTTGGCAAATAGAATTAAAATGAAAAAAAAATAAGAAAAATGTTTGAATGAATAAATCAGCATGCACACAACTCTATAATTAGAGAAAAAATATCAGCCGTCTCTCTCACTAACGACCCATCCTTTCAGTTACAAAGGGAAATTGAAGCTACAAGAGCCTCACATTGTCCTGTCAACGCAGAGCAGCAACTAAGGCCTCGACTGATCTTGCTGAGCCCAACGGACCCAGCGAAGGGTGGAAACACACTCCAAGGTCTCGAGAGACCCAGCCCTCGTCTCCCAGAGAGCCGGCCTTCCGGTTTCCCAGCCCCCCACCTCCAGGCCCAGGGAGAGCAGGAAGTGTGGGGGCGTGTGAAGAGGGACACAGCAGAAGACAGACTCATGGGTGACGGGCTGGAGGACTTCCTCTGTAGCCGGTCCCAGCACATGGGGCTCCATATGCCTTCACTGAGAGCAGAAGACTGAGGCCAGAACGCAGGGGCCGGTGCGCATCCATCCAACCCAGGTGGACTTGGGGCCCACGGTGCCCAGCAGAAGACCGACGTGGTCCATGCCCAAGGGTGTTCACACGTCCCGGCACTGCACCGTTAGGAGGACAAACTCAGTCCATGTTCTGCACCCAGTATCCAGGCCGATGGGGCGGGATCCTCCTGAGGGTCCCAGTGTCTTAGACTCGGGAACTGTGTGCTGGGTTTAAGGCAAGCTCGAACCAGGCCAACGGAGACTCTGGCCTTGGCCCTGCCACACTCACGAGACCAGCACCCACTTCCTAGAGGAAGGACCACGTGCACTTGACTTACCGCCGCGTCCCCAGACCCAGCACAGCGGCCCATCCTCTCCACAAATGCTTGTTTCCTAAAATAGCCGACTCCTCCGAGCCTCAGGATCGTCACACCCACTTCCTGAAGCTGTGAAGATGACATGAAATCAAGGATCTGGGTCCCTACGCAGTGCCCGGTACATGACAAGCACTCGTTTAAGTGAGCTGCCCCTTGGGTGGCCCCGGTGGTGCTATGATGGTGGAGGAGGGGTAGTTAGTGCCCGGGAAACGCCGGTCCATCCTTAGGTCCCTAATGCTCTGTTCAATCTGGAATTTTGGTCTAAGCACGGGCTTGAGGAGTTGGGTACCAGAGCAATCTGTCTCTCCCCGCCAGGGCCTGATGGACAAGAGCCGGAGCTCTGCAAAGGAGAAGAATGTTACGTCTGTATCCCAGCCCCCGGGAAGCCCGGGCAGAGCTGAAACAGCGCGACTCCGCATCGCCCACGTGGTCCCGTGATGTGGGGCGGGCTCCCTCCCTGTCTGGGGCCCTGCAGGCAGCCGAGGAGGCCACCGGGGTCTGTTGTACCTGCTGCATGGGTTTATCGGAGCAAAGGTGGGCGAGCAGAACATTTTTCCAGGCTTTTCTGGGTTAGGTGTGCAAAGCCAGGAAAAAAGAAAATGGGAAAGGTCCTTTGCCTAACTACGAATGTTCACGCAAGCCCCAGCAAAGCTTCCCATGAAGTTCACTTGCCCATTTCCTTAGTAGGTCCACGGGCCGCCCACTGGGGGTTAAATAAAGGTCTAAGGCCTGGGACGCTTGGGGGGGCTCAGGGGTCAAGTGTGTGCCTTCGGCTCTGGTTGTGACACCAGGGTCCCGGAATCGAGTCCTGCATTGGACTCCCCACAGGGAGCCTGCTTCTCCCTCTGCCTGTGTCTCTGCCTCTCTCTGGGTCTCTCATGAATAAATAAATAAAATCTTAAAAAAAAAAAAAAAAAAAGCTCTAAGGCCTTTTTAGAAGTGAAATACCATAGGATTCCCCTCAAAGCTTTGATGTCCAGCTCCACATCTACTTGGCTGAGAGATGTGGTTCTCACACCAACAGGCCGAACCATACGTTTTTTGAAGTACTTTCTCTGAAAACTTTTTTTTTCAACACTTTTTCACTGTGGTAATAATAGAAAGGAGATCTCTTCCAGAAATAAAAGCAAAGAGCCCTGCCCAGCGCCAAAGAGGTTTGCGAAAGAGGTCTGTAAGTATGAGTCCTGGTCGAAACGGGGAATGTCTCTCAAAGAAACAGAAAATGCAAGGACTCAAACAGTTTCAAGCAGTGACCCCAAGTCACCGAGGCGAGGCATGCACGCCACCTCTTTCTTATTTTAGAGTCTTCACTTCCAATTGAGCAGTTTGATCAACAGCAGCGATCGGGTTAGTGCCGAGTAGTGGGACCTTCTGACTTTTCTTCGGTTTTGGTTTTTGTTCTTGTTTTCGGGAGAGGGAAGCAGCCAGTACTCACGGTCCTGTCCAGCCACCACGGAGGGCGGAGACACGCCGTGGGACCAGCCCACGCAGCCGCAGGAAGCCTTCCCACGGGGCTGCCAGCGTCCTCCGTCCTCTTACTGAGCACCCCCTGTGCCTTACTCTGGGTGTGGGAACGCGGGTGGCGGTGAACGAGGAGTGGGCTCCTCTCCCCCGGAGCTAGGGGCTGGAAGGCGTGTGGAAGAGGGCTCTGCGCAAGCGGATAAACGCAACAAAATGCGATAGCGTGATAAGCAAAGTGTGTGCAAAGCGTGAGGCCAGGCAGCGTGGGCCCAGTTCCTGGATGGGGACATGTGGGTCTCCTCTGAAAGGACGACTAGGAACCTATCAGAGAAATGACGGAACTGCAGGCCAAACCCACAGGCTCTGCTTCATCTGGGACTTTGCTTTACTTTGAAAAGCTGCCTGAGGGGCTCCTGGGGGGCTCGACAGCGAAGCATCTGCCCTCGGCTCAGGTCATGACCTCAGGGTCCCGGGATCGAGCCCCACGTTGGGCTCCCAGCTCGGCGGGGCGGCTGCATCTCCCTCTGCCCCTCGCCTGCTGGTGCTCGCTCTCTTTCTCTCAAATGAATGAATGAAATCTTTAACAAACAAAGTCTGAAGTCGCCTTCCCAATGATCCGGTGATACGGCCCGTGCCGAGGTCTCTGTGCTTCATCTGAGGCCGTGGGTGCTGCAACTGGACCAGAAGGAAGGGCGCTGTGAACACCGCAGGAGCCTGTCCTTCGCGAGGTGACTCGCCCTCTGCCCCCCACCCTGGGCTTGATATTGAGAAACCCAAGGATAGCCACAGCCCCAGGCCACTGTGTGCAGAAATAGGAAATGTCACTCAGAGAGTCATCCCCTGTGTGTAACCAGAATCATCAGCCTCGAGATTTGGGAACTAAGTGGCTTGGCCATTCTGCACGTAAGCCGTGCGCACCGGTCCAAAGGAGACCAGTGAGCAAAAATTCAATTTAGAGTTCACTGAACCCTCTGGTTTGGGAAGGAAATTGCTGGTAATCGATTGCAGCAAGCGCACAGGCTCAGGGCCAGGAAGAGAAGAATCACTTTAATGGGCAAAGCAGATGTTGCTAAATTCATTGCAAAAGTGAGGTGGGCACAGAGCCAGGCCTTGCATGAGAGATGCCGATGTGCTCTTCTGAATGAAGAAAACAGAGACACTTCAGAAGGGGGGCTCTGCGAGGGGAGCCAGAGGTCTGTGTCCCCACGACATTGAATAAAAGAAAATGCACCGGGGTGTTCGGGTCGCCTGCACCGTTACAGGACTTCAAGCTGTTAACATCTCGTAAGGACTTTAAGCAAATCCAAAATACCAGCTAACAACCGTCTGGGGAGGCTTTACTCGGTTCCAAGGAGAGCACGTGGCCGGGGGGGGGGGGGGGGGCAGCGCCTCAGCATCAGACCTGCTTCTCACATTGGTGACTTGGCTGCACCATCCGGAGGCTGTAGGGCCCTGGGCGAAGCTCTTAATCTCCCTCGCTCAGTTTTATCAGCTGCGAAATGGGCCTAATCTCTCTTACGACTCGAGAGCAGGTGTGAGGATCAACAGCCACGTGTGCAAAGTACAGCGAAGAAGTGCCCTCGAGCGCGGTGTGCTTCCAGGGCCCCAACGAGGCCAGTGCCACGGGCCATGGGACGGCGGGCCCGGTGGCCTGAGCTCAGAGCTGCTGTCCCCCCCGCCCACCCCACGGAGGAGGGCGTCACAGGCCACGTGCTTGGGCAGACGCTCAGCTCCATGAAACCCATCCCCAGCCCAGGGAGGCCCCAGAGCGTCCTGGGAATGTTTACCCCAAGTAGCTTCTGGCGTGACCCCCCGGATAAGGGTGGATTCCAGTTTCTCAGATAGAGATACTCCCTTCTTATCTGTTCCCACTCTCTTCCAGGGCCTTCGACGGCGACCCAGGGCCCCTCCTCGAAGGATCATCACAGCTCCTCTGAACCCCACCATTCCCACTCCTCCCCCAGTTTTGCCCTAAAATCTCTGCTGGCATGAGACAGATTTCGTGCCCAATGTACCCGTGGAGGGGCCGCGAAGGGCCACCGGCCGGTTCTTCGGCCTGACCTCGCAGGTTGTCCCTGTGGGCCGTTCCCCCAGCATGCGGGTCTCTCCTAAACGGTTAGTGACCTCCTGGAGTTCAGATACGGGTCTTGACCTCGTGAAGCAGCTCCGCAGCAGCAGCAGGCAGCCCGAGGACTCCAGCAGCCACTCCACCGGGGACCTGGAGCCTGGACGCCGAGGCTCCCCGACATGAGCAGCGGGCAGCAGACGCCGTCCTCCCCAGCGTGCGTGCAGACCCGGGGACCTGCAAGCACGGTGCTGCAAGGGGCCTGGCTACCGGGCTGGCCGAGGACACGCCGCCGCTGTCCCGAGCTGCTCGGCCAGGCCATCAGCCGCATCCGCGTCCCCCGGGATCTCCAGGCCTGGCCCGGGCCCTCAGAGGGGCCCCCTGCAGACAGCCAGGTCCTACGGAAAGCACGTCTGCAAGTGGCCCTGGGCATTAGAGAGCTCCCACCAAGCAAGCAGAGCGCCCAGGGCCTTTGGCGGTGGATTTCTGGGGCCTGGTGGGCGGAGGATGTTTACTAGGGCCCAAAAGCCAGGTCCCGAGCAGAGAACATGTTGGCCAAGAGAGATCCCGGAGAAGGCGGCTTTGCCAAGCGCAGGCTCCCTTCTCAGGTCCTGAAGTCAGCGTCAGAAACTAAACAAACCTTCCCGGGTTCACATGTGTTTACTTTTGGCAAAATGCAACTTCCCGTTTGAAAGGAAAGGGGCAGTCAAGCTATCTATAGCCTATAGCCTTGGACGTGAAGTCGCTCCTCCAAACAGTCCATCGGCTTGAGCATAAAATGAGTCAAACGTACACAGTGAGAGTCCTCGTCCTCCTTGTGTGTCCACGTTTTAATAGGGAACACACTCAACAAAACCAAAACAAATATATATTTTTTTTCAACTGTTGGCTCATGAGACTTGTTTAGGCCATTTCTTCTTCTGAGCGCAAGAAAAACAGACATTAGGACGGAGCCAAGTTACATGTGCTGTGTCAGAGAAGCCGCTTCTACACACTTGGGGGTTGAAATTTCTGCTAAGACAGAAAGTCAGAAAGTTTAAGTTCCCACAGCCGCTCAGACCACATTCCCCTGCGTGAAAACAGAACAACTACGACTACGTCCCCAGCTGCACCCTGAGTGGCCCTCAATTCCCTTGCGTGTGGTCCCACGCCCTGCTCTCAGGTTTGCAAACTGAGTGACGGGCCCTCACAAATCCACTGGCACCTTTTACAAGGGCCCTAGAGAACTTTCTCTGTGTAGCGAGCAGGGAGGGAAGGAGGGCTGGGGGGCTTTCTCTGATTTTTATAGCGACTGGCAACGTTCGCATAGACTGGGAGCTTATTTATGACCCAGAGGCTCTCAATGTATTTTGGATCCTTTTATCATGAGCCATTAAAGTCGCAAAGGACCGTAAAAGTCTTCTGGTCAACCCCTCGCTGCCCATCCGTACACAGACGCATACGTGATATCGCTGAAGAGCTGAGGCCTGGAGTCTCCCCCTAGGTTGCAGACCTCTTGCTCCTTAGGGCAAGGACCAGTGCACTCATCCATGCATCCTCTCAGTAGGGGCCTGAGCACAGTGAGGGCTCAGGGAGCGAGTGTTGAACAAGAGCTGTCCTAAGTCTACAAAATCAGGAAGGGTACGTGCGGGTCCTGACTCGGTCCTGCCAGCTCCCCATGCTCCTTCCTTCGGCGTCAGCTCCTGGAGGGCTGCGGAGGACGAGGCTTGCAGCACTTTTTGACCATCCTATCCTAGGCATTGACCTTGGCAAACACTCAGTAAAACCATTTTGAAGGAGTAAAGGAAGTAATGAATGATTATGTAGATGAAAGCAGTTACACAAAGGAGTTAACTACAGAGGGCTCCCCACTCCCTGCAAACTTATAATGGTTTGATTTAGGATTTTCTGACTTTATGACGGTGTGAAGGCCGTATGCGTTCAGTAGAAATTGCCCTTTGGATTTTGAATCTTAACCTTTTCCAGAGGGAGGCGGACAATGTGCGGGGCGATCCTCTCCTGTGATGCAAGGGAGCAGCCTCCAGGCAGCCCCACCGTCACGAGGGTCAACAGCCAACACAAGTCCCACCATCCTGCACCTGCACAGCCGTCCTGTTTGTCACCTCAGCACTGTCCTCAGTAGATTACATGAGAGAGTCAACACTTTGCTATCAAATAGACTGTGTCAGGTGCTCTTGCCCACCTGCGGGCTCACCGAGGTGTTCTGAGCGTGGTTAAGGCTGGCGTGGCTGAGCTGTGAGGTTCACTGGGTTAAGTGCTAATATTAAATGCATTTTCAATTTATACTATTTTCTTTTTTTTAATAATAAATTTATTTTTTATTGGTGTTCAATTTTGCCAACATACAGAATAACACCCAGTGCTCATCCCGTCAAGTGCCCCCCTCAGTGCCCGTCACCCAGTCACCCCCACCCCCTGCCCTCCTCCCCTTCCACCACCCCTAGTTCGTTTCCCAGAGTTAGGAGTCTTCCTTATACTATTTTCTACTTGCATTGGGTTTATCAGGACGTCACCTCCTTGTAGGCCGAAAAAGACCTATAAACATTATTATTTTACCTATTTTATTTTATTTTACATTATCTTCAGTAAGCCTTATGGCTTAAAGCATGGGGCTTGAGCTCACGAGCCCAAGATCAAGAGTCGCATGTTCTTTTGACTGAGCCAGCCCGACACCCCTCTAAGTACTACTCTTGAGTGATTTCAATATTGTCCTGCTTAAAAAGGAAAATTCTTTCCTTCTGCAGGATGCTGGATTTAGGGGAGGTGGGTAGGTCCATATGCCATACATTCCTTCGACCTTCTCCTTTCAGGGTCTAACTGAACAAGGATAGAACGAGAGAGGCAGTTAGGACAGAAGATGTCACTCCCCCCATAATCCTGCCAGTTCTCTTCCTGTAAACCTAGGCTGACCAAGCCCTCCACTGACTTAATCCTTTAAGGAAAATGGCTTTACCCCACCTACCCGTCATCTGCAGCCTCCCTACCAAGGGAGGCTTTTGGACTCCATGAGATCCTTCATTATTTCGTGTTCATGGGCACGTTGCGGCCTCCGTGTGGAACATGCTTAGTATCGCCGTGATTCCCTTGACCACCACCATCACCCCGGCCGCCAATCCCTGCCCCCGCCTTCATCAAAACCAACATCACCAGCAGCAGCCCCAGCAGCACCAGCCCCCACCACCTCCACCGTCCAGTTACTCCCACTTCACCACTACCCTTTTAAACTTAAAACAAACAAACAAACAAACAAAAAAAAAAAAAAACATTCTCCCTCTCTTGAGAGTCAGCTCAAAGGGAACTTCCTAAATCCCTCCAGGATTTGGAGCCAAGCCCCCCTCTGAGCTCCAACAGTTGCTCGCTCGTTCTCAACCGTGTAACTACATCTAGCACATTGCATTTTAGTTTATTCAATCACGTATCCTTCCTAGCAGCTCATATCCTCTGCTGGACCCTGAATCCCTGACCGAGAGGAAATATTTAGGGGGAGTCTGAACGCAGATCCCAGAGCAATAGGGGTCAAGAGGAAGGAGATGTATCAGGACTGGTGGCCCGGAGAGCAGAGGGGGCTGTATCTGCTCCAGCAAAGACCAGAGAGTTTCAAGAGTCACTGACCTCGCCACTCAGCTAAGCCCTAGCATGACTGCTTTGATAGCCGGCCTCCTCCATCTGTCTGGGTTTCTCATTTTCATTCAATTATTCATTAAACAAAATCATAAAGCTCCTGCGCAGGGGCACCTGGCTGGTTCAGTCGATGGAGTGCGTGACTCTTGAGCTCCGGTTCGTGGGTTCAAGCCACATGTTCAGCGTGGAGATTACTCTCCGTCCTTTCCTGCTCGGCTTTCAGAACAAGCCGTGGTACTTCTGGACCACGCTACCCTCTCCACCTAAACCTCGACCCAATGGAATTCCTCTTCTCCGTACCATCTTTCCTGTCATCTGTCTGGTTCTTACTAGGCTCCAACTAGCCAACGGGTGCTCTTGAAGTTACTTTTGAAAGGGCACCCAGGTGGCTCAGTGGTGGAGTGTCTGCCTTCGGCTCAGGTCGTGACCCTGGGGTCCTGGGACCAAGTCCCGCCCACCGGGTGCTCCCTGACACAGAGCACACTTCCCATGTTTCTATGTCTCCAAACCAGTTTCCTCTTTCTGGACACCGTCTTCTATCACCCTGACCCCAGGGGGCACAGATCATCATTTCCAAGCAGAGGCGCATCCCCTCAAGGTCAAGTGCTGGGTTTGGAATGTGGAACTCCAGAGGACAGACAGCAAACAAGTCCCGGGAGACCGAAGGCCATACCACAGAGGGCAGGTGGTCCACACACAGAAAGAGCAACCTCCCAACGCGGGATATATAAAGTGCCAGGTGGGTAAGGGACTGCACCCCGGAAGTCCACTCTCCTGATACTACTTTACCGCCTTGGTTCTCCCCACCTGCTGCTCCTTCCCAGTCTCATACAGCAGTTCCCCCCCTTGTCCTAACTGTTGACATGATCTGGGTTTAGCCACGGGCCTTCTTGCCTCCTATCTTCCTGCCTCCCCGCTCTTGGAAATCCCAGCCATGCATAAGACCTTCAATACTATCTCTATGCCGACACCTGCCTGGTTTTTATCTTTGTCCCAGATAGGAAGGGTCGGCAAACAGGCTCCTACACTCCACTACTCGGTTAGGACCACCACCCAGATGTCTCGCAGACATCTCAAGCTTAACGTATTCCAAACCGAAAGTCTTGGATTCCATCTGTCTCTCTCTCTCCCTTTGTCTCTCACTCACACACATGCGCGCGAGCACACACACACACACACACACACATGCATGCAAACACATACACATATTGATACATACCACCCCCATTTAAATTCTGTTCCTCACTCAGTTTTCCATTTAAATATTTGCTCAGGGAAACAAACAAACAAACAAAAAGTGAAACCATCTGATTCTCCTTCCTTGCTCCCTCTACATCCAATCTGATCTGTTAACGTTCGCTTGGTGGGAGATAAACAAAATGCAGCTTGCAGGGATTTAACCAAAGAGGAGTTTGATTCTATTTTTCTCTCAAGTGAGGGCCAAAGAGAGGCAGTCCGGGGTGGAGTGGCTGCTCCAGCATGTCACCCGAGATCCACCTCCTATTTTTCTGTGTCCCAAGTGGGTGACTTTGTCTTCATGCTGTTCCTTGTCCTCAAGACGCTGTTCCACCCACACAGGACCTGCAACCCAGGCCTGGGGCAGGGGAGCAGCAGAGACTTGACAGGTGAATATACCTCCCCTTAGAGCACTTGTCAAGACTCCCTGCCCAGCAATTCCCTCTTCCATCTTGTTGGCTGGAACTATATCCCACAGCCACGCTTAGCTACACGAGAAGCTGGAAAATAAGGATTATCTTTTTAGTCAGACACATTGTCACCCCCCAAACCTTTATACTATAGATGTTATATAATTCACACCACATCGCATTAAATTAGTGAGGCAGAAGGGGAGGATGGATTTTGGGAAATCCATCTGAAGTATCTGCCACAAAAATCCATCAGCACTTTGTTATTCGTACCTCCAGAGTGTTTCATAAACTCATCCCTCTCCCTGTCTACACTGCCACCAGCACCATGTCCCTTCTATCAGGTCACTGTAATGGCCCCTAGAGTTAACCCTCCAACTGCAGGTCTCTGATTCTTCCTACACTACAGGACAGGATCCTTTAAAAACGAGTATCAGATCATGTCATTCTCGTGTCGACGTACCTGTTGCTTGCACCGGACCGAGACTAAAATTCGAGCACCCATCATAACCCACAGCCCCTGTGTGATTGCACCCGAGCCACCTCTCCGCTTCCCTTGCCTTGTGCTCTTGGCTCATTCATTCATTCATGTGTTCATCCCCCGAAGCGCATTCATGGAGCGCCTACTATGTTTAAGGCACTGTTTGGGGCCCTGGGGACAAAGTAGTGAATGAATCAGGCAAAGGCACCTTGCTTCATGAAGCTCACTCTCTACTGGAGGGAGACAGATGACAACCAACACACCTAAGTGAGAGAGTTGGTGTGTTGGTTGGTCGCCAGCCACGCACTGCGCCAGCCTCACTGGCCTCCTCGATCATTCCGCCTCTTCATCTGCCCTCACCATCCCCACAGCCCCCTGCTTACAGCCTCCAGTGTCAGCTTAAAGGCTGTCTCTCCAAAGAAGCTTTCTCTGAACACCCGTTCTAAAGCAGGACCATCCTGGTATTGCGCGTAGCACTTAGCACATCCTGAAATTGGATGGACGGACAGATAACATGTGGATTCCTGGGCTTGCCTCTTCCATGTGGGGCTCTCCCACTGAGAATTTCCTTCTGGAATTGCAGGATACGTCCACTTTGTTCTTGGTTCCAGTCCCAGGGCTTAAAACAGTCAACGCCTGACATACGGGAGCGCTTCGTAAATATTTGTGGATGAGTGAGCAAAGCGGTGAACAAGTGAAGTGGATGGATACAGGCCTTTGAAAAGTACTATCAGCAGTTGATAAGCAGAGAGGGAAAGGCTCTCAGAAACAGGGGGAACCACGTGAGCAGAAGCAGAGGGGCGGAGGCCAGCTTGGTCTGCAGGACTGTTGGAGATCTGGGACCAGAATCTCTGAGAGGAGGTGAGAGGAGGGGCATTGGAGACAGTTGAGGGAAGGCCTGCCATGCTGGGCTTCACTTAGGGCAGCATTAAAAAGATTGGGAAACTGAGTCACAGGGATGCTGAGTGCTATGATATCGCTCCTCTTTTTTAAGTTGAGTCCTTAGAACTGGCTATAGTTTCTCTACTGGATATTAGGAGCCTGTACAAATACTTGTGTAACTGATCCTTCCGGAAACATGAAAAAAAGGATTATCCTCTCAAAGGAGAACTCCCAGGGAAGGAAGTGCATTAACTCAAAGTTTACAGCAGCAAAGGTAACCAACCGCACACCAGCCCTCCTCTCCCGCCCCCCATATGCATTCAATGACAGGTCCTGTGTTCTCACCTCCTGAATATTTCTCTCAAGAATATGCATCCTTTCCTCTCATCCAGCTCAGCTGCCCCAGTCTGCATCGTCTTGTCTCTCCAGTCTCCCACCTCCTCTCCCTGTTCCAGTCCCAACTGCTCCTAGTCCCCTTAAGACCCCCTGCCACACTGCGACTCCCGCTGAAATGGGTCCCCCGTGACCTACGGAAGAAAGTCAAGCTCCATCCCCTAGGTTTGTCTGCACCCCCATTACCGAGCTTAAAACGTGTACCTGAACATCAACAGGTCATTCACAGGACCTCTCGCCCACCTTTGTGTCTTATTACATGTTCACTCTTCCCCATCCTTTTGACCCTTGCCCTTCCTTCCCTGGGAGCTAATCCACATTCTTAGCAGAATCTGTCCACCCTGCCCCACCCATACATTCCCCAAAGGCATCTATTCCTCCCTGCGTCCATGCCCTTGTGTCAGAGTGTGTGTGCCGTAGAGTAAGCGCTCCATAAATATCTGTTAAAGAGTTGAACCAGTCAGGAAATTAAAGGTTATAATGGGCACTGTGCAAATTTGTAGTGTGTCATCAGGTAAACTTAACACTCAAACTCTCCTAAGTTTGAGTCATTCTATTAAGTAGCTAACACCAATCCTTTGCCCTTCTAAGTGCTTTTGATCTCCCTGATAGTCCTGTGAGGTGCTGTTACTGTCCTCACTCTGCAGATGTAAAAGATGAGAGAAATGAAGCAACTTTCCCAGGGTCGCAGAGCTTGGAAGTTGTCGGGCTGTCGTTGGAATCTGACTGCAGGGTCACGAGAACTACAAGAGCGTAACGCCCACCGAAAAGCATGCATCATAAATTCATGCATCAGGGCATCTCTGTATTGAGAAGAGAAGCAAGAGAGATCCGTAATCGGCCTACACTGTCAGGACAAGGCTGGTGTCAAGAAGTGAGAGCCCCTGGGCACACACCTGTACGTGTAGCTCCTGTCCTCCCACACAAGGAGCTGGTGCCACGACCGCCTTCATTTAAGTCCATTCAGCAGCTGAAGGTAAAGATCTTGGGATCAGACAGCCCGTAGGTTTAACATTTCAATTCCAGGAGTGCCTGGCTGGCTCAGTCGGTGGAGCATGAGACTCTTGGTCTCGGGGTTGTGAGTTCAAGCCCCACGCTGGGTGTAAAGACTACTTAGGAATGAAATCTTGGGGTTCCTGGGTGGTTCAGTTGGTCAAGAGTCTAGCTTTTGATCTCGGCTCAGGTGTCTATCTCAGGGTCATGAGTTCAAGCCCCGTGCTGGGCTCTATGCTGGGCATGGAGCCTACATATACTTACAAACATAAAATATTTAATGAATAAATAAAGTTTTGATTCCATTTACTTGAGCAGCAAGTAAATGACCTCATCTAAGCCTCAGTCTTCTCATCTGTAAACTAGAGATAATGGCATCTAGCTGGTTCTGAGGATTAAAGGAAATTCTAGGTTAAGCATCTAGTGATGTGCCTAACTTATAGAGGTCACCGAACACGGCTGCTGTCACTCTTGTGAGGTTGATTGTTATCCTGCAAGCACCAAATTAGAAATCATTCCAGGAAGGGAGGCTAGAAGTGACAGCTCGGGAGGCAGCGGGTCTCGGTGAGGATGCAGAGAAAGGAGAACCGCTGTGCACTGTTGGCCGGGATGCAACCTGGTGCAGCCGCTCTGGAAAGCAGTGTAGACGTCTCTCAGGAAGTTAGAAATGAAACTTCCTTATGACCCAGCAATTACACTATGGGGTATTCATCCAAAAGGGTACAAAATTGCTGATTTAAAGGGGCACTTTTTTGCACCCAGCTTGCGGAGGGAGACCCAATGTCCATTGGCTGATGAATGGATAAAGAAGATGCGGTGTATATAAATGCAATGGAATCCCAGTCAGCCATAAAAAGAAATGAAATCTTGCCATTTGCAGTGACATGGATGGAACTAGAGGGTGTTATGCTCAATGATAGTCAGAGAAAGACCAATACCATATGGTTTCACTCCTGTGTGGAGTTTCAGAGACGGAGCAGGTGAACATAGAGGAAAGGAAGGGAAAATAAAATAAGTTAAAAACAGCAGGGAGACAAATCATACAGGACTCCTAGCAATAGAGAACAGGCCGAGGGTCGCTGGAGGGGAGGTGGGTCACAGGATGGGCTGGGTGGGTGACAGCTGTTGAGGAGGGCATGTGTTGTGATGGGCACTGGGTGTTGTGTGCAGGTGGTGGGTCGCTAGATTTTACTCCTGAAACCAACACTACATCACATGCTAACTAACTTGAATTTAAAATAAAATAAAAAATCATTCTAAGAAGGGGGAGGTCACGTGATGTGCATGGGCGCTGGGAAGCAGTCCGTCCCCCTGGGAGTGGGGTCCGTCACCATCTGGGAAGATGCCCCTAGAGCTGCCTACGACCAGAGACAGCTGAGTGGCAGGGATAACTGTGAAAGACTCACCAGGAAAAAGCTCCAGAGTCTTCCAATTTCACATTTCCTCTATTTCCTCTCAAAGGCTCAGGGATCAGAAATGCAAGGATGGATCAGAAAATGATGGCTTGCAGGTCGATGGCCGGAACATCCCTAAAGAACACGTTTTCATCCGGCTCCTGTGGAAAGTGATGTTTGCATGCTCTGCGGTCTCATCTCATATTTATTTGATCGACTGCTGGTGAACTTGGTCTTTGCAAAGACGTTTTCCGCTACGACGCATTGTAGGCGGTGGATTTGAAGGCCTTGTTTGGGGGACACTACTCAAGAGCCTCTTTTTAAAAACCTTGTGATTTAACCAAAGTGGATTGGAATCCATTAAACAACTGATAGGAGAAGCATAAAGGAATGTTTCCCGCCGTCCACCCCTGCTGATGCTGGGAAGCAGCCCCCACCACCCACCGCACACCCCCGCAGGTGCACTGCCTCCCACTCCCCTGGAGCACCTCCTCCCTGCGCCCCCCTCCCTCGTCCACCTCTCCTGCTGCCCGTGTCCAGGAACACCATTGCGGGTGAACGTAGGCCAGCCTAGCAGAAAATCCCATCCCCAAGGGTAACTACGCTCCCTCCAGTCCCTTCTATACTATATTTTGTAAGCGTAGATTCCTTTTGACCTATTCAAGAATGCAACATTTGAGCATGTCAAGGAGTGTCTGTATACCTCCTTGACTCAATTATAATTTTTTTTAAAAAAGCTAGTATTTCTTGAGTGTTTACTGTGTTCCAAGATCCGTGTTGAGAGCTTTTTACATATATTATTTCATTTAATCCTCAAGATGACCTTACGAGGTAGGTACAATTATCATCCCCAGTTTATAACCAAGGAAACAGAACATGAGAGAGAATAAATAACTCCTCCAAAGCCACACAGCTAGTAAAAGAAGTGGTTTCTAAACATAAGTGTGCTAACACCTGCAATAAGACGCTTAACCTGGAACCTTCTACTATACTCCAATACACACTGTGTACCGACTGTCCCATAACGGAGGTACTCAAGGGGCTCTGACATCAGAGGACGTGACCAGATCTGAGAGTGCCTCCGTCTTCCTGAGACCGATGCAGAAAACTAAACCCTTTACAGGTGGCCCTTTCTCTACAGAGTCTGTGCCCACCCAGCAAAGGAAGGCCCTCCTGCTGCCCGGCCTGGGTGGGGGCTTCGGCCTAATCTCTGCTGACCTCTGACCTCTTCGGCCTGTCTTCTACCTACACCTTTGTTACCGTGTTTAAGCCCAAAGCTACCCCTGGAAGCCCTGTCCAGAAGAAGAGCTACCAAACACGAGGCTCTTTCCTGAAACCGTCTTTTAGACTCAGCCCGAGGGCGCCGGCCTAAGGAGAGCAGCACCACCTTAGCAACTTATGGCGCCGAGACAGGTGGCAGGGGCTCTAGGGGACGTAGCTGCGGGCACCTAGGCCACTCCACAGTGAATGGAAGCCCTGGTAAGACACCCTGTCCCCGATCCTGTGGACTCTTCTCTAGAAGGGGAAGCACAACAGGAGGTTGTCCTTAGTTCATGGTGGGCATAGGTCAGGGCACGGTCCCACGCGTTGTTTCGCTTCATCCTTACCGCCACTCTGTGAGGTGGAGGCAGACAGGAAAACAGAGATCTAGAGAAGCGAAGTGACTTGCTCAGTATCTCACAACCAGTTAGTGGCGAGATCCCGACTCGGGTGGTCCGACACTTGGACTCTTTGCTATTCTGTACTCCCTGAGACAATGAGGCGGTCAAGATCTCAGCCTTCAACATGGCCCAGTGCAGCCATCTTCATTGAAGACCCGCAGGCTTTCAGAGGGATGCTCTATGCCAACCCATTCCAGTTAGGAATTGCCCTCAACTGTTATGGTTTGGCTTTTATGTGTTTTAAGGTTGTCCTTTGCTGGAGGAAGACCCCACAAACACCACTGACTAAGCAGCATTGGGTATCCAAGAGCAGCTCCTGGAGATATTTTTAGTTGACAGCTCCTCAATCTCCATGGTGGTGTCCTGGATTCCTCCCAGGAAGAAGGATCCTTTCCAAGGCTGGACATGTCATAAGGAAGTGGACAGACTAACGTCAGAATCCTTCAATGTTTCCAGGAGGGAATTCCCTCCCAGCATATCCCTAGAAATTCCAATAATTTCTTTCTTCTGAATCCCCAGTTCCAAGAAAAGTTGGTCAAGAAATTGAGCTAATGGGGGAAGTATTATAATCGCTCTGAGAGGACTAAAGCCAGGCCATCAACACCAAGAGATTACTGATTTGAGGGAATCCACTGACATCAAGCAGGAGTCAAGAGCCGAATGGCTGACACACGCAGCCAGGGGTCAAGGCCAGCAGCTCAGGGACCTGGGAGCCGGTGCACGTAAGGGGAAGGCGGACCCAACCCAGTCAGTTGGTCTCACCTGTAGCTATTGCCATGTTCTGAGTGTGTTTGTGGTCTCATTTGCTGTCAGTGGTGGGTCGTTTGGGAAGAAAAAGGTAATATTAATAAATTTATGTGCATACATAAGTATTAAAAAGCCCTATAAGTAGTATACCAAAAAACAAAACATTTCAGAAGTAAAATGAGTTCCTAAATTGGCAGTTTCAATAGGAGATGCTGTGTCGTGCTGTTAACCTTGCTTGGAGAGCCAGTGTTAGAGTATTCAAACACTGCCCATTATAATGTTTGCTGGTATTTTCAAGCAGTTGAATATTTGCTATGAGCTACAGCTCATTGCAAATTCTCGAAATCTAATGTTTCCTATTTATTAAATATATTTTCTTAGATATCATCATAATAAGAATATAGAGAATGCTGAAATATTTTAAGAATAACTTAGGATTTGGGAAATACCTAAGAATTTCTGGGAGTTCTGATTTCTCCTCCCTGAATCCCAAAGATCAAGATCTGCTGGAAATCTGGAAACACTAGAACTCTTCAAGGAAATGGTAGGAGTGGGAAAAGTGGAGTATCCTTCTGCACGCTCAGGAGCGTGTCCTGACTTTCGGGAGCCACAGCAGCAACCCCCAACCCTTGTCATCCCGTGAGCTGATTGCTAACCCGTCACTGCTGGTGTGAGCTCTCGGCCCAGAGACCTGGGATCAGCTGCTCCCTGCAGTGCCCAGAACTCAGACTGCTTTTCCTGAAAACTGGTGCCACACTGTCAACACGATCCGCTGTAGGTTATTGGTGGCACTTCAAAGACCGATAAAAACAGGAGAAAGCTAGGGCCACCTGGGGGGCTCTGTGGTTGAGCATCTGCCTTCCGCTCAGGGCATGACCCCAGGATCCCCGGATCGAGTCCCACGTTGGGCTCCCTGCATGGAGCCTGCTTCTCCCTCTGCCTGTGTCTCTGCCTCTCTCTCCATGTCTCTCATGAATAAATAAATAAAACCTTAAAAAAAAAAAAAAAAAACAGGAGAAAGCCAAACCTAAGTCCAAAGGGCAGAACAAACTCCACTTTCCCAAGACAGGATGTGAAACTTAGAATTTTCTGCCTCAGCCTGTGCAGCAAACACCCAGAGCAAACCTTCTCTCTGTAGAGACAATGAGGGAGCGGAGCCCCCCCCCCCCCCCGCCCCGAGCTGTGAGGCTGGAGGACACCCTGAGCCCAGAGAGTGCCCCACAGACAGCGCGCAGTAGGCTCGGTGAGCTGGGTGGGAGGCAGCCGGCGGGCCCGGGACAGGAGAGGCCCACCCATGTCTCATCCGTGTGCCCCGTCCCACTGGCGCCACGCCGGCCTGGGGCACCTCCCCTGCACAGCCCGTGCCTGCTCCTTCGCGTCCTCTACGCGAACTGGCCTTAGGCCTCTCGCACAACCTGTGCCTGGTGAGCGTGGCAGCCGCCTTCCCACCTGCACACCCGTACAGACAGGTAAACGGGGAGAGACGTCTATGTATATGAAGATACGCCTATAAAGATAGGTGGGCATTGCAAAAAAAAATTCAAAGTTTGAGGACAGTAATTTATCAAGACCAGTTCATTGCTGTAAAGAGGTTCGTGTGTGTGTGGACACTCTACCAACTCCCTCGTGGGCAGACGCATCCCATAAATAGAGCTGGCTGTCCCATAGTTCTTCCAGCAGCTCCTACTCCCCAAAATGGAACTTTAAAAAAATAAAATAAAAAGTAATCTTCATGCAGGGATCTATGCCAGTCCTTTCTCAATACCGTCAGGGTGAGTGTTGTGCTGCCAAAATGTGGTCTTGGGCAGTGTTTATTTTATTGTACTGTATTAATAAACCTGAGCATTTCTCCCGAGAAGACGCGGCGGGGGCCCTTTTATAAGGAACAAACAACAGGCTTCACAAGACGACTGCCAACCGCAGCCGCGAGCAAGGGCTCCGCTGAGGCCCAGACCCAAGAGTGACACACAGGGTGACCTCGCACGTGAGGCCCGGGCAGGAGAATTTGGTCTTTAGTCTGTGGAGAATGGAAAGTCCTTGGAAGATTTGCGCCACGTGCTCAAGGCAACATTTTCGGAAGATAAATTTGTCTCTTGAACAGGTGATACAGTCACCTGTCAGCCAGGTGGCCCGTTACCCAAAGCACCTCTCTGCAAAGCACTAAATGTGTTTAGTCAGTTTGGGGGTACGGGGAAAGAGGCCGCAATGCACTGATGTACAAACTGCCAGGAAGTAGGGGAGTCGATAGAAGACAAAGACTCAGTGGCCGGATGGGCGAAGAGCCTGTTTTACTCTGTCTATGAAATGAGGGAGATTTCCGCTGCGTGAGGATGGGCGTCAAACGCCCAGCCAGGGGCCTGGCGCGCCAGTGTTAGCTGTCCATGTGCTCGCCGGCCTCATCGTCATCGTCAACATCCTCGTCGTCATCACGACCCCCGGCACCAGCACCGGCACCAGCGGCACCACCGGCACCAGCAGTACCAGCACCAGCACCAGCACCAGCTCCAGCAGCACCAGCACCAGCACCAGCACTAGCACCAGCAGCACCAGCAACAGCTCCAGCAGCACCAGCACCAGCACCAGCTCCAACAGCAGCAGCACCAGCTCCAGCAGCACCAGCACCAGCACCAGCACTAGCACCAGCAGCACCAGCACCAGGTCCAGCAGCAACCAGCACCAGCACCAGCACCAGCACTAGCACCAGCAGCAGCACCAGCACCAGCACCACCAGCACCAGCACCAGCAGCAGCACCAGGTCCAACAGCACCAGCACCAGCACCAGCACCGGCTCCAGCAGCACCAGCAGCACCAGCAGCAACACGTAGAGCCTCCAGAGCAGGGCTTTCCAGAAAATCTCCTGAAATCCTCTCCACAGGCAGCTCCGTCGCTCTCCAGAGGCTGCCTCAATGTCCTTTTCTCCAGCTTGGAGAAGATCCGCTGGGGGCAGGGGGCAGGATCTGAGGAAATACTTAGGAAAGCAGAGGGTGTTGACCAGGGCAACAAATTAAGCCTTAATTCAAGCACGATGACAATACCCAGATCATGTAAATGGGCGGGCACCCCTCGGGTTGCCCAGGTGCTCCTTACAGATGCTAATCCACCCCGTGGGGACCCCGTGCAGGCGCAGCTGCCAACAACAGTCCTGGGTTAAATCCACCTTAAGGGAATTCTTCAGAACCGGACAGGCTCTCGCTCTTCCAAGAACCAAGGAGGATCATTTGTTCTGTACCCAATTCATCTTTTACCCCCAAACACATTCCCTTGGAGCAATCTTCCTCTTTAGAAGTTCCTCTCTTGGGTTTTAGAGAACGTTTTGGCTTGAACTCTTTCTAAAATTAAAGCCAACTGCTCTTGCTCCCCGGCGCGGTGATATTTCACTGTGACCAGAGCCGACGATCGCAGACGCATCCCAAACCACATAAGTTCTTACTGTTTAAACTGTCCTAAGCAGCTGTTAAAACATACCCGACGATATCAAAGCCTCTCTAATTAACTTCCTGCTTCTCTGGGACTTCAAAGTCTTTCAAAAAGTTTTAAATAGGGTTTTTATAGAGAATTTGACCTAATATTTAAAGAAAATTTTGCAAGCTTGCCCAAGAGACTCCAACTTCTCCTTTCCTTTTCCACCACCACCGCCCACGCTCCCTACCCTTAGAATTCGGGGACCAGCAGTGAGAATTGAGGAGAACAATTTAAATCTGCAGTAACCAAAAAGATGGGCCTCCGTGCGCATCCCGGTTATCTCTCTGGCCTGTAGGTGACATCCTGGCCCATGACTGGCCCTGCCTCTGCCCTTCTCAACCTGGCAATCCCTTCCGGCCCTCAAGACCCGGCTCGGGCACCCTCTCTGGGGAGCGCCCCTGACCCTCCCGGGGCCTGCGCAGCCCTGCACCTCGTCCCCGGGCCTGAGCGGGATGAGCTGGGACGTGTCTGTTTGCATGTCTGTACCCGTGTCTAGACCGTGAGGTCCACGGGGCCGAGGCTGTTCTGTGTGAAGCACTGTGACCCCACAGGCTCGGAAGGACTTCTGCAAGTCGTAGTCAGGGCTTCGTGGGGTCTGAGAAGTGACTGGATCCCAACTCATTCTGGGAGATTGTAGGGTTGCTTTTTAGTGGATCTATTTCTTACTCATTTTGATCCCCCTCCCTGAGTTTTCTGGGAACTTCATATAACAAAGTCATTGCACTTAAGGACACCGGCGGGAGGGGTTGTTGCTCAGCAGTGGAGCGCCTACCTTCAGCTCAGGGCATGACCCGGGGTCCCAGGATCGAGTCCCACATCAGGTCCCTGCAGGGAGCCTGCTTCTCCCTCTGCCTGTGTCTCTGCCTCTCTGTCTCTGTGTCTCTCATGAATAAATAAATAAAATCTTTTAAAAAAATGCAAAGTCATTGTACTTAGCAATCATTGCTCTAAGATATAGTGCCATAAAAATAACCAAAACTTGGGGCGCCTGCGGAGCTCAGTGGTTGAGTGTCTGACTCTTGGTTTCAGCACAGGTCATGATCTCAGGGGTGTGAGATCGAGCCCGGTGTCAGGCTCCACGCTCAGCAAGGAGTCTGCTTGGGACTCTCTCCCTGTCCTTCCCCAGGCCCCACTTGTGACTCAATCTCTCTCTCTCTCTCTCTCTCTCTCTCTCCCTCTCTCCCTCTCTCTTTCCCTCAAATAAATGAATAAATAAAATCTTGAGAAAAAATAGCCAAAACTTAGAAACAAGCCAAATAATTGGGGAGAGCCCCTTCCGAGGCCAGCCAGGGCCCCTCCTCCGGGCGAACACGCTGAGCTTGTTGGTTGACGCGGTCGCGTCACGCCGCCGCGTCAAGCTCTCCAGAGGCTTTCCAACACTTCGAGGATAGAATTTAAGCTCCTCTCCCAGCTGCCAGGTGCCCTGGGGGCAGCTCAAGGGCTAACTGCCCAAGCTCGTCTCAAGCCTTTCCCGGCCTCGCTGGCTTTGCCCCAGCTCATCTCAGGTGTCGCGAGTGTCTTCAGACATGCTCAGCATTGTCACCTCAGGGCCTTTGCACTCGCAGTTCCTTCTGCCAGAAGAATCTCTATGCGTTTCCCCCTTTCTTCACAAGCCTGGCTTCTTCCTCTGATTTTAACTGAAATTTCGCCTCGCACGATGGTCATCCCTACCCATCCTTCCTAAAGCGTGCCTACCATCATTCCGTCTCCCAGGACCCCGTCCCTTTTCCACCCAGCACTGCCAGGATGGGACTCAGGGCGACGCAAGGTCCTCCTGACTTCGAACACATCCTTCTAAAGACAGTGGCCAGGAGGGTCACAGGCATCACCTCCGGGCTGCGTTCAGGAGACGCGTGATGGCAGGTGCCCTCGGCCAGCGCAGGATGGTCGGGACCCTCCTCAGGGGTGGACAACAGCCCTGCCCACCGAGGGCCCAATGACACTGAGACCCGGGGCCATGTGTGTAGCTGAGGGCTGGGTTTGGAGCAGATGACAGAAAAGACCAAATGGACTTCAAGGGTCTTTGAACAGCAGGATGGGGAGAGAGGGTCCCACCGAGGCCAAGAGGCCCAACCGCACCCCGTTTGCTGCAGGGCATCAGATTACAGGGCTCCCTCCAGTCTGGTTCCTCTTTTAAAAAATATATTTTATTTATTTATTTATTTATTTATTTATTTATTTATTTATTTATTTATGAGAGACACACAGAGAGAGGCAGAGACCTAGGCAGAGGGAGAAGCAGGCTCCCTGCAGGGAGCCTGATGTGGGACTCGATCCCAGGACCCCAGGGTCACGGCTGAGCCATCAGGGCCACAGCTCCATTTCCATGTCCGTGATCGCGCCTCCCAGGCACCCCCATCACTTGTGCAAACGCCCCATCCCCTTCCAGATCCCCCCCGGGGTCCCTGGGCCACGCTGCCTGGGCTCCGGCCTCTCGAGGAGAGACGCTTCGAGAGCGATGCCCCCCGGAGTCGTGCACTTGCCTGCTTCCTCCTTCTCCATGTCAGGGACAGGGGACAGCACCGGCCAGGCCAGGGCAGCACAAGGAGGGAAGGCCCAAAGAGGTCTCGCTGGCCGTGGAGCGGCCCGCAGCTCGGCCTTGCGATCAGACCCTGGGGACGTCTCCCCCCGAAGTCCTTGCCCTACAAGGCTTGCGGCCGACTGTAACACTGAGGCGGGGGTGCCAGTAGGGCCACCTTGCTTTGGGGGAGAAGATCACCTGCAACCCAAGATAGGCTTGGGACGGGCGAAGGTCACCTGTCCCAGAATGTTTCCCTTTCCAGGTGCAAAGGGCGTCTTTCTGCACGGCCGCCACCTGCCTGTGTGAAAGGCCCAGCTTCCTGGGGCCGCCCCCACCCCGAACCCGCACGGGGACCCCCGAATCCATGCAGGAGGGCCCCTCCTATCGCTCGGACAAGCACATCCGAGGGGCCGCTCCTGCCCCGTCCGCAGGCACATTAAACGCTTGAAACGTCTTCAAACTCACCAAACTACACCCATGAACTTGTTGCCGTGCTTTGTTTAATCTTTTTTTTTTTCCCTCAAATATTCTCGTGGCCAAAAATAGAACATTTTCCATTCTGAGGAACAAGCAGCATCCATGGGAATTAAAAGTAGTGCTTCATGCCGGCCCAGAAAGTTCCAGCCAGACACGCACAGTCATATGCGTACACGCGGCCTGCAAGTTCTGGGAGGCCGCCTTCATGGGTAGCGGCCGTGGGAGCCCCGATCCTCGCGCTCCAGTCAGTCCCGGGGGAGCACCGGGCATCTGCAAAGGCTCAGGGCGCCCGGGCCCAGCAAATTTCTGAACACAGCCCCTTTGTCCTCCATCCCCAACCAGCATCCCAGGATCCCCCCGACTCGCTGCCCTCAGCCAGGGTTCAGGGGCCCCCCGCCACACTTGCTGCCCTCAGCTAGGGTTCATGACCCCACCCACTGGCCACAGGCAAGTCTCTATGGTCACTCCCCCGGCGGAGCTGGACTGTGTGGGGTGCTGTGTTCAGGCCTCAGTGGTGAGTGGCATGTCCTGGAAGAGGCAGACGCAGGGACACCTCAGCATCCCCAGGGCGGACAGTGGGGGGCTGTGCCCTGGACCCCCCTACGGGCAGCAGGTGCGCTGCTCAGCAGGAGGAGGAGAGCCGCAAAAGGGTCATGTGGTCTCAGGACAGGACCAGTAAACAGCGGGGGTCCTAAAAGTGCATGTGGAGGGGTGGGGGGGGACAAGGAAGGGAAGAGGAAATGGGGCCAGAGGGGAGGCCGAGCGTCAGCCGTCCACCAAGGGTGAGCGCAGCAGTGGAGCAGGTGGGGGGTCCACGGGGGCGGGGGCGGGGGGGTGGCTGGACAGGCCAGCAGGGCCACAGGGACAGAAGGGACCCAGCGGGAGGCGGGGCGTGCATGCTCCTTGCCCAGCAGCAGGGCTGCCCCAGGCCCAGTCACTGCCCGAGCCTCGACCCCTTGTGTGTGGACGGAGGTCACGGCGTGTCGCGGAGGCCACCGCAGGTCACGGGGCTGCAGGCGGAAGGCGGGGCTCACCCACCGCTCCACCACAGAGCCGTGCACCTGCCGCCACTCCATGGGGGACACCGAGCGACACCCTCCCGACCTCCTGGCTCAGCCCCCACCGGCAGCGGGGAAAGAAGGAGCCCCGGGGTCACAACCCGGATGGAGCCCTGCGCCAGCCCCCACGCTGCGAGGAGAGGGCCCCGGCCGCCAGCGGGCCACGTCCACACGGGGCCACGTCGTGGGCTCCGCGCCCGGCTCACCAGCGGCCCGCTGTCAGCCAGCGCTGCAGCCTCCTGCTGGCCTGGCGGGAGCCCTCGCCGCCCCTCGCCCCTGCGCCCCGCACCGTGGGCTGCACCCCGCCACCCCTGCCCTTGCTTGTCCGCTCGAGCGCTGACACTCGCATCTCCACGTCCAGCAAACACTAGGCAGCCTTCAGGCCGGTGCGGGGGCCTGTGTGCCCCTCAGCCCAGTGCCCTGGCACGCGCACAGTGAACACATCCTGCCGCGGGGCACCTGTGCCCTCCAGGGCTGGCACGCGCAGGTACCCCGGTGCCTAGAGGCAGACATCCACGGAAGGAAGACCTCGTGAGGGACGCAGGGAGAATGTCCCGCGAAGCTGGAGGGTGACCGCGGAGGAGCACCAGCAGCCGCTGGCGCTGCGGGGAGGCACGGCCGGGCTGTCCATGGCCCCCAGAGGGCCCGGCCCGGCCAGCGCCCTGACCCTGGACTCCTTGCCTCCAGACCACGAGGCGATAAAGCTCCAGGTGATGCGGCCTTGTTAAGGCAGCCCCACCGCAACGTGCGAGGGGAGGTGCGGGAGGGGACATTGAGGCGGGGGACGGAGTGTCACCTGACTTCGGGTCCCCGGGCCTCTCACGACAAGATCTGGCTGTGAAAGGATTTCTAAACCTTAAATTCCTACAGAGCAAAGCAACCCTTTAAGGATTCAAAGTCTAGAACACAGGCAGCAAACTGTGGCTCGCGGGTCAAGTCCAGCCCATCCTGCTTGTCCCGGTAAATAAAGTTTTATTGGGACACAGCCGCACCCGAGTCGTTGATATTTTGTCTGTGGCCAAGGTCACACTGTAACGGCGGAGATGAGTAGTCGTGGCAGAGACCACATGGCCCACAAAACCTAAAGTGTCTCCTCTCTGGCCCTTGACCACAGAAGTTTACCAACCCCTGCTTGGTCCAGAAGAAAAGCAACCTCGACAGAGCCAGGGAGTAGGACAGCGTCAGTGCTGCGCTGATGCACAGAGAGCGCAGGGGAACCCAACAATGACGGGTTGCAGAGAAATCTTCACAGAGAAGGGGACATTTGGTAAATGAGGGATTTTACGCGGAAAAGGCAAAATATTTGCTCTACTCACTCGCTGCACCACCTGGACCAATCGCTTCTGCACTCCTGGCTGTACGTGCCTACAGGTTGGAGCTGGAGCCGGCCTGGCGGGAATGAGGGTGGGCGCTGTCCTCTGCACAGTGAACTGGACTTGCCAAGGGCACACCTGAGAGGACGTGTCCCACCCCAGACCCTGCTGAGAAGCCGAGGTGGAGGCACAGATTTGGGATTGGATGCAATGAAGATTGCCCAGGGGGAAGCCGGGAAAGGAGCGGAGAAGACGGTTGCCCGTGAAAGTCGTGAAAGTCGGGGGAACTTCACAGCCTCTGTGGCAGGCGGAAGGAGAGGAGGAACCCCTGAGGGAGGAGGGACAGGAGGATAGGCACAGCGGGGAGGCAGGAGGAGGTGCCGTCCTGGAGGCCCAGCCGTTCTGGGCCCCAGGAAGTGCACTCACCCAAACTGAGCCCCTGGAGGGGGCAGGTGGCAATGACTTGACCCCGAGGTGGAGGCCAGGCCTGCCCGGGAGGAGGGTGTCTCAGTGCAACCCCACATGGAGTCAGAGTCTCCATCTGCAAGGGGCCCCCTCCCTTTCTTGGGGACAGTCTCCCCAGGAAGCACGCAGCATGTGGCTTTGGTCTGGGGTCTGGGGCCAAGACCTCGAACCAAGGTATTTGCGCATCAAGATACTGTGAGGGGATCCCTGGGTGGCGCAGCGGTTTAGCACCTGCCTTCAGCCCAGGGCATGATCCTGGAGACCCGGGATCGAGACCCACGTCAGGCTCCCCGCAGGGAGCCTGCTTCTCCCTCTGCCTGTGTCTCTGCTTCTCTCTCTCTGAGTCTCATGAATAAATAAAATCTTAAAAAAAAAAAAAAAAAAGATACTGCGAGGGAATTATCCCTGAGACCTGAAATCCTCGAGTTTTCCGAATTCTCTGGGATGAGTCTGTATTATTTTAGATGAATAAAATGGCGTGTTTGCAAGGAGGCAGGGTCCTCCCTGGAGGGTTAAAGTGAATCGAGCCTGTGAATTTCAGTATGTGTACTTTTTTTCTTGATCTCAGACTTTTAAAATATATATATATGCAAATACTTCCACTTGAATGATATCACTACTAAGTAGAGAGCTTAGGTTCGTTACAAATGCACCCCCTTCGGAGGATACGCCGTGCCCACCCCTGGCGTGGGCGTGGTGGAGCCATATGGCTTACGATGGAGTTCCTTCCTCTTGGAGGACTGTCTTCATGAACCGCGCTACTCACCAGCCACCCCCAAAAAAATCAGCCTCGTTGCTTGACAACAGTACAGTGGGTGTTTTGCTTTTATTGATCTTGACCCCCCGCTCACCTACCCCTCCATCCAGTCGGATTTTACTCTGAATACCACTGAAAGGCCCAAAACATCTAATTCTTCCTCAAAGGATTACGCTTTTTTTTTTTTTTTAATTTCCTCCCTTCCTTGAGGATGTTCAAAAGACTCTGACGGCAGTTTCAAGAGAGGAGGCCTGAAACACCTTGAGGGATGACACAGCTCTGAAACAAGTGCTCGACCACCTCGAGTGGCTCCTTGGAGAAGACGAGGCTTTTTCCATAGCAGCACCGGGTGTTTGTTTAAAATAAGATCCACCACACAGCTTTTTGAGCCCCTTTAACGCTCCACATAATCCTCTAGCTGCAATGCCGTAGGTTGTCTGTCAACAGCTTCCGTTAAAAAATAACAAGACTTTAGAAGTAACTGAGTCAGACTTTGTACTTGTAGGGACAGTCCATCTCCTCCTGTGGATAAATGCCAAATGGACGTGATGATGCCACGAAAAGCCATCGAGATCCATAGAAGCTAAAGAGGGAGGGGGGGGGAAGTCGCTGGTGGAAAACTCGTTGCCAAACGATATGCACCACCCGGGATGGGTCTTCGTCTAACACCTGATAAATGGGGAGAGAGGACACTACACAGAGTGTAGGGAAACGGCTCCGTCTTAGTCTTGCAAGTGATCCCAATTCTGGGAATCTGTCTCAAGAAAATAGTCAGAACTGTGGGGAAACTTCTGTGCACAAAGATGTCATCACAGTGATACTATTTATTGACAAGGACAACGGGAAGAGGTTAAGTGCTCAACACTGGGGACATGGTTGCGTAAACTGCTACATTTAATGTTTCTGAAGACTCTATGACCATGAGGAAAAAGACTCAGCCATAGTGTTGAACGAGCTAAGCAGGATCTGTGGCTTCATGTCTGATGTGAGGTCAGCAACGTAAAAACACACACGGGCCATGTAAGCACTAAAAACCAAGAAATGTAATGTCACCAACAAGCAGGGCGTCCTAGAGTAGTGAGTTAGGCAGGGTTTCACTTCCTTCCTCTTGACTTGTCTGCGTGCTCCTGACTTGCCATAATGGAACGAAGGTTATAAACTTTATATTATGACAACTGGAGGAGGAGGGGGAGGAGGAAGACGGCAGTTGTCCCCTCGCTCTGGTCTCCGAGGTCATTAGAAATGACAGATCTGAGGCATCGTTGGAACGGGGCGCCAGGCCACTAAGACAGAGGGCAGAAAGTCAGCAGTGTGAGGAACGGACCTACATGAACACGTGAAAATGAAGGCCCAGGGGTAACCGCAATGAGAACTGGCAATCGGGGAGGAATTTTGAAAGGTTCGCCACTGTGATTTTCTTGCATTTCTTTGCACCGGCTCCTTCTCCGATTTCGTCTGCCGGGTGCTCCAGGGCACTTGTTCCGACCGTACGGAGAACCACAAGTCTGTTCTTGGCTTGGGTTTTAGAAGCCAAAGCCTCTGAGGAGCTGTAAAACCTGGACATGGAAGTAAGGAACAGGCTCGCTGGCTCTCCGGATGAGAAGGCATTGCCCACACCCAGGAGGACAGGCGAGACGGTGGAGATCATCAACGGTGGGACTGTTGCCCCACCACCTGCCCCCCCACCCCACCCCACCCCCCCGTCAGGCGAGGACAGGCCGGAGGACACGTGTGCCTCTTGCCCAGGTGGAGGCAGAGCAGAAGGGTGGCATGGCACGTGGGAGCAGCCAAAGCAGCCGTGGGGGTCCCATCCAAAGGGGTGCAGAAGAGACGCTGGATTCCCACATGTGGAAGAGCAGTGGAGAGGAGTGGACTCCCCCCAGCTCCAGACCCAGCCCCAGCCCCCAGCCCCAGCCCCCAGCAGGGGCACAATGCCCTTCATGCTCCAGAGGGCCCACTGTGAGCCCCAGGGCCTCAGCATCCGCACAGGTGAACCCCAAGCCGCTTAAACAAGCAGAGAAATCCACCCAACTCTGAAAGAGCCCCGAGGTGAGAACAGAAGGGACCCAGTGGCCATCCACGGGCTTGGTGTCCAGGGTCACACATGGCCACCTACGTGGCTGCCCACACACACAGAAAGTCACGCTCAACAAAGGCACTGGCCTCAGTCTAAACGGTGGCCATGGACAAGCCCCCAGGAAATGCAACGTCATCATGGGGCCGGGGGATGCTGAACGGACAGAAGTTTAATTCCCAGCACCCAAGGGGATGGGAACCCAAATGAGAAAGCGGCTATTTCATTGATACCAAGAAGCCATCGATTGTAAAATGCATCATTAAATTATGTACCGCTAAGGGAGAAAGATGCCAATTAGTCTATGAAACAATGCTTTCTCATCACGCAGAATTGGTATTTTATGCTTGCTGAAGACGCTTTTCTAGACTTATTGGGACATAGACTTTTATTATAGATCACCCTTGTGGACGCAGGGAAAAGAAAATAAATTAGTTAAGTTCCAGAAACCATCTTTGCACTCAGAGTTTAACCATCCTGAATCAAGGCTCACGTTTTCCGTACAGTATAGTCCTCTGTGCTGATGACACAGCATTTCCTACAAGGATCCCCACTATTGGCTCCAGTTTTCCCTTAAAGATTCCCCCCCCCCCCCCCGTCCTCAAAGGCCTCCCGCGGGTGCATTCTTGCTTGACGTGTGAGGACCGCCGATGCCTTTTTACTGACTCAGTAACAAAACCTATCAGCGTTTCAGGTAACCCGGAGCAAATCTACCCTAGTGCCTCGTATGAGCTTTTCAGTGACCCCAAAACACAAAGATCTGCTTTACGGGTATCGTGTTTACACCCACCGCCCTGCTTCCCAACCTCCCTGTTAACTCTGACGTCTCACTTCAATCCTGGAACTTGGGATGGTTGCTCTGGGAACGTTTCAAACGGTGGCGCATAGAACTCAACGGAAGGAGCAGTAAGGTGAATGCCTAGGACCGAGGTCACGCATGCCCGGGCAGCCCACGGGCCCGATCCCCTGCCAGTGGCCGCCAGTCAGCGACGCCGTCGGGGGGAGGACCGGCCTGCACAGACGCTAGCCCATGAGAAGGCAGGTCTTAGAAGGACTGACACGTGATCTTCCGAGTTAAAGAAGTATTTCAGGTACGTACCTTGCACACCTGAGCTGAAGTCAAGTCATGCCGGTGCACAGGCCTAGTGGCGGGGGACCTGGGCGCAGTTCAAGGGCACCCAGCCAGGAGGGTGCCAGCAGGCCGGCCCCACGGTGAGTTCAGGGTCCTTGTCCCCCACGCGGCCTCGGGGGCCTGGCAGGAATCAGCTCAGCGGGGCAGCAGCCCTGGCGGCGCACACGGGGTGGAGGTGGCCCGGTCCCCGGAGGAGGGGTCACACATCCTCGCGCCGGGCCCTTCGGTGACCCACTTGTAGCCCGGCCCTCACTGAGTGTCCCTGACAAGGAGCCGACCACCACCTCCCCTCACGGCGTGGCTGCAGCACGGGTAGCAGACGAAGCAAATGACAGGACACCGAGGCGGCCCAGGGCGTGACCCCGGGGTCCCGGGATCGAGTCCCTCACCAGGTTCCTGCAGGGAGCTGCTTCTGCCTCAGCCTGGGTCTCTGCCTCTCTCTCTGTGTGTCTCGTGAATAAATATATAAAGATCTAAAAAATAAAAGGAACAAGTAAGCAAATAAATGTACAATTACATCTGACAAAGTGTTCCAAATGTGGGGGAAACAAAAGGAAAATCATGATGCTCTCCAATGGGGGGAACGAGAGGCAGTCCGTGGAGAGGGAGCACCCAGGACCACCTGCCTGAGGAGACGGTGATGAGATCACTGTGGTCTCCATGCGCCTCGTCCCCTCCAGCGGACTAAACACCTTCCGACGGCGTCTGGCCGTGTCCCCATGCACACGAGCTGCTCAGTCAATTCATCCACGAGGTGGCTGCCTTTTTGTTCTCCGGAGAGCGACAGCCCAAATCTGGGTGTTAATCTGGGTGTTGACCTCGTCTTTGTTTTTCTCTTCCACCCACCTCGGGGTCCCGGGGGCCTCGCAGACAGGCTCGATGCTTGTGGTTCCCCACAAGCTGGAAGACACCGGAGGGCACTTGGTAACTGCCACCTGTTGCACGCCAGGAAGGTTGGCAGGATGGTCTCCTTGGGAGTGCTGTCCGTAGCTTAGTCCTGCTTTATCCACTGTCTTAGATCGAAAGAAAGGAAAGAAAGAAAGAAGAAAGGAGAAAGAAAGAAGAAGGAAAGAGAAAGAAAGAAAGAAAGAAAGAAAGAAAGAAGAAAAGAAAGAAAGAAGAAAAAGGAAAGAAAGAAGAAAGAAGAGAAAGGAAAGAGAGAAAGAAAGAAGAAAAAAGAAGAAAAAGAAAGAAAGAAAAGAAAAGAAAGAAGAAAAAGGAAAGAAGAAAGAGAGAAGAAAAAAGAAGAAAAAGAAAGGAAGAAAGAAAGAAGAAAAAGGAAAGAAAAGAAAGAAGAGAAGGGAAAGAGAGAAAGAAGAAAAAGGAAAGAAAGAAGAAAAAGAAAAGAAAAGAAAGAAAGAAGAAAGAAGAGAAAGGAAAGAGAGAAAGAAAAAGAAAGAAAAGAAAGGAAGAAAGAAAAAAAAGGAAAGAAAAGAAAGAAAAAAGAAAGAAGAAAAAGGAAAGAAAGAAGAAAAGGGAAAGAAAGAAAGAAAGAAGAAAAAGGAAAGAAAGAAGAAAAAGAAAGAAGAAAAGGGAAAGAAAGAAAGAAAGAAAGAAAGAGAAAGAAAAAAGAAGAAAAAGGAAAGAGAGAAAGAAAAAGAAAGAAGAAAAGGGAAAGAAAGAAAGAAAGAAGAAAGAAAGAAAGAAAGAAAGAAAGAAAGAAAGAAAGAAAGAAGAAAGACAGAAGAAGAAAAAGGAAAGAAAGAAGAAAGAAGAGAAAGGAAAGAGAGAAAGAAGAAAAAAGAAGAAAAAGAAAGGAAGAAAGAAGAAAAAGGAAAGAAAAGAAAGAAGAGAAGGGAAAGAGAGAAAGAAGAAAAAGAAAAGAAAGAAAAAGAAAAGAAAAGAAAGAAAGAAGAAAGAAGAGAAAGGAAAGAGAGAAAGTAAAAGAAAGAAAAGAAAGGAAGAAAGAAAAAAGGAAAGAAAAGAAAGAAAAAGAAAGAAGAAAAAGGAAAGAAAGAAGAAAGAAGAAAAAGGAAAGAAAGAAAGAAAGAAAGAAAGAAAGAAAGAAGAAGAAAAAGGAAAGAGAAAGAAAAAGAAAGAAGAAAAGGAAAGAAAGAAAAAGAAAGAAGAAAAGGGAAGAAAGAAAGAAAGAAAGAAGAAAGAAAGAAAGAAAGAAAGAAAGAAAGAAAGAAAGAAAGAAAGAAGAAAGAAAGAAAGAAAGAAAGAAAGAAAGAAAGAAAGAAAGAGAAAAGGAAGAAAGGAACCACGCTCAGAGTCGCTATTAGAAAACGAAGCAGTGATAACGCTCCAGAGACACAGACGTTTCACGACAAGGAAGCGTTTCAGGGGAGAATCCTGAGCTTTGACACGGGCCTGCGGCCTCTGAGCCCCCGAGAGCTGGGAAGGGCCGCAGGAGGGGCTCCTTGGGCCACCGAGTCAAGCCTCTGGCCCATGAGCCCTGATGAATCCGCGTTCACTCCGGGACTTGAAACTCCCCACGCGCTTACATTTCATCAGCTGCTTTGAGTTACTTTTAAAGAAACACATTTTTAGTGAGAATTTTTGACAGAGAACGCGGAGCAGATGTAATTCTTTGGAATAATTACTTCCTTTGTTGACAGCTTTTTCTTTTTCTTTTTTTTCTTTTTTTTGTTTCCACAGCACCCACTTGCAATTAAATAAAACAGTAATTAAAACCTCTGAATTCGCTAAGAATCACTGTCCCATTGGTCACCTCCAGAGATCCTTCAAGTGTCCTTGTGGAAAAAACGTCTTGTCGCAGACCCCGTGTGCTAGGACAGAGGGCTTGGAGTCTTCTGATTTGTGGTCGTAAACTCATAATATTCAGGAAATTTTTAACTGACTGGAAAATCATCACAATGAACGTGAAAATCCAAGGCTAGAGACCAGAGGGGAGCTTAAGTCTCTCGGGGAGGGAAAGGAGACTGGCTTGGCTCTGTTGGTTGGTTGGGGTTTTTTTGCTTTTTTTTTAATGCAAGTTTCGAGCATGGGGAGGGATGTAGTGCCATCTGTGTTAGAGACGTTGACCCACACGCTGCCCCCGGTGTAGACGGGAAACCCTGGGTCTAATTTAGCCTTGACCGAAGTGAGTCTTTTTGAGCCTCCCCCTGAGACGTGGGGTGTTCAAAGCTGATGGGAAATCGTCGGGCGAGTCTTGGGGGGTTTTAACGTGGTTCAGGCAGGGCCTCCCCTGTCCCTGCTCGCCCCGTGCCCTCCCCCTCCGAGGGCACTTCTCACCTCTCCAGAAGGCACCGCCGTCCCCTCCCAAGACAAAGCAAGCCACCCCCGGGAGCGGCCCAGGCGGCCTCCCTCCCTGGCCCACGCGAGTCACCCCGACACCCCAGCCGTGTCATCCTTTTATTAGGACAGCACCCGCACCCCGGCCTCTGACTTCCCCACCCGGGGGGCCCAGGCCGAAGCGGTCTCCTGTTCCCGTGACTCTGGGGCCCATTTGGCCCAGCCGCCGAGCCCTCCAGGATCCAGCCTCAGTTTCCCCGCCTGTCCTCGGCCATCCGTCTCCCCCGAGCCCTCCATCCTGCCACAGGGGATGCCGCTCCTCTCGGGTGCAAGCGGCCGACTCCTGTCCACCCTCAGGCCCCGTCTCAGGAAAGTAGCTCAGAAGGGCCGGTGGGGCCTCGGGGGACCCGGGACAGTCAAGCCACCGTCGGGCCCCTCCCGACAACCAGTTCCCACCTCTGTTCCCTTGCTATTCTGTTTGCAGAGCCTGGAGGGAGAGTCAGGGGGCGGCCGACCAGTCCCGGGGAGGCCCCCCTCAGGCTGCCCCACCTGCGGGGTCCTGGGGGGCCAGCGCTCAGGCCCCCCGCCCTGGACGTTCTGGCCTCGCTGTCGTCCTGCGGGTCTCCGGGAGGGCGCAGCCTGGGCCGAGGGCATGGAGCGCTCAGCGTGGGGGGACAGGTGGCCGGCGCTCCCGGAGCACCCGAGTGTCCAGATGAGGCTCCGGGATCCCAAGGACCCTGGGCACCTGCCGGGGCCACAGCCCGGAAACATCGAGAACGTGGGCCTTGCTTAGGCTTGGCCTGTATTCTTGGCACAGCTGCTCCCCTCCCCCCCACCCTGTCCCTCATCCCTGTCCCCTCCCTTGGGTGTTGAGGGCCCGGTTCCCCTCGAGCTGGGGGCTTCGGGTCCCTTCCCCACCTGCCCGGGTCTCCCCCAGACCCCCGAGAGCAAGGCCACCGGGGCCTAAGTGAGGCTCCCAGCAGCCGGAGGCGGTAGTGGCCACGGCCCGCGGTCGGGGGGCCACTCAGTGGGAGGGCTGCGGCCCGGGAAGCGGGAGGCCTGCAGGTGGCCGAGCCGGCCACCCTCCCAGCTCTGTCCCAGCCCCCCCATCCTCCCCGGGCCGCGGCCACCTTCCCACGGGGGAGCCCCAGAGAGGCCGCCAGGGCCACACACACTCCCGGAGGATGGCTCGCCGTCCGGACGGCTGAATTCCTTAAAAAAAGAGAGAAAGCAGAAAGCAAGCTGTCCCCACACGGAAGTCATCAGCCTCCATGAGGCCCGAAGGGTCGGGAGCTGCCTGTGCATGGAAAGGCGAGCCCGGGAGCGGGGCGCCCGCAGGACAGGCACCCGCCTGCGCTGGGACCCCGAGGCTCAGGCCTGGTGCAGGATTCTCGGAAATTGCCAGACATGAAGTCCTGCAGAATCCAGCCTTGCGGGGGGTGGGGGGCGTGAACTGGGCCCCGTGGCCCTTCCCGTTCAGGGCCCAAGCCGACCCTGCAGGGCCACATCCCCCCGGGGCCGGGTCAGCCTCCTGGGGCGATGCAGACTCACTGCCACGACCAGAAACCACGACAACGGCAGCGAGGTGACCAGGCCTCAGTTCCACGCGTCGGCCGTCCTCACCGGCGGGGGACGCGTCGCTCAGCGTCTTGCTTTGGTCCCGCTCTGCGGTGACGGTCGGACACGACACAAGAAGTCCAAGCGGCTGGGGAGGACACTGGCCTCTCTCCCTTAGGAAACGGACTTTCTTACTCCTCTACGTGGAGGCCGAAAGGAATTTGACAAAAACGCAACATCAACGCTTAATTCTTTAAAAAAAAAAAAAATTGCTTAGTAATGTAGAAATAGAAGGAACAAAAAGGACCCAAACGAGACAGAGAACGTGTGGGTAAAACCAGCAGCTGGTACGATACGCGTGGTGAGAAAGGGAGGCCTGTGGACATCGAAAATAACAGCGAGGCGTCCTCCCTCACCATGTTGAACGTGGTCTGCAGCGTCCGGTCGCGGAAATAACGAGGAAAATAGCGAAGATGCAGCTTTTGGGAAGGAGACAAAATTGTGGTTCGCATACAGTATCACCGCTGGTCTAAAAAACCCAACACAATTAACTAAAAAAATAAAAATAAATAAAAAATAAAACTACCGGTCTGAAAAAAGAGACTCGAATGGGGCAGAAAGACCTAAGATAGACATCGTCTTTCTCCTCGGTTCCGCGCCCTCCAGGTGCGATTAACGGTTCACGGGCAAACCCCACTCATGGACTCATGCCCAAAGGGAGGATACTTAGAAATCGGGTCCTACAGAATAGTAAGAGAATACACTGCTGTGACCGAGGACAGTGTCTCTGTGCCCGAGGTACGGCCCGTGCCTGTAACTCCCTACGTCGTAACAAATCAGAGGGACAGCACAGGCGCTGCCCACACTTCAATACGTGGTCCGATCCTCAGAGGGAAACGGCCCTAGAGAAAGAATAAAAGGACATTTCTTGACGTAAGAAAAGACACAAACGGACAAGGGAACACTGGAGGTTTGTCTGACCTCACCGGGGCTTGGGAAAATGCAACGCAAAACAATAAAAATATGGCTTCTCCCTAAGATAAAAGGAATTTAAAAGATCCATCTTGGGGCACGTGGGGGGGCACAGCGGTTTAGCACCACCTTCGGCCCAGGGTGTGACCCCAGGGTCCTGGGATCAAGTCCCGCGTCGAGCTCCCTGCAGGGAGCCTGCTTCTCCCTCTGCCTGTGTCTCTGCCTCTCTCTCTCTCTCTCTGCGTCTCTCATGAATAAACAAATAAAAATCTAAAAACTAAAAAAATAAAAGATTTATCCTATGCCAAATCAGCAAGAGTAGGACATGATTCACGACCCCTAATAATTTATAACTCTTGTTTTGTTTTCTCTTCCAGATATTTTGACCCTATTAGGATGCCCCGGGGCAAAGGCTGGTTCTCCGAAAAGCCGTTCCTAAAGTGAGGCCCTGAGAGCAACAGCGTCCGCTTCTCTGGGAAACGGGCCAGAGACGCCGATACCTGGTCCCCACCCCAAAACTAGTGGATCCGAATTGCTGGAGGTAGGGTGGGAGGCACACCGATATTTGAGAGCCAAGCACTCAGGTCGTGATCCCGGGGCCGTGGGATCGAGTCCCACATCATGCTCCCTACATGGAGCCTGCTTCTCCCTCTGCCTGTGTCTCTGTACCTCTCATGAATACATAAATAAAATCTTTAAGGAAAAAAAAAAAGAAGCGCCAAGCAGTGCCTCGATTATCTCCCTTGTAAGAGTTTTGCACAAGATCGCTTGTGGGGACTTGGAGCCCAGCGGTGTGTGTTTAACTCGTATGGCGGTTTGACCATAAAGTGTGGGACACTTTGTGCACGTACGACCTCTGGAAGCACACCCGGCACCCACGTGACAGGGCCACGCCGCACGGGGCGTTCTCGGGGCAGAGACGCAGGTCCACTCCCCGCGGGTCCGTGCACAACAGTTCCTTGAGCTCCTGTTACGGGGCTGATGGTATAGGTGACGTGGCAGGGAACCATTTCATGCACAGACCTGGTTTTTGGGTTTTTTTGTTTTGTTTTCCCCTGACTTAATTCCATGGGATGAATCTCCAGGCCTGGGATAACTGTGCGGGGCATAAAGAATAGAAGCATCTGGATAGTTCTTGCCGCGTGTCGCCGTGCCGCTTTCCAAGTGGGTTCGTCCTCAAGTGATGCCAGCTGTCCTGCGAGCCGCAGCCCCACCTCCCCACACAGGGCATAACCTTCTATTTTTATGGGCTTAATGTGTCGCCCCAAGGCGGCTCGATTCTACTTTCTTTGTTTTCTAACGAGGTCGGAGATTTTTCCCGTGTGTTCCTTCGGTGCTTGCATCGCCTCTTGTGTGACTCATCTGGGGAGGATTTCTTGATTATCAGAGATGCCACTTCAACGGAGCCTCACTCGAGAAGGTCCTGGAAACAGAATCATGTTCCAGGTTTGGTTCTAGGTGAATGGAAGCATCGGGAAAAAAAATAAATCAATAAGGAATCCCTCCTCTGGAGCATTGGCAGAGCTTCCATGGAAGGATCCGCTTGCACTGCTGCAGGGCAGCCTCTAGCCCATGGGGACGCGGCGTGAATCGGAAAAAAAAAAAAGAGGCCTCTTCTCCTAACTCTGGGAAACGAACTAGGGGTGGGGGAAGGGGGGGCGGGGGGGGTGACCGGGTGATGGGCTCAGAGGGGGGCACTTGACGGGATGAGCACTGGGTGTTATTCTGTATGTTGGCAAATTGAACACCAATAAGAAATAAATTTATATTTAAAAAAAAGAGGTCTCTTGCTGGGGCTGCGTCCCATGGCCAGGGGAGTCTCCGTCTGCACTCGCTCCCTTGCCTATGAGCTCCTGCACCCTGGCCAGCCCGCCAGCCCGACTCGGTCACCCCTGGTTCCAGCCCAAAAGCCCCCATTTTCCGAAAACCACAACAAAGCAGCAGGAGGACTTCTGCTCCTTCCTGCTTCTCCGGCCTTTGCTTCTTGCCTGGTGGTTTTGGATTTGAGGAAGGCCCCGCCGCTTCCCGTGGACTTTTCCGTGGTTTGCAAGGAAGCCCTGGGCTTACCCGGGGGTGGGGGTGGGGGCTGAGGAGGGGGTTGGAGGGCACCTCCCGCCGCTTCCTAGCAGCGAGAAGGAGGGGAGCATGTCCCTGAAGTCATCCCTGAGAGACCCCCTCCCTGCTGGCTTTGGCACCTTCGAAGAACTTTCTGGCTCTGCCTCGCCTGGTCCCCTACCGTCGAGCTCTCGGTAACCCTCCGTGTCCTTCCAGATGTTGACACTCACTCGCACCACCGGCGACACGCGCCCACGCGTTTCCAGCTCACAGGACAAGCCCCGGTTCCACGCAGCCCTTCCTCTACCGCCTGCCACGCTGCTTCCTCCCCGACCGCCGACCTTCCGAATGAACCGTGCCCACCCGTCTACGCTGCGAACCTCCCAGGTCCTGCCGAGCCGCGGGGTCCGGGCTGCAGCCCAGCAAGCCCTCCACAGCCGTCGTCACAGGCCTACCGGCTGCCTCGCCGAGCCCAGGGGACACTACCCAGTCTTCATTGCCAATGGAATAAATTAAATAATCAAATAAATAAATAAACAATACATATATGTTTGTACCACATGGAGGAGTATTCCCGCCTGCCAACGCCGGCGCTAACTCACCCAGAGTGGGGGTGACTCACCTTGCACAGAAGTCCTCAAGCCGCAGTCAAGGCCCCGGCGACCACAGCCCTGCGCCTACGCGGCCCACTCCGGCCTACGGCGCGCCCACGTGGTGCGCGATCCTAAGGATGTGAGCACTGCTGAGTTTGGGGGTAACGGGGACGTGCCACGGATCCCTGAGGGCGGTAACGGCGAGGGGCTCAGACACCACTCCCTCAATTTCACGTGTTTGCAGTTTCATGACCAAAGCATGTGAAGGCCGGTGCTTCAAAACAATCAAGTCCTGCTGGTGTTTCTTGGGATTCTCCTGCCCGTGCCCCCCTCTACTCTCTACCTTCATGCTTAAATGAGTGATTTCCTGCCTTCGTAACTTGGTGCCTCCCAAACACCTATTTAAATCGCAGGCCTCGGGCAGCCTGGGTGGCTCAGGGGTTAAGCATCTGCCCTCAGCCCAGGCCGTGACCCCGGGGTCCCGGGATCGAGTCCTGCGTCGGGCTCCCTGCATGGAGCCTGCTTCTCCCTCTGCCCGGGTCTCTGCCTCTCTCTGTGTCTCTCATGGATAAATAAACAAATAAAATCTTTTTTAAAAAAAGATAAATAATAAATAAAATAAATCTCAGACCTCCTTGCTGAGCCAGATCTGTATGGCCAACACCAAACGCGTCCTCCTGCGCCCGCTGCGCGTGTGGTCCCATGGGGAATGTCACCGTCACCCGACCCGTCACCCAAGTCAGGACCTGAGAGTCACGCTGAGCCTCTCTCACCCCCCAGGCCACGGGGTCCTGCTTGTTCCTCCTTCCCCCGTCCCCTCGCACGTCTCCATCCTTGCTTCCGCGGCCCTCGCTGAGGCCTTCACGTCCTTCACCCCGACCTCCTGTGTCCCTGTGGAGGCCCGGTTGGCCGAGCCTCGGGATTGGCCCAACTCACCAGGACCCACGCGCGGAACAGTGCAGGGTGTGTTTCTAGAAAGTGGGGATGCCTGTGCGCCTGGCAGCGCCAGCACCTCCCAACCCGGTTCCCAGGGTCTCCAGCCAGTTGGCCAAGAGGGGGAGAAGCACCCAGCCCAGCGCAGGGAGGGTCCCAGGGGCGTCACCAGGGTGCCCCACAGCTCACGCCCGCCCCACCACGGGGATGGGAGCAAGGCCACAGGCCGCACGGGCAGCTGGGGGGGGGGGGTGTCTAGCCGTGGGGGATCCTGGAAAACCGCTGGGCTCCTGGCTAAACAGCGGCTATTTGCTTGAGCTTCGCTCTGCTCCCCACGGGGTCTGACGTGCAACCTGCTGACATGTGGCAGGAGAGCGAGCCGCGAGCGACAGGGGCGTCTGCAGAGGCCTCCTCCGACCCCTCCACAACCCCGGCCTGGCTCCAGCTGCTTCCTCCAGGAAGCCCTCCCCGACCCAGGCCCAGGTAGAGGCGGCTCCCCTGGGAGCGACGTGTAGGCCCCAGCAGTCGCCTGTCTGGGGCCCAGGGCCAGCCCGGGGGCACCGCGGGGACTGTCCTGTCACCTGCCTTCCGTGGGCCGCCGCCGGCAGGTACAGCTCCGGCCGTCTGCACCTCGCATCCCACTAGCAGCTGCCAGGACACACGGGGACAGAGAAAACACGAGGAGGCAAATAGAGTTTGGGCCCCCAGGGTGAAAGGCCCCCACGCCCAGCGAGGCTCACGCGGTCCCCTCACCGTCTCCATCAAAGCCCTTACAGTGGTGCCCCAAGGTCACGGCCTCCCCGCGCCCTTGGCCTGGCCCCGGCCTCCTGCCTCGGCCTACGTGGTGCACACGTCGGGGCAGCTCCGGGCCGGGTGACAGTCCCCCCTCCGCCGGTGGCTGGTGGCCCAAGCACCAGGGTCCCCGCTCCGCCCGCCCGCTGCCCAAGGCGCCCTGGCCCTGCCTGAAGCTGGGGCCCCTGGAGCCGCACCCCATCTCTCATGGGCCCCCCTGCCCGCCCCTAACACCCCTGTTCCTGAGGAAGCAACTCAAATAGTATCTTCCTTCTGGGGCCCCTGGGGGCTCAGCGGGTGAGCGGCTGCTTTGGGCCCAGGCCATGACCCCAGGGTCCTGGGATCGAGTCCCGCACGGGGCTCCCCGCAGGGACCCTGCTTCGCCCTCCACCTCTGTGCTTCGTCTCTTGCTCTCTTGCTCTCTTTCAAATAATAAATAAGATCTTTAAAGAATAATCGTAATATCTTCTTCTGAAGCCACCCCGGCGCACAGAGGTCCTACAACCTGCTCCTGGAGGGTCGAACCCCACGGAGCTACCTCGACACCGGGTGCAGGGCAGTCCTGTTCATGCACTGGGCCTGGTGCCCAGGGGTGGCCTTGCTCGGCCCACGCTCACTGCAATTTGCAAGGAACTTGCCCCCTTCCTCCGGGGCTGGATGCGGTTGGCCCGTGAAGACACCAGTAAAGGTCCCAAAGCTGGGAAGCCAACCGAGTCAAGACACCCCCACCCCCTCCGCCCCACCCGGCCTCCGGGACGCTCCTGACAATGTTCCTTGGCCACCCCCCACCCCGAGCCCACCTCCATCCCCCGCCCAGGTGTCCCCCTGCTTCCTGCCCCCACCGCGCCCGGGCTCCTGGACCCCAGCAAGCGCCCCCCACCCCCGCTGCCCTGGGCCAAAGGCAGCTTCTGCTCCTCCTGAGCCCCGGGGGGCTGCCCAGCCCCGACAGCCCCGCTCCCCCCTCCACAGGTGACAAGTCTCCGCTGTAAATTCCGCAGGTTTAAAGTACAGAGTGATGCTGTTTGGGTGAGCGCACCCCGACTCGGCCGGACCACCTCTGGATCCAGGTGCTCGAGGCAGGACGGGGGCTGCGACCCACCTAGTAAATGCTCGTGCTGAGGGCGAGCGGGGCCTGTGGTCGGTGCAGTGGCCAGAGGACAGGGGGGTGCGGGGACCCTGGGAGCTGGGACCCTGGAGCGCCCGCCGCCCGACCCTTGGCCTTCTGCCCCCGGAGGAGCAGCGCCGTCGCAGGAGAAGCTGCACCCACGAGGGGCATATTCCTTCCCTGTGATTCACGCACCCAGCAGCCTCTGGTTTCCCGGAATTCGCGCTAAGTGGTAGCTTTCAAAGATGATGATGTTTGCCAACAATCCCTGGGGCACCACTTTACATTTTCCTAAAACAAAAAGGGGATTATTCTGTCCATATTTCTTTCCATGGCGTCCGCGGACGGCAGCTCTTCCCGCTGGCATCAGGGAACAGTTGTCCTCGGTGCGGGAGGACAACCCGGCTTGGGCTTTAAACGCCGTCAGTTAGGGTCGACAAGCCAGCGTCCCCACCTCCTCGGGCCTTCCCGCCCGCCGTCCTGCCCTCAGTCCTTGCTGGTCACGGGGAAGAGGGCAGGAATAGACGCAGGGAGCTGGGTCCTCGCCAGCTTCCCAGCACCCCATCCCAGCACCCCGTCCTAGCACCCCCTGCCCCTGTCCCAGCACCCCATCCCAGCACCCCCTATCCCAGCACCCCCATCCCAGCACCCCGTTCCAGCACCCCATCACAGCACCCCCTGTCCCAGCAACCCTTCCTAGCACCCCCGTCCCAGCACCCTGTCCCAGGACCCCATCTCAGCACCCCCTGTCCCAGCACCCCCGTCCCAGCACCCCCTTCCTAGCACCCCCGTCCCAGCACCCCCATCCCAGCACCCTGTCCCAGCACCCCCATTCAGCACCTCCTTCCCAGCACCCCCATCCCAGCACCCCGTCCCAGCACCCCCGTCCCAGCACCCCCTTCCTAGCACCCCTGTCCCAGCACCCAGTCCCAGCACCCCATCTCAGCACCCCCTGTCCCAGCGCCCCCTTCCTAGCACCCCCGTCCCAGCACCCCCATCCCAGCACCCCCGTCCCAGCACCCCTATCCCAGCACCCCATCTCAGCACCCCTGTCCCAGCGCCCCCTTCCCAGCACCCCCTTGCCAGCACCCCTATCCCGATTCTCGGCCCCACACCATCACCCGGAGCAACAAGCTCCGAGGCTGCATCAGGGACACTGAGGCCGCGACCCTGTGGATCTAATCAAGTGGAGTGGAGCAGTTCCCACTGACTTGCTGTCCCCCTCCCCAGACATGGGCTGCCCCCCTGGCCCAGGGTCCAGCCCCCCAGCAAGGCCCTGTTCCCCAAGAGGCCTGGGGCACCCTCCTGCCAGCCCCAGTGCGGCTGTCCCGGGAGCCTCTTCTCCTCTGCCTGGTGCTGCACCTGCAGACGTGGCCTCCACAGGCCCCGGGCAGGGTCCCCACCCCATCCTGTCACGTCCCGAGTAGTTACCGAGCTAATTCTTCAAGATCCAAAGTCCTCAACATCTTGCAAGCGCTGGTCCTGACCGAGCGCAGCCTCCCCAGGCCTCCCCCACCCACGTGTGTCGCCCCATGTCACTGCTGCCTTGGGAGAACTCCGGGTGATGGTCATCGACGGGAGCGTCGCTGGGCCTGCAGAGGTGAGAGCCAGCACCAGAGACCTTGCAGCCACCGGGCCATGCGCACACGGACTCAGCGCAACTGTCCCCGGCTCTGGCCGCGCCGTCGGGGCTCCCGTCGCTGCCTGACAGCAGCAGGGGCCTCCGGGGTTACAGCCACTTTCCTACCTACGTTCCCTCAGGGTCACTTCCCCTCTGGGCCCATGGGTCACGGTGGGGGAAACCTCCTCCAGCGACAGGCGCCGGCCGCCTGGCTGGCCCCTTCCACGGAGAACAGATGTGGCCTGGAGCCCCCGCAGTGCTTGTAGCACCGTGAGGCTCCTAAAACACACTAAAGGTTTCGTGGCCTGTGTGCTGGTCACCGCCCATCCCTCGAGGACAGACCGTCTCTTGACTAATATTTGACGTGAGCGTGAATTCGCTCACCTCCCCCTTGGCTTTTTTAATCATCCAACAAACACAACCTCTTTGTAGAAAGTTATATAAATAAAAGGGAAATATTAGTGATTACAAGCCCCGCCACCCAGGGTACTAAGGGGGGCAGTGTGATGAGCACTGGGTGTTGGACGTAGGTGATGAACCCCCGAATTCTATTCCTGAAACCAATATTGCACTGCATGTCAACCAACTAGAATATAAATAAAAATTGAAAACAACAAAACAGAAGGCCCCCCCAAAAAAGAAATCCCACCACCCAGGGAAATCACTGTAGTCTCCATCTTGCATCATTTTTACCATAAAAATATCTTTGTATACATGCAGATTTTCCAAATAAAATTATATTACACACGTGACTTATTTTTAGGTAAAAATGTGTTATCTAGGGTTCCATGGACTTTAAAGAGAAGAGGGGGTTTTGTTGCAAAGAATAAAATGTGTTATATATTTAAATAAATTTTATTAATTTCTACTATTCATCTGTGATCATAGATACTTCTGGTTGGGTAAAAACTCAAAGGAATCATGCTGATGTTTCCTTCCAGTTTGTTCTGATTCTTTTCCTCACTCCCCAAATAGATCTTGGGTCATGCATTTCGATGCTCAGCGCGTACAAGTGCATCGCGGTGACTCTACCGGCGTCTGTGTGTCGACAGTCCGACGGCCATCTTCCATCCTCACTGTCCCCTTTACAAGAACACAAGGAGTCATCGTGTTAAAATGGCCCATACGCGCTGGGCCTACTGTGTAGGTGCCCGGGGGACACGTGGGGAACCAGCGGGAGGCCCTGCACTCGGAGCTGAGGCCACCACCTGGGCCGGGCTTGGAGGCCCAGAATGTAACAGAGCCTCCCGGGAGCCCGAATTTGAGGACGTGGCCACGCTGCTCCCAGGTGCCATCAACCCGGTCCCTAATGCATGTGGGGCCTCTCTGGATGTCTCCCATGGGGGAAGCAGGCGGCCCCGTCCTGGGGCTGGACACCGGTCGCACGGCTCCACCCATCTGCCTGCCCGCTGCACGTCCTGGACGCTCCTCGCAGGCCCCGCGCTTGTCTGTCCCCTCAGTGCCCAGAGCACCTTAGGCTTGCCGCTGCCTCGGTCCTTGCTCCCTGGGGTGCTGACTCTGCTCCTGGGTGCTTCCAGGCTGACCTAATTTCTCCGCGGTCCCACCAGCCTTGCACTCCAGCTCACATTTCCCTTCCTCTCGCTCCCATCCTGCTGTCTCACCGTAACGCCTCATATCTCTTCTTCAGAGATACCTTCTTCTTCCCAATTTCCTCGGGGCCCTGAGAGTGTTCCCCAAATGCTCCCTGAAACGCCATCATCTTTCCTGAGATGCACCCATCCTCTGGTTCTGAGAGCCATGGCCATCCTCTGATCCTATGCAGCAGAGGGTAGTCTTTTCATATATCCCATTACTGTCTTATTCTGTGGCTATTTGCTAATTTTTAAAATCATTCATTTAATTGGAAAACATATTCATTGAGGAGCTCCAGAGGGCAGGCAACATTACCAGAAGGGTAATGCTGGAAAAAAAAAACAAAAAAAAACAAGCAGTAGCTCACAGTCTCGTTCTCTGCTGCGAAAAAGACTTTAAACAAGTAAGAAAACAAGTATCTGGTAGGAATGGGGCAAGGTATTAAAGAAAAAGAAGGAAAAAAATAAAGAAAAAGAAGGGAGTCCTACCAGCAAGAATATTGGAGAGAACCCGCCGTAGAGCGGATGACCCTCCAGACCTTTTGGGAAGTGCACTGAAGGTGAGAGACAGAAGATGAAAATGAGCAAATCCATATGAAGAAAGAGGGAGGCGTGAGCCAGGAAGGAGTGAAGCACAGCACGTGCAAATGCCCTGCGGCCTGAAACCCTCTTGCTCGTCTCTGCCGCCAACACACCGCAGCATCTAAAGTGAGAGAGACCCACAAAGCCGGGTCACGCCCAGGCTTGGCCGCTCTTGGAGATGCTATGGGAGGTTACTAGGACCTTCAAGGAAAGGAGCGCACAGTCTGACCAATGCCTTTAATCCCCTGTGGCTGCCGCTGGGAAGCACGGGGTGGAAAACAGTAGAAGCGGGAAGTCCGTTAGGATGCAGTCAGTGAGCCGGGTGAGAAATCGTCATAGCTTAGATGTCGGTGAAAAGGATTCAAGATGTATTTTGGGATCGGAATTTTGGATTAGGCAAACTGGGTTAAACGCGGTGCAGAAGGGGGTTTGTTAAACAAGAGGAAGGAGGTGCCGGGCTTTGGGCTCCAGCAACTGGGTGGACAACACTGCAGTTGCTGAGACGTGCTAGCCCAGCAGGGAAACAGGTGTAGGACTGAGAATAAGCAGTTCAGTTTGGGACAGGAGAAGTGTGTGATGCATTTGAAGAATAGACTAGATCGAGGGGGCCCCTGGGGGGCTCAGGGTTGAGCGTCTGCCTTCAGCCCAGGGCGTGACCCCGGGGTCCCAGGATCGAGTCCCGTGTTAGGCTCCCTGCATGGAGCCTGCTTCTCCCTCTGCCTTGGTCTCTGCCTCTCTCTGCATCTCTCATGAATAAATAAAATCTTAAAAAAAGAAAAAAAGAAGTCTACAGAAGACTGCAAAGAACTGAGGCGAGTGGGCCCCGGTCGGACTGCATGGGCTAACCTGTCTGTCGGTGGCTTCCGTCATTCCTTCTGTCCCAGGAAGGCGACTTTCCACTTCGGTGGGCTGGTGGCTTGGTGACCACTCCCAGTCCGCCGGCCCATCTGGAGCAGCCCCTCTGGCACCCAGGCCAGCCCCGGGGGGCGAGGCCTTACCCGCCTCCTCGTGAAACCCTGAGTTACTCAGAAGATGATCAGAGAAAATCCCCGACTCGCTTTTCACGGCCGTGAGCTCCGTGTCCTCTCCTTATTTTAGCCACACCGCCCATCCTACCCCGCAGCCCTGAGCCCGGTGACTTAACGGGGCTGAGAGGGCTTCTAGGATTTCCTTCCTTCTCTGTCGCTTCCGTCCGGTCCTGCTAGCGCCGGGCTTAATAGAAATTCTTTGAATTTTGTGGAATGTGGTTGGCACCGTTCCCCCGACTTCAAAACAGATCGGTTGGGGGTGTTTTATTTTTGTTTCTTTAGTGTCTTTCGGCCATTCCCAATTCTGAGAAAAGCTTCAGAGACTTATACATACGCCGTCATCTTGGCCAAGAGTCTGTGGCAACTGGCATGGTTCCTTGATTCCCCTAAATGTGCTTAATTCAGATCTAAATATTCTTGGAAAATGTGTTAAAAATAGGCCTTTTCAAATCCACAACCTAAAAAGGCCTTGTGTCTTGGTGTCTATTTGATGACACCGCCTGGCCCTGTACCGATGGAATCACACAACGTGAACAAGGACGTTTAAGGTTCTAATGCAAACAAGTGGTACATGCACACGATGGAGTATTATTCAGCCCCAAAAAGGACTGAGGTTTAACATGGATGAAACACGCAACATTACGCTAAGGGAAAGTAGCCAAACGCCAAAGACCACGTATTATATGGTCTCGTTTACATGAATGTCCTTTACATAGATCTAGAGAGACACAGAGAAGGCCAGCGGTTGCCAGATGTGTGAAGGGACGCGGGAGCGACTTCACACGGAAATGGGCGATGGAAAGGGTTTGGAATTAGCAGGTGGTGGCTGATGTTCACACAACTTTCTGAACATACTGAAAACTACTGATGCTTCATGGTACGCAAACTACATCCCAATAATAAAAAAAAAATTCTCATGCAACCTCCATGGGCTTGAAACCTGTCGAAAATTTTCAAGCCGGGGATCCCTGGGTGGCTCAGCAATTTAGCACCCACCTTAGGCCCAGGGCCTGACCCTAGAGTCCCGGGATCGAGTCCCACGTCAGGCCCCTTTCATGGAGCCTGCTTCTCCGTCTGCCTGTGTCTCTGCCTCTCTCTCTCTCTCTCTCTCTCTCTCTCTGTCTCTCATGAATAAATAAATAAAATCTTTAAAAAAAATAAAAAATAAACGAGATGAATGGAATAACCACTTAAAATAAATTAAAACTAAATAATCTTTGCCTACTTATGGTTTAGTTCATATTCACAAATGCAATCGCTGACTACAATTGTGGATTTCTCTATTTCTCCTTTCCATTCTATTGGCTTTTGTTTCGTATATTTGAAGCTCTGATATTACATGTACACACATTTTAAAAAAGATTTATTTATTATTTATTTGAGAGGGAGAGAGATAGAGTAAGGGGAGGAGCAGAGGGACAGGGAAAGAGAATCCCAAGTAGACTCCCCGATGAGCGGGGAGCCAGACGTGGAGCTCAATCTCATGACCCTGAAGTCACGACCTGAGTCGAAACTGAAAGTCAGACACCCGATCGACTGAGCCACCCGGGCCCTCCCGCGGGTACACACACGTAGAGTGATAATGACTTCTTGATGAGCTGACGCCTCTTACGTTAAGAAATGTCCCGGCTGCCCGGGGGGCTCAGGGGTTTAGCGTCTGCCTTCGGCCCAAGGCGTGATCCTGGAGACCCGGGATCGAGTCCTGCATCCGGTCCCTGCATGGAGCCTGCTTCTCCCTCTGCCTGTGTCTCTGCCTCTCTCTCCGTGACTCTCAGGAATAAATGAATAAAATCTTAAAAAAAAAAAAAAGAAAGAAAAGAAATGTCCCAGTTTACCCTTTGTAAGAGCCCTTGTGTTTAAGTTTGTGTTGTGTTTGCCTTGTGTTAAAAATCGGTTTTCCAATTCAACAATCGTGTTTCCCTCTACATCATTTAGCAGATCATAACATTCATACTAAATACTTTAGGATTATTTTCTATTACCTCTATTATCTCTGTTACTTCCGGATCTGGTTCTCTTGGTTACTTTTTTTAATAGCGTTTGTTAAAAAAGTAGTTTCCGGTTCACAGCAAAACTGAGGGGACATTTGCCACATGCCCCCTGCTTGGACAAACGTGTAGTGTCCTCCACGACCAACATCCTAGGCCAGAGTGGAAAGTTGGTTACACTCAATGAACCTGCACAGGTACGTCATTGTCACCCAAAGCCACAGTTACAACTAGAGTTCACTCCTTGTGTTCACGTTCTACGGGTTTGGACAAATGTATGATAATGACACGCATGTGCCTTGATACTACCAAACAAAATAGCTTCACTGCCCTAAAACCTTCCTTGCTCCACTGGATCATCCCTCCTTCCCCCTAACTCCTGGCACCCACTCATCATTTAACTGCCTCCTTATTTTTGCCTTTCCTGGATGCCATATAATGGGAATTACACAATATGTAGCCTTTCCAGCTTGGCTTCTCTCACTTGGTTCACACATCGACGGTTCTGCTATGTCTTTTCGAGGGTTTATATAGCTCGTTTCCTTTTAGTGCTGAATAATGTTCTCTCACCGTCGGGCCACAGTTGATTGACCCACCTACTTGCTGAGGGACAGCTTGGTTGCCTCCAAGCATTGGCAATTCGGGATAAGCTGCCACACACATGTGTGAGCAGGGGCTTGTGTGGCCGTAAGTCCCAGCTCCTTTGGGTAAATCCCAAGGAGCCCAGTCGCTCGATCACATGGCAGGACTGTATTAAGCCTCGTAAAACACCGCCACGCTGTCTTCCAAAGCAGCTGCACCACTTCACGTTCCCACCGGCAGCGCCTGAGAGCTCCTCCTGCTCCACATCCTCACAAGCATTTCGTGTTGTCAGTGTCTTGGATATTCCCCGTCACAAACGCGTAGTGGTGTCACATCATGGTTTTAATTTGCAATCCCCTAGACGCACATGATGTGGAGCATCTTTTCATACACTTACTTGCCATCTGAATACCTTCTTTGGCGAGGTGTCTAGTTGAACCTTTACCCATTTGATTGTTTTCTTGTTCTTGAATTTGGGGTATATTTTTGTATATTTTGGATAACAGTTCTTTATCAGGTGTGACCTTCGCGAACATTTTCTCCCAGGTTGTGGCTCATCTTCTCCTTCTCTTGACAGTGTCTTTCACACAGCGGAGGCTTTAACTTAATGGCATCCAGCTTATCGATTATTTCCTTCATGGATTGTGCTTTTGGTGCTCCATCTAAAAACCTGTCACCCCACCCACAGACATCTAGATTTCTTCCTGTTATTTTCTAGGAGTTTTACACTTGTACATTTTACACTTAGGTCTACGAACCACTTCTAGTGAATTTTTATGAAGGGTGCGAGGGATATGTTTAGATTCACGTTTTGCACGTGGATGTCTAGGATTTCAGCACCATTTGTTGAAAAGACTTTTTTCCACCCCATTACCTTTCTATCGGTTGAAAATATTCATGGGGGACTATTTCTGGGTTCTCCAAGCTGTTCCACTGGTATATTTGTTTATTCTTTCACCAACAGTACAATGTCTTGATTGCTGCAAATTTATAGTGACTCTTGAGTTTGAGTAGTACCAGTCCTCTAGTTTTGTTCTTTTCCTTCACTTTTATGTTGGTTATTCTGGGTCTTTTGTTCTCCGCATACAGTTGAGAAGCATTTTGTCAATATACACAAATTGGGATATTGAATGGTATCGCATTGAACAGCTAGACATCTTAATATTGAGTCATCCTATCTTTGAACATGGAGAATTCCCCCATTGACCTAGTTCTTCTTTGATTTCCTTTGTCAAGCTTGTACAGATCTTGTCACTATTCTTTTAGATTTATATTTAAGTATTTCCCTTTGGGGGAAGGGGGGTTGTGATGTAGGTGGTATAGTGTATTTAACTTCACTTCCACTGGCTCATTGCCAGTACTCAGGAAAGCAACTGGCTTTTGTATATCAAACTTGTTTCCTGCAACCTTGCTATAATCAGTTATTAGTTCCAGGAGGTTTTTGTTGTTTCTTTAGGATATTTTTTTAAGATTTTATTTATTTATTAGAGAGAGAGAGAGAGAGCATGAGTGGGTGAGCGGAGGGCAGAGGTAGACAGAGAAGCAGGATCCCCACTGAGCACGGAGTTTGACACAGGGCTCCATCCCAGGACGCTGGGATCATGACCTGAGCCAAAGGCAGACACTTCACTGGCTGGGCCACCCAGGTGCCCCATTTCTTTAGGATTTTCTCCATAGACAATCATGTCACCTGCAAAAAAAGACAGTTTTATTTCTTCCTTCCCAAACTGTACACCTTTTTTTTTACTTTTTTGTCTTATTACATAAGCTAGGACTTCCAGTATGATGTCGAAAAGAAGGAGTGACAGGGTTCATCCTTCCCTTACCCTTGATCTTAGTGGGAAAAGTTTTTAGTTTCTCACCAGCCAGGGATAATGTCAGCTGTAGGGTTTTTGTAGACGTTCTTTATCAAGTTAAGGATCTTCCCCTCTATTCTTTGTTTGCTGGGTTTGTTTGTTTGTTTGTTTGTTTAATCACAAATGGGTATTGGTTGATTTTTCTCCTGGTTATGGGTCATAGTTCCCTGCTTTTTGTGTCCTGACTATAATCACAGGCCTGGAGCCATACAAACAGAAGGGCTATTTGGCAAATAGCAAGCTGTCCGGGGTGACTGGAAAGTAGGATGCAGGAATATGAAATGGCAAGACAACAGCAGCCAAACCATGGAAGTATCTGTAAGCTGTGCTGATGACTTAAGGGCTTACCTGGAAGAAATACCCAAGCGTGAGTGTGTGGTCATGGGAAAAATCAAGTACAAAACGAGGAATCCTGTCATCGGCGAAGAGGGAGAGTTTGACTTCTTCTTTGCCAATTTGAATGCCTTTAATGTCTTTTTGTTGTCTGATTGCTGAGGCGAGGACTTCCAGAACTATGTTGAACAGCAGTGGTGAGAGTGGACATCCCTGTCTTGTTCCTGATCTTAGGGGAAAGGCTCCCAGTGCTTCCCCATTGAGAATATTTGCTGTGGGCTTTTCGTAAGTGGCTTTTAAGATGTCAAGGAAAGTTCCCTCTATCCCAACACTCTGAAGGGTTTTGAACACTCTGAAAATGGATGCTGTATTTTGTCAAATGCTTTCTCTGCATCTAATGAGAGGATCATATGGACCCTGAAATGTATGGTCATCTAATATTCGATAAAGGAGGAAAGACTATCCACTGGAAGAAAGAGAGTCTCTTCAATAAATGGTGCTGGGAAAATTGGACATCCACATGCAGAAGAATGAAAATGGACCACTCTCTTTCACCATACACAAAGATAAACTCAAAATGGATGAGAGATCTAAATGTGAGACAAGAGTCCATCAAAATCATAGAAGAGAACACAGGCAACACCCTCTTTGAACTCGGCCACAGTAACTTCTTGCAAGATACATCCACAAAAGCAAAAGAAACAAAAGCAAAAATGAACTATTGGGACTTCATCAAGATAAGAAGCTTTTGCACAGCAAAGGATACAGTCAACAAAACTCAAAGACAACCTACAGAATGGGAGAAGATATTTGCAAAAGACGTATCAGGTAAAGGGCTAGTTTCCAAGATCTATAAAGCACTTATTAAACTCAACACCAAAGAAACAAACAATCCAATCATGAAATGGGCCAAAGACATGAAGAGAAATCTCACAGAGGAAGACATGGACATGGCCAACATGCACATGAGAAAATGCTCTGCATCACTTGCCATCAGGGAAATACAAATCAAAACCACAATGAGATACCACCTCACACCAGTGAGAATGGGGAAAATTAACAAGGCAGGAAACAACAAATGTTGGAGAGGATGCGGAGAAAGGGGAACCCTCTTACACTGTTGGTGGGAATGTGAACTGGTGCAGCCACTCTGGAAAACTGTGTGGAGGTTCCTCAAAGAGTTAAAAATAGACCTGCCCTACGACCCAGCAATTGCACTGCTGGGGATTGACCCCAAAGATACAGATGCAATGAAACGCCGGGACACCTGCACCCCGATGTTTCTAGCAGCAATGGTCACAATAGCCAAACTGTGGAAGGAGCCTCAGTGTCCATCGAAAGATGATGGATAAAGAAGATGTGGTCTATGTATACAATGGAATATTCCTCAGCCATTAGAAACGACAAATACCCACCATTTGCTTCAACGTGGATGGAACTGGAGGGTATTATGCTGAGTGAAATAAGTCAATCGGAGAAGGACAAACAGTGTATGTTCTCATTCATTTGGGGAATATAAATAATAGTGAAAGGGAATATAAAGGAAGGGAAAAGAAATGTTGGGAAATATCAGGAAGGGAGACAGAACATAAAGACTCCTAACTCTGGGAAACGAACTAGGGGTGGTGGAAGGGGAGGAGGGTGGGTGTTGGAGGGGAATGGGTGACGGGCACTGAGGTGGACACTTGACGGGATGAGCACTGGGTGTTTTTCTGTATGTTGGTAAATTGAACACCAATAAAAATTAATTTAAAAAAAAATAAATAAAATAAAAAAAAAAAACAAAAAAAAAAAAAACGAGGAATCCCTGACCAAAGAGATGAGATGATTGAAGAAGAAAAGGTTTGAAGCAAAAGAGAGAGCATTTGGGCAAGACGAAGAACTTGGTCTTTGAAATAAGCAGAAAGTTGTCCGTTTTATTGTAACAGGAAGAAAGTCAGAGAGCGTGGGTCTGACTGTGAGAGGTCATTCAGTTCCGTGGTAGGGATGTGAGTGCTAGCACACAATGACTTCAATGCTGTCCACAAAATATAAGCTTAAGTCACTGATCAAGACTATAGAGGTTTGGGGGATCCCTGGGTGGCGCAGCGGTTTAGCGCCTGCCTTTGGCCCAGGGCGCGATCCTGGAGACCCGGGATCGAATCCCACATCGGGCTCCCGGTGCATGGAGCCTGCTTCTCCCTCTGCCTGTGTCTCTGCCTCTCTCTCTCTCTCTCTCTCTCTGTGTGACTATCATAAATAAATAAAAATCTAAAAAAAAAAAAAAAGACTATAGAGGTTTGAAGAGTGAGAAGGTATGAAGTAGTCATCCTAGAGAATGACACAGTAAAGTTGCCAGGAAAAAAAAACAAAAAAAAACAAAACAAACCAGAAGGGCTGCTGGGTGGCGGGAATGTTTGATTGGTGGGAATTACAGCCCTGGAGAGACACCAGAAAGCACAGTGGGGTCCTACCCGCCGTGTTCTGCTGCTGAGGTGCAGACACAAACGGATGATTTGGAATTTGCCGGGCAAATGACTGAGGAAGAAGGTGTCAAGGAAATCAAGAAGGTGCTACTTAAGACTCATTATAATGAAGCACACAACGGGGATGAATACCCCTAAGGACATAGGAGGGAAATTAATAATAAAAAAAAAGCGGTAGGAAGTCTTATGGAGCTGAAATCATGCTGAAGTAGGAGTGGTACAAGGATGTGTGTGTGCAAGTACTGGGATCATACAGAGCAGGATGCTTGAAACCAGAAATTTGGGCGACATTGGACGATTAGAACTAACGGGGCCAAGACCGTGATCACACGAGCGGCTGGTTGAGGCAGACGAAGGAAAACAATGAATGGAAGCGACTGGGTCCGGGAACTGCGGCTCCACGGGACTGGACAAATGATCTACCAGAAATCCCAGCAGGATGAAGGGGAGGGGGAGACAGCAGGCTGGACACTGGAACCATCAGAGAAGAAGAGCAGCAGAGCAGGGAGTCGAGGCCGGGAAGTGTTGGATTGTGTAGTCTAGTGGTATGGACTTCAGGGGGGACGGCTGTGTGTGCATGCACCCAGGACTGTGAACGTGTGTTTATTCTTGTTATTTGGGTTTTCGGACAAGAGAGGTAGTAATGAGGAGCAAGAGCCATACCTATCCCATCATCCCACCCTATAAAATCTTATAAAGGTAAAATCAGCTTCCACTTGAGACGGCTACAGGGGAAGCTGTGCCTTTGGGGCAGGGGCAGCCGGGTATCAGTTGTAAAGTACTGATAACAGTGAGTGTCATGAAACCGAAGAAATCACCCAAGCAGTCTGTTGGTACAGGCGAAAGGAGGGAGAAGGATGGAATCATGGGGAACGTTGACGTCAAGATCGTACACATAATTTTTAAGTATTAGTGTGAAAAATAACATAAGCACGTAATTTAAAACTTTAAATAATACTAAAAAGTTTACAGTAAAACAGATTCCTAGCCCTACCCCAGTCCGTGTTCTGAATGCCCTAGAAGGCCGTGCCCCATCTATTCTCGCGTATGCTTGTCTCCTCTGGTATCATCTCTGTCTGTCAAACTCGACATCCTACTTTTATCTCTTTATCCATCAATTTTAGATAGTAAGTGATAGGCCTAGACTTCCTCACGGTGGGAGGTGAGGACTCAGCTCTTCCACAACTCACCCCTCTCATCCCACCACACCACACCCCCAGCACCTCAGCAATTTCTGGTTAAATCCCTAATCGGTGTCCACACTCTAATAATGTACAGAGACGCTTCTGAGGAACCCGACAGTCATTTGTGACCATACACCCAGTCTCGTTGAACACTTCATTTTTTCCTAGAGTTGGTAATTACCGCATGTTTTCATTCTTTTTTCTTTCTTCTTCTTCTTTTTTTTTTTTTAAAGATTGTATTTATTTATTCATGAGAGACACAGAGAGAGGCAGAGACACAGGCAGAGGGAGAAGCAGGATCCATGCAGGGAGCCCGATGTGGGACTCGATCCCAGGACCCGGGATCATGACCTGAGCTCAAGGCAGATGCTCAGCCACGGAGCCCCCCAGGCGTCCCATTTGTTTGACTTTCCATGTACCTCTAACACTCTGACACATTTTTTCCAAGAGTCTCCAGCGTCTCCCTTACCCACCCCCTGGTAACTTTTTGCATGCACTCAAAACGCACTGGTTCCATTTTTCCTCCCAGAGACCCGAGTCCTGCACAGGGCTCCACATTTCGGTTTCAGTCTGGACTGGGTTTTTCTCTCGGCCTGCAGCGTAGTTTTATTTTTAGGACTTCCTTTTGCTGTTCTCCCTCCCCTTTCCCAGATCCCATGTCTTCCTCTTTCTTGGTTTACTTCTGCATTTTCCTAGAATATGTTGTCCCATTCCTTGGCAAGAAACGTTGCATAGGTGATAAAGATCCCGGATCGCTGCATATCTGAAGATTTGAACAGTCTACCTTTATACTTGGTTCGTAATTGGATGAGGTCTAGACCATTCCTAAACTGGTGTATTATTCTACGTGTCATTCTTTTTTTTTAATAATAAATTTATTTTTTATTGGTGTTCAATTTGCCAACATACAGAATAACAACCAGTGCTCATTCTACGTGTCATTCTTGAACGTGCACTTACAACTAAATTAATATGGTAAATATTGTAAATAGACAAATGAGTGCATGAGATGTGAGTCAAGGCAAGGGTAGATTCTTTTTTTAAATTTATTTTTGAAAAGAGAGGAGAGAGAGGTGGGGGGATGGGCAAAATGGGCAAGGGGAAGTGGGAGATGCAGGCTTCCAGTTACGGAATGAGTAAGTCACGGGAATACGAGGCAGAGTGTAGGGAATAGAGCCCCTGAAGGTGTCACTGTGTTGTGTGGTGACAGAAGGGTAGTGACCCTTGCGGTGAGCCCAGCATTAGGTACAGAGATGTCAAATCACTATGCTGTATGCCGGAAACTAATGTCATGCTGTGTGTCAACTATACTCCAATAAAAAAATACATTTTAAAAAGTAAAAAAAATTAATACAAAATAGAAGAGAGTGATACCCAAATAGAGTGCAAGATAAAGAAGGTTTTCTTTTTCTCCGTTTACTAAAAAAAAAAAAAAAAAAAAAAAAATTGGGAGGGACTTAACAGTATTTAATAGACTCTAGGAAATGACCCAAAGGAGATTAAAATGGCAAAAATAAGATAAAAAAGAGATAATTCAATAAGACAGGATCTAGGTCCTGGGAAGGAGAGGACTAAGGACACGGTAGAAGAGTTTGCCTTAAAGCAGAGGAAGACTGTCTCTCCTGTTACATCACAGGAGGCGGATTGAAGTAGGGAGAGTGTGGGTTGGTGCTAGAAGGACAGGAAGTCGGGAGCCTTTATTTATTCAGTAAAAGGCCAGGGTAGGTCTGGGTGAGAGAATGGAGGAAGTGGGAGGGATGGAATGTGCAGGCGGAGAGGTTTTGTGGAGAGGGAGGGAGCTGGACCCCAGAGGAGACCAGGACTGCCAGGCGGCTCTGGTTTAGAAAAACAACCTCTACCCATGGCCCAGGCCCAGCGGGAATCCTGAGCCAGCCAGCAGGCACACAGGTCAGCTCCCTGCCTCCCGGTCCCATACTGCCAGGCTGGGGTGTGCAGGGCTGCCAAGGGTGCCCCTTCGGTGGCTCGGCACCCAGGGGGTCTTCACCGTGTGTGGGGTCCACTTCCCCGCAGGAGGCTCTTCCACAGGGAGACAGATGGCTGAGGGCACCGGGCAGCATCCGGACCTGCTGCAGGGCCCGGCCCCAGGGAGCTGCTTCCAAGCACGCGGGACAGTTGGCGACCACATGCTCAACGACGTTGCATGCAAGGTATCTCAGAAAGGGCTCGCTTTCTCTCGGGACCGGTGATGTGCACGAGGGCACTGCCAGATCCGACTCGTGGCATGCCGCCTGTGCAGGGAGAGCCAGCATACTCTCTGATTGCACCTGCCCAACTCACCTGGGAGCACCTGAGGCAGCAGGTGGATAAGGAAGTCACAGAGCTAGTAAATGGGGCCCTGCAGACCCAGCCTGGGGCCTGCGCAGTCCAGAGCCTGGATCTTAAACCATCAGCCCCTTAGCCTGAAACACCCACAGATGTGGGTGTTTGTGCGGATTTGTTGGACCCATTCCTTCACTCAGTCAATGCACATGGAACAGTTTCCTGCTTGGATAAAGGAAGAGGAGAGGAAGACTCCCGTGTCCCTTTTCGGGCGTCCCTTCGGGGCCTTCAGCCTCCCTGTCACTGACCGATCCTGCAAGCAGACCTAGTGGGGCCCTAGCACCCAGGGAGACCCAGACTGAGAACACAGTACAGACCCTACCGAGTCTTCTGTGAGGCTCTCCTATCAAAACTCTGGCCCAGGCTCTGCTTGCAAACCTCAAAAAGAAAAATTAAACATAAATTTAGGTTCTGCTTCAAGTTATTTCTCTTTTGTTGGAAACTCTTAGCTTCCACAGCACTGTCCAGTAGAAATATAATCCCAGCCATACATGCAATGTTAAGTTCCCTAGTAACCATCTATTTTTTAAAATGTAGATGAAACTCATATTTTAACATAAGCCAATGTAGCCAAAGCTTATCTTCTTAACAGGTAATTGACATGATTCTGTATTATTATATAATAATTCCATATCATTCTATATTCTATATATTACATTCTATATTATTATATAATTCTATATTATAATATAATATATATAATATAGAATTATATATAAATTAATTATATAACCATATTTATTATTAACATAATTGGTATAAATATCAATGATTAATCGATGTAAATATTCTGTTATTTGATGCATTGATTAGCATGTGATTAAATTGATATATAATTGATGCATGATAAATAATTATTATATATTGATATAAAACACTGTTGATGAGGTATTTTGCGTTCTACTTTCATACTAAGTCTTCCAAATCCGGTGAGTAACTTAGGTTTGGAGCAAATCTCAGTTTGGACTGGTCCTATGTCCAGGGCTCAACAGCCATGGGCAGCACGGAATGAGGAAGGCACACTGTCCCGTTCGAAGTTCCACTTGTCAACCCTGGTTCTGCTCCACGAAGTGAGGGGTACGACTCCATCCCTTCCTTCCGGGGCCTTAGCGTCCTACATCCCAGATGGGAGCATGAAAACTGCAGTCACTTGCCCAGGGGCATCGGCTAAGTTGGCGGAAACCAGAGGAGCTCCTATCAGAGACTCAGTCCTAAGGCTAGGGCCCTCGGGGAGGCCGGCTGCTTCCTCTGGGCAGCCAGGCCTCAAACATTTCCCACCTGAGCGTGCCCTGGGCATTTTCCCAAGGCAAATTCTTCTAGTTTCCCTCCTACGTGTCCTCGGACCTGTCACCCCCGACCCGGGCACAGGGACATCTCCTCATCCAGGGAGATGTGCCAGGGCGCCCCGCGGGACCATGCACATCCTTACTCCACGCTCTTTCTGTAGCCATCCTAACACTTCAGCGTGTGGAGCGTGGTGTCAGGCGATCGCATGGGAAAAACGGAATTTGAGGTGACCTCGCAGGCCGCCAGCGTCTGCTCGATTCTGCAGTGTCCTCAAGTGCCCGCTGCGGACCATCTGGTGGTCCTTTCCGGGACTCGCGTGGCCGAAGGCATCCCTCCGGGGGCCCCGCAATCCTCCTCCCTCCCACACGTCTGAACTCTCTCCCACTTCTCCTAACGTGTCCCAGAGTACTGCGGGCGATTCTGAGAATTGTTCAAGTTCCTTAGACCCCTGAACCTTAACTTGTTTGGACCTTTAGGTAAAATCTGTCTTATCTGCTTCTCCCCAGAGCGCCCCACCAGGGCCCCCACGCCCTGTGGGGTATGGAGACTCTTTCCGGAGAACAACCAACAACAGTATTTGTTGTCGGTGATGAAATGCAAGCTTTTAAGTAAAAATTGGTATTTTAAAAAACTTGTCTCTGCTGCTATGAACTTGATGGCTTCCCAGTATTTAAAGACTTTCCTGACGAGCTCAGGGTGATATTAGCAAATTTGATTTTTCTTTTTTTTTTTACATTTACAGTGAGATGTGTCAACATCAGCGAGCCAATATTTTCCAAATAAGCCATCCATAATGTCACAAAATTATACGTGGGTAAAAGATCATTCAAAGAACAAGATACACCAGCATATTTGAATCGACAAATTTGAATACAAAAAGTTCATTGAGAGGGAAGCCTGGGTGACTCAGTGGTTGGGCATCTGCCTTGGGCTCCGGTTGTGATCCCGGGATCCTGAGATCGAGTCCCACATCAGGATTCCTGCTGTCTCTCTCTCTCTCTCTCTTTGTGTCTCTCATAAATAAATAAATAAATAAATAAATAAATAAATAAATAAATAAAATCTTAAAAAAAGAAAAAAAGAGTTCATTGAGGGTTCCCAATCCCACATTGCAAAGAACTTTTAAAACATTACAATTGAGCTTGGTAGTATCAAGTAGGAATACCTAAAATTATATAAAAAAGCTCTTAAAATACTTCTCCCTTTCTAATTACATATCAGTACAGAGGCCATGTTTCCTTCGTATACTACAACCAAAACACCATATCACAGCTGATTAAATGCAGAAGCATATATGAAAACCCAGCTGTTTTGTATTAAGCCAAGTGTTAACAGATATTTGAAAAAATATTTGTTTTTTTAAAAAGCCACCCTTGGGGATCCCTGGGTGGCGCAGCGGTTTGGCACCTGCCTTTGGCCCAGGGCACGATCCTGGAGACCTGGGATTGAATCCCACGTCGGGCTCCCGGTGCATGGAGCCTGCTTCTCCCTCTGCTTGTGTCTCTGCCTCTCTCTCTCTCTCTCTCTCTCTCTTTCTCTGTGTGACTATCATAAATAAATAAATAAATTTTTTTTTTTAAAAAAGCCACCCTTATGGCTAAAGCCTTGTTCTGGAAAGCATACTTACCTTCATTAAAAATGTTATTGTGTTAACATGTAGTGAGTTTATTGTTATTTTTCATTAATAAGTATTTCTCGGGGAATAATGTCTCAGGTTTAATTTCGAATAGGGTAAAATATCAGTAGGTATGAATAACCCACACAAACACAAGCTCTCTGAGATCCTTTAAGAGTTTAAAAGAATCCTGGGATCAAAAACTATGAGCACCACTTCTTACACCACGGTTCTAGCCGTTGCAGCTTCAAGACTACGCCCTTTAAAAGGAAAAAAAAAAGTTCTCACTTAGTTGTTACAGGAAGTAATGGGTTTACTAACACAGTACACCTCATAGTGTTTCTCCGCTGAACAGTGACTGAGCATTTCCGTCTCCCCCGATTCTTCAAAGGATGGATGTGGTTGTGCTTCCCGTCTTGGAGGAATTAAATGGCAAACACTTGTTAGACTCTCAAATCCAGAATTATCATCACTCTTATAAGAATTTGCACTACCTTTAGAGAGTAATGTGGTGCTAATGTAACAATGGGAAGTACTCGAAAGCCTTGAAATTGTCTTCCTTCATCAGGAAGTCATTTTTCCAAACGTTATACGAGTTCAACTTTTCTCCAGACTCCCCTTAATGATGTCTCATAACAGATTGCTAAGTACTCGCAGCATTAAACATTGGTTTTTGTTGTTGGTGGTATGAGATTGGAAAGCAGGTATTATGCCTACAGGATAGGCCGGGGTCCACGTGGCATCTCTGTAATGACACCCATACTTGGGGAAAGGCTCTGGCATAGAGGCCGCATCAAAGAGTCAACGTGAGCGGGCGAGCGAAGCAATTTAGCAGGCACGCACTCCGATGGGGAGCTTGGCAATTAGCTAGTGATGACTCTCTTATGTTTCAAAATCGCTTTTACTGCAGGTACGCAACTTAATGGACCCAGTTAGGAAACTTCTCTTTGTCAGTGCATGTGTCACCTTGGACGTTGCAAGCTGCACAGCGTATGTGGCATGTTTTTGCAGACTGAGCCCGTATGAAACATGGCAAGAGAAACTTTGCACGATCCTTTTTCTTTTTTTTAATTTTTTTTAAAAATTTATTTATGATAGTCACACACAGAGAGAGAGGCAGAGACACAGGCAGAGGGAGAAGCAGGCTCCATGCACCAGGAGCCCGACGTGGGATTCGATCCCAGGTCTCCAGAATCGCGCCCTGGGCCAAAGGCAGGCGCCAAACCGCTGCGCCACCCAGGGATCCCTACTTTGCATGATCCTCACGCTTGGACCTGTGGGAATGCCAATTCCTTATTCAACATCATTGACAAACAGCAGGAACGTCTTCACATGTTTCCCAGGGAGCCACGTGTAAGTACTTGGTTGAATACCACGCGGAGGCTTCCCACACCTAAATACATACGGTCAGACCCATTTTGCTTTTCAAGGCCTCATCCACCTTTAAGACTTCAGAGTTGTCATTAAAATTGGACACTTTCAAGTTTGCTGCCTCTTTCCTGTCATTTCCATTTTTCTCCTGCCCGCCTAGTGGTTTTTATTTGCAGTTCCAGATATGGGATCTTTTGCTCTATAATTTCCATGAGGCCCGTCCATCATTTGGTTCTGTGCCGAGAACTTGTTTCTGCTCAGTTCAAGGGCGTTTCTCGTCACCTCCCAGCATGTGATCATGACAGTTGCTCTTACGTCTGATATCATCCCAACACCTGGGTGGTCCCGACGCTGGCATCTCTCGATGGACTTTTCCTTGGAAATCGTTCCCATTTTCCTGGTTCTTCCCACTCCAGCAAATTTGGATGCTGGGGCTGTACCGACTTTGGGCCTTCTTAAAATTCTCTGAGAAATACATTGTTCAATCAACCCATCCAGTTGGGCTCAGATCGCAACTACTCTGTCACCTCTGTGAGTGGAGGTTCCATTTCATTTCTATTTTCTGTCTTGTACACACTAGCTCTGGGGTGAGCCCAGGACTTGGAGAAGTTCGTATACACAATGGGGGCCCCGGCCAGCTGTCCCCGCAGCGCATGCTCTGTGGCCGACGGGACATGCTTTTCCTGGTGTCCTCCGGCCAGCAGCTGCTCTCTCGGGGGTCTCAGCCGCCCGTGTCTGCAGTGCCGGGGGCCCCGGCGCAGACCTGCGAGACAGAAGGAAGGGAAGCGTCCTCATGCAGGTTGCTCTTCCGAGGGTTGAGTCTCCTTTTTTTTAAAAAAAAAATATTTTTTAAAATTTTTATTTATTTATGATAGTCACACAGAGAGAGAGAAAGATAGAGAGGCAGAGACATAGGCAGAGAGAGAAGCAGGCTCCATGCACTGGGAGCCCGACGTGGGATTCGATCCCAGGTCTCCAGGATCGCGCCCTGGGCCAAAGGCTGGCGCCAAACCGCTGTGCCACCCAGGGATCCCTGAGTCTCCTTTACAACCTGTCTGCTCGGGTTTACTCTTCTGAGTTCGGAGGTATTTGCCTTTTCTTGCATTGGGTCCGGAAGCTTTCCGTCGTCGTCCACAGCAGAAACGAGCGTGGGTGGCTGTCCCCCGCCTCGCCTGGCATCGGCAGTCATCCCGTCCACTTCTCCAGGGTTGATTTTCTCTGCCCTCCAGGCCCCTCACCGTGCTCTAGCCTCTCTTCCCGGCTTCCTAAAGCGCCGACTTGGTTCTTGCTCTTCCCTCTGCGTAGGCCCTGGTCCCCGCTCCATAGTGCAGATGACCCCGCTTCTGACCCCTACGCCACCGTCATTCCAAGTGGACACGCTAAGGGGCCCAAGCCCCGACAGAGGGCTGGTTGGCCTGCTTAACGGAGAACCAATTACTTGAAACAGCATCGTATTTCTCAGTTCAGCCTATATAGGGGACCAGTTTATTCAACAGATTTAAAACCAAACTAGCAAATTTTGCTCTCGTTCTGAGTCTTGATATAAAAACAGGTGCCAACACCTCGCCATCTTAGCCATCAAGAGCTTTGCAAGATACAGGGTTCCCTTTCATGGTGCAAACAACTGTTAAATACTTCTCTGTTCATTTGGCGGGACTTAAACCTTGTAACTTAAAATGTGCTTTTCCTCTGTCAGTAATAAGGGATATTGGCATGATTCCATTGTTGATCCGTTGTCTACACTTCTGTTGTTGGCCTTGTAAATTGGATTCTGTGTAAGAGGTAGTGTGGTATCCTAATATGGTAAAAACCATAGCGGAATGGGCTCAAGTTCAGTTCCCTACTTACTAGTTGTGAGGCCCGGGCAATTTAAATACTTTTTCCGTTTTGCATAAACCGAGGGGAAACCACCCTCCTCGAAGTGTGGGCAAGTAGGGCAAGCGTCTACCATGGCGTCTGGCACAGAGGACGGGCCCCAAGTGCCCTCCTAGCTGCCCTCCCATCCTAACAGGTAGCTGGGGCTCCCCAGTTCTCTTTCTTTCCCTTCCTTCTTCGACTTCTCTCTGCTCTGTGTTTCGGTCTCCAGGTAGGTGACTTAGCACAGAACTCCTGGGAGTTTGTATCTTCAGGTTTTCTGAGGCAAAACTGTGTAGAAATTTTCTTAAAGAAGGATTTGAGTTCTTGAAGAAAAAAAAAAAAAGGCGAGCAGCTCCGTGCCATGATTTTACCTCTGTAGATCATGAACATGGTGACATTTCTATCTTAACCTTACTGGATTTTTCTATGGAAACGATGGCTTCACGTCTTCTCCAAGGACATCAAAACACACTGAATGCTGTCTGCTGAATCTGGCAAAAGGGAGATGGCAACCGTGCCTCCTCTTTTACCAGAGACTTAAAGTTCTCCTCCCTTTCCAACATTTGCCTGATACACGGTACGCACAATCCTGAGAAGACCATGCGTTAGTCACATGCACTGTGATGGCACCGGGAGCAGAGCATTACTGGGTGATGGCTTGGAGAACACTCGCAGCTCCCTCGTTGAAGACAGATGTGTAAAACGCTGGGCTTCCCTGCCAAGGAGATCTACATGGAAATACGAACATGAAGAAGCCAGCTAATGGTCACACTCACCTGTAAAATTTAAATACATTTCTCTTCCTTACAGATAATAAGGATCGTGAAATTATGAGATCTGTAATTTCAAAAACCTGATTCTAACTGAAAAGAGAAGCATAATAATGACTCTGATTTGTTATTTTTCCTAATTTACAGGTCACACGGTGTGTTCAAGTATCAGTTGGACTGCTATAGCCAACTTTAAATTCACAGATAGTAGCATCATGCTTAGAGTTATTTTTACAGATATTTTTGATAAGCTTCACAATCTCTATATGTCACATTTAACTGAAGATTATTATTTTTTTTTAAAACCTATTCCTTTTTTTTTAAATTTTTTATTTATTTATGATAGTCACACAGAGAGAGAGAGAGAGGCAGAGACACAGGCAGAGGGAGAAGCAGGCTCCATGCACCGGGAGCCCGACGTGGGATTCGATCCCGGGTCTCCAGGATCGTGCCCTGGGCCAAAGGCAGGCCCCAAACCGCTGCGCCACCCAGGGATCCCAACTGAAGATTATTAAATAGAAAAATAAAACTCAATCTTTTTCCAAGTCAGATATTTCAAGAAGAGTAAAAACATGGCTTATTTTCTTAAAAATTAAGTATGAGGCATATTAATCATCACTATTGGAATGTACTTTCAAATTCTGATGAGGTAGGTTTAAGAGACATGCTCGATCAGTAATGTCTAAACTTCAGGCCAAGGATAAAGGATGTATGCAATATTTTTTCTGAATTTACATAACAATTTTCCTTACATTGGAGAAACCTATTATTCCACTACCTTTTTTCCTAAGGCAAAATAAAATGTAAAAAAAAAAAAAATCTAATCATACTTAGAATAAAAAGAAAATGCAAAATTGCCACAGGAAGTTGTCCTTAAAATCACTTGGAGTCATATTTTAAATTTAAATTATTAGCAAAAGCTATTAGTTGATATTTTCTTTCAAAATTTCCCCCTGATGGGAAGAAGAAGTGATCAGAAGCAAATACTAGATAATAATGCCACAATAAACAAAAATTTGCAAGTTTCTATTGTATCAAATTAACTCAATTACACTCTTTGCCCTTTACCACAAAGTAAATTTCTTGGATCTTGAAGCATGGTAGAAGGAGAGTTTCCCTTTGTGAAAAAAATTTCTTCTACTCTTTAGAAATTAGTCCTTTTCAAGAAGTATTTGCTCATGTGAGTTAAGAATTAAAGCATACAGCACAGGCCATAAATTTCACCCCTTTTGCTTCTTGAGTAACTCAAAATTTATAACTTGTTTCCCATCGATAAATCATAAATGACATTTCCTTTCAGCTTTACAGAAATGTTTAAGGCCATAACAGAACTTTAACTTCTACAGAAAAGCCAAGGTATCAAGTATTTTCAAAGCACACATACATACACACAAACACACACATTTAGTAAGAAAAATTTAAAGATGAACTCAACGCTGAAAATGAAGAGGAACATATTGATTATGTGGATTTCTGTCAGACCAATCTAGAAAACAAATTGACTTAGAACACTGTGACTACTTTGGGTGGCATCCTCAAAAATTATCCCTAGATCTACCGGTAATAATCTAAAAAACCCAGGAATCAAAAATAAAGAGTTGTAAAAGGTGAGAATAAAATCTTATGAAGGGTAACGAGTGCCCCTTGCTGACGGATAGGATGAAAGAACATTGTAACAGCACTGACTCAGGGGCTGCCCAGTCCTCACCTCCCCAGGGAGGACGGTTCCAGACCACCCTGGCCTCTCCACGCCCGACCTCCCCTACCCACCCTCTCAGCCCGCCCGTCGGAGCCCTCTTACCTGGGAGGCTGGCCTTGCTGCTTACCATGTGGCTTCCCTCGCTACAACAGAAGCCCCAGGACAGCTGGGATAGGCTGTTCGCCCGTTTCTATCTCAAGGATCTAGAACAGTGCCTGACAGATGATCAGGAACAACTGACTTGCAATTTCGTTTCTTGATTGCATCACGTCGTTGGTTTTAAGGTGTCACTTTTCCTTTTGGTTGGTTTTACATCCCGCTTCCCTGCTGCCTTCTCAGGACCCTTCCAAACCACCAGTCAGAATGTAATTAATTATGCGATGGTAACAAACCGTCCCGAAATCTCCGTCTAATTTAATGTTTGGTTTTTGCTCATGCTAATGCCTAACGTGTTCAATCTGAGTAAGTTCTGCTCCATAAAGTCACTCAAGGCTGACAGAGCTGTACCTCCTGCAACACGTCCAGTCCTTGGTCCCTGCCTGAGAAAGAAGCCCGAGGAGTCCACAAGGGATCTGATCTTGATGCCTTTCCTCAGGAGTGTGACATCACCTTCCCGCTGGCTCACTGGAATTAACTAGTCACAACAGCCCTGAGGAGGTGGAAGCCCAGGGGAGCCGATGCAGTGCTCGGGGATCATTACTAGGTCACATGCAGATCATATTTCACAGCACGTATCACAGTTTAATAAAATCTACTTCCTCTTCTGGAGTGGAAACTCCTCAAGGGCAAACATTTGTTACACATAGCAGGGACTTGATAAGTACTTGTTGAATAAAAAATTTAATACCGAATATACAGGGGCACCTGGGGCTCTGTGGTTGAGTGTCTGCCTTCAGCTCCGGTCATGACCCCAGGGTCCTGGAATCGAGTCCCACATCGAGCTCTCCACATGAAGCCTGCTTCTCCCTCTGCCTCCTGTGTCTCTGTCTCTCATGAATAAATACAACTTAAAAAAAATAAAAAATAAAACCAAATATTCAAAATAATTCACCTTTTTAATTTTTTAAAGAAAAAATACTCTCCATAGGAAAGCATTTCTGTTCTTACGTACATCAGTAACCACGTGGGACTTGGTATAAACATTTCCCATACACCAACTTTGGTTAAATATACAAGTTTGAAAATAACTCATTTGATGCACACATCAAGATGCTACTAACAGATTAATACCCAAGATTCAGCGCCGTATGTCGAAGGTCATCCAAGGTTGACATTAGTTTCATTACAATAAACTGTGAGATTCCAATCTATGAATCACACTATTTAATCTCTGGAATCTAGCACTCAAAAATTTAATTCCCCCACCCACCCAACACACATTTATAAACTGCCCAAAAGGACAATTTAATGGAGAGGAGAAAGTAAAAATTGAAAGGCATTTGTAAACATGGGATATCATTTGGACAACTGTATAAAGCAGGCAGAAAATCCTAAAGGTGCACATCAATTAAAGCCTGTAAATGACAGGCTTCAGGAAGCCACACCTGAACATTTGCAGAATTACACTGCAGTAAACAGCCAACAGCCTGCAACACTAGAGCCTTGCTCCATTCCAAAAACCTCTAACCATTTCAAGAACAGATGAGAATCCACATGAAACGACATAAAAATTTTTAATTAAAAAAAAAAGAAAAACCTAAGTCCTTGTTAAATACTTCAATTTTAAAATATGCAGCTTTATTTTAAAACCTGGTAATGCTCAACGATGGCAGTTGACTTCACTCATATATGTAAAATCGTTCTTAAAATAGCAATACATTTCTAAGTGATGTAGTGCTCTGCCACTGATTTTTTTTCACCAAAATTCTCAAAAAATTATCAAAGAAGAGTTGCATGTTGTGTTCTAAGCCCTTCATTATACTAAACATGGTCAAGTTCCAGAGCTGAAGGTGAACCACTCATGAAATACTGTCTTTGAGATGCTGGAAGTCACAGGAGCACAGAGATTTTAAGATAATTAAGTGATAAGCAGTAGCTTTTCCTTTTTTTGCAGGTGTCAAACCCATTTGGTCTAAACTGAACAACTGTTTGGGAGCTATAAAAACTGAGAAGCTTGTCCTTCTTTTCTAACCTCCAAGGACACCGAAAGGCGACAGTGAAACGAACTACTGCATGGTGTCTTCACATGTTCTAACCACTTAGCATGCAATTCCAAAATGCATGTTTAAAATGGTTCTTGAGGAGTTGAGACTTAGTGTTAAGCTTGTTTGTGCTAAATAAACGTTAACTGTCTTATTTACTTGGACACTTACCATCCTCATGCTAACAATATCTACACATCCTCATGAACCCAAGGACTTGGAGAGGGTTCTCGGTAACTGCGCTTGGTCTGTGCCTGTAGCATGAAATTCAAGTCACTGTTCACTGTCTAATGGGACTGAACACTCTACAAATACAGGTCACACAAGCTAAGCTTAAAAGTTTTGAGAGTATGCATAGTACAAATTTCATTTCTTAAAATATATAGATGAATATACAGAAAAAATGATTATATAGTCACAAGAAGTACCCACAGAGGCCATGTCTCCACGTGGTGGAACTATGAGTGATTATTCTATTATTGTTATGGCAAAGTATTCTCAAACAGCTAACTTAAGAACCAATGGGTATTACCACCAATGAAATTGTCCTTTCCGGTCTTGACGTTACCTACTTTTAAAGCCACCAACCGATATGAATTTGCCAAGAGTGGCTACCTACATTTTGATACTTATAAGAAGGAAGCTCCTTTGAAGGATGGAAAAAATAGCAAGATCATGGCTATAAGGGAATAGGCCTTCTCCAAAATTAAAATTAAAAAAGAAAAACCTAATAAGCAACTTAATCATTAGGTTTCCTACGGCTATACAATTCTATAGAAAAATCAGTCTCTAACATTTCATATTTAAAAGCTTTAAAATATTGTCCTTATACCAATTTGGGCTAATTATTTATTTCCCTTCAAAACCATTTCTCTCTGTGCTGGTTAACAGGACTGCCAATCAAAACTTATCCTTCAAGTCATTTAAGACCAAGTTTCAGATGAGTGGCTAGTTATCTGGCAGGAAAGAACAAAAAGAGTTGGACGTTAGCAGCAAATTCACAATATTTAAGGGTCTGCTTTTGGAAGCCTGCATGCTAAACACGGGTGACTTTTTACTTCCCGGTAGAAATGGTGGTGGCATTCACTGAAGCAAGCTAGCTCAAGATAGTGTAGTGAAGACACAAAAGAACAAAGTTGTCACTAAAATCCTATGTTTCAGACATTGCCAAGATCTTCTCATGAAACACAGTAACTTAAAACTCCAGGATGGCTTTCAACCATAATATACCAAACAATAAAAAAACAAAAGTGCATGTATAACCCACACACTTTTCATACTTCAGATGATATACATGATTCACATTTACTGTTTTTAAAGTCAAAATGTAAACCTGAAATGACATCAAATCCCACTGTTACATACATGGTCTGCTTTATTCTCTAAACACGCGCACAAGCTATGCTGTCACTTCCTGGATCTTCCAATGTTCTGTTTAAAGGAGGATATGCCTTCATCTTTAAACTTTTAGGAATATTAGAAATAACAAGATTAATTCAGGTATACAAAGTCTTTTAGACTATTCACAACCATCAGTTTTTACATGGCACAAGTCACAATGAGTGGATGAAGCTTTCCATATGCTGTCTACAGAATCATAAAGAATGGAAAAGTCACCAAGTTGAAATCTGAAGTATCAAATCCATGCAGGGGAATGATCTTCAGATATCTGGCTTGTGGGGGGTGGGGGGGGCAGAGAAAAAGCAATAATTCAAGAATCTTGAATTTTTCAGGATTAGGATGTTATTTAATGTGCTTGAAACAATTTATTAAGTGTTGACTAAAGCCCTAAGAAAAGTGCCTCTCAAACACGAGTAAACTAAAAAACAAAACAAAACAAAACAAACAAACAAAAAAAACACGAGTAGACTGATACTCTACTCCCGAGCTGACAAAGGCTCGTGTTTTTATAAGTGCAGGTTTTTAAGCACAGCAGGGGAAAAAAAACCCCCACAAAACTTAGAGAACTTAATCACATTTGGCTGCCCATTATTTAAAATGTTAATAAATTTAAACAATTTAAATACTCTCGTTTAATAAAACACCCACACAATGACAAGAATGAGACTTTAATCAGTTTTAAGTGGAGTTTATAACACTAAGAGATAAAGGGCTGTTAACAAACACAATAACAAATGGACATCTGATTGGTATGAGGCATTATCCTGTACACATCATATGTTTTTGTGTATCCTCAGGGCATAGCATTTACACACAGAGCCACTGCTGCACAGCACAAGAGTATCTGAAGAGGCTGAATCAGAGGAAGGCTGTTTAACAGACTGGAATTTTTAGGATATATATTCTATATGAAAACAGATTGAACTTTTGAACTGGCAGGGTAGAAGGCAACTCTGCCCAACACTGCATTAAAGCCCCCACGCAGGTGCACAGCTCCACCCCTTCCATCTGCATGCATGACACATTAACAGTATTTAAAGGTAAACGAGGCACTTTGTGGCAACCACAGCCATCGTTATGAACATATTGCACAAATTTTCTAGAACTAAACATGTAACTTGTACCCTACTTTTATTTTTTAAAGCTGAAACATTTGATGCTGCCGGTAAACTCCACTTAAGTTTATAACCTGTGCCACAGCAAAGAATGGTGATGCTATTTATTCAACTGCCCTGTAGTAATTATGGAAAAAAAATGTTTGAGGGGAGCTACAGAGGACTTGGGATGGCACAGGGCCCAACTGTAAGCTTTCTTAAAAAGTGATGCCTTCAAGTAACTTCAGACATGTAAGCGGCTGCACATCCAGAAAGTCTAAGTAAGAAAACATTCCAGAAACTCAAAGAGATTACCTACAGAATGCATTTCAGGCTAATTATGAATACTGTCATAAATAAAGTTTTAATTAGGACTCAAAAACCTTTCAGTCATAGCAATTCTTGTCAAATTCTATGGGGATGGTAACTGAAATAAAGGAGAGTAGTATGTATAATATATATTTATATATATATAATATATATATATAATGCCATATCTCCATTTCCAATGACTACACCATAAAATGTAAGCAAGGCTTCTCAAAAACATTGAAACATTCAAAATCAAAACCCTCATTCAGACCTTCACATTCCAAAGGAAAAATATAACAGTGCAAAAGCCCATTATAATGTCATTATTTATGACCTGGCCCTCCATGTTACATATTGGAACAACACAAGTTATGTTTTAATATACTGTGCCCAAAACTGTAACAAATAACAGTATTAATAACTATCGTCAAAACATGAATAGTTGATTTTCATTTTAAGTCAACAATTTTCAGCTTTTATGAAAGATAAGGTGGCATATAAATTTCAATGCTGAGATCTTAGGAACAGTTGTCTCTACCAATTTAACTTATGAGCAGTCAATGAATTCTCTATATATATCAATGTTTAAATACAAATGTGTAAATCCTAAGAGCTTTGTTAAAAATTTAAAAATTTTACTTGTTGAATGAAATGGATGAGGTATGGAAAACATGTCAACATTATTTACTAAGAGTATTTTAGATGAAGTTCTGCCTAATTTATTTACCATCAAATTCTATAAATGCTGCTCTAGTAGGTCTTATGCAATCTGTATTTGTAAATTAACTAGGTCAGACCACAGCTAGTGAACAATTTCAGCACCAATAAGTTATTGAAAATGAGATTTTACACCATTAAGAAATAAATTGGCTGGATATTTAAATGTCTCCAGGTCAAGGTATAATTTGAAATACACCAAATTTCTGTGGGGGAAAAACTTCTTTTAAATAGTATCTTCACATTAGCTTTACAATAGTAGTTGTACTCTGCTTAGAATCATATGCAGTCTGGGCATATCAAATATATGATATTTAAGAAGTTAAATTGAAGCCCTAGTCCTAACTCTAGCACTATGAAGAAATGATTCAACACTGCACATTTAAAAAAAAAAATCTATTCTTTCAATAAAAACCGATAAAAGCGTTATGTGGGACAATTTCTACTGAAAAAGTAAATGCCTTATTATTTGTGCAGTGTTGAAAATTTACTGCAACTCTAATTTCCTTTTTAACACAAATAATGTTCTTTTAAATATAAACATTATATGTATTCAGTATTCAAGTAAAATTCCCTAACAGTTAATGACATTTAAAAAATGTGCAAAACTGCAAAACTCATTGTAATAGAATGTGTAAGGTCAAAAGGGCGGAACGGCTGACAGCTATTGGATTGAGTAAGTGCATCATAAATCTTTAAAGAAAAAAACGCTTACTGTAGAATCTCAAATTGAAATTTCCTGTGCAGCATTACAAAATATTTTATATTCAATTGAGAAAAAAGAAGCTTGCAGGCAGCACATGAAGCATCCACAGCAGGTATATGATTGAAAACTAATAAAGTTAAGTGTAGGTTGTTGACTGATGTAGTACTAATAGCATCTGACTTTTCGCACTGGCCTTGATTACACAGGAGATGGAGCAGTCATTACAACTGAAAAAAATATATTTAATAGATCATTGTCAATTTTTGTAATGTTTCAAGCCCATTCTTTGTTGATAGCCTCCACATTTATATGGTTAAGTCATTGTTGCTGTGTTTCTCATCTATGACCACATTATTTTTAATATCCCTTCATTTGTGGATTCTTAAGAAGAAGTTGTGGAAGGTTCATTCCTGTACCCCAATACAGATTCACTCCCTCTAGCTGCCTTTTCTAGCACCAATATGCTTTAAAAAAAATAAAATGCACAAAACGACAAGCAGTGACAGCGGCCAATTCCTCAAATGTCCAGATTAATAACTGTAGCATGCTAAAGAAAGGTGCATGAAATAGCTGGAGATGGTCTATGGTCCAGAGTTCAGCATGACAGATCTCCCTTTCTGAGCACTCCCTCCATTCCCCTAACCCAAATACATGCATTAGAATGTAGCAAAACCCTCAAGAAACTCCTCTTAGCCAACTGCAGACTTATCTGTTGCCACAAGTGCAAAGGGGTAGGATGTGAACCTGTATATCACAAAACTCTTTAGCCACTTCAGTTGGTGACAGAACACAAAATGAGAAATCCCTACGTATACACATCAGTCTGTCTCCACTTTTTATAAAACTGGAATAAAATGGGAAAGTGCCATCTTTATTTATCCTAATTGAATTTTCAATGTCCTTTTGACACAAAAAGGTATATACATGACACAGCTACACAACCTTTTTTCAACTGGACAACAAGTGTCAAAACCCCGTGGATGTATAGGGCAAAACGAGATTGGTCAGGAAGAGAGAATTGTTCCTATAACTGGTAATCTGACACAATGTCCTATTGCCATTAAAAAAAAAAGGTCCAATTTCAGTTTATTCAAGTTTGTTTTCATGGTGTTTTATCCCTCTTGATTAAAAAAAATTCAGACTTTTGTGATTTGTGTGTGCTGATCTTCATCAAAGGGTTCGTTCTCTGGGTCAGAGTCAGTGGTGTCAGAATATCTATAATGATCAGGTTCATTGTCACTAACATCTGGCGTCACAGAAGTTGAACTGCTAGCCTCCGGGTTTGATGGCTCCTCTACGGTTTTTGTGAAGTACAGCTTCACCTAGAGAAAAAAAGGCAAAGTTTAAGTGGAAAATCCAGGAATCTGACTCATCTTAAATTACTTGGCAAAGATACATATTTTTAGCAGGTTCGTTTTTAAAAGTGCTGTGGCACACAGGATCTCGAAAAGGCAGTTGTCTTTTCAATGACCCTCTTCTTCAGTTTTCCTCTAGGTTTTCTTGTTACACACTGAAAAGATACACGAGTTAACATACTCATCTTTAATAAGCGGAAGCTGCAAGCATTAACTAATTCCACAAGAGATGCACTGAGTTCATCAACCGTTTACAAAATGTATTTTCAATCACAAAATTCAATGAAAAACAGCTGAGTTCCAAAAGAATGTTTCGCTTACTACCTGTCTGAATCTTTGTGCATTTTCTGATACAAATAATATTAAACAAATACAAGTATTATAAAAACACTGAGCAACAATAATGTTTAGGATCTCATTAGCCCTCGAGGTTAAGAACAGCATACAATGATCTAAGGGCCTCTGCAGGCGGTGCTGAGTAACCTGTCAAACAACTCAACAAAGCAGGTATTTCCATCTGCGAGGACAGGAAGCTAAGGCCCAGAAAGGCAAGTGGATGTGAGGCTTTGATAGAATCTGCCATGAAACCCCTCCCCTGTTTTCCAATAATCAGCATCAATTCCCCTCATCTTACATCCAGCATCCCGTTCCATCAGTAAATCCTTTCAGTTCCACCTGCAGAATGCCATCTCCACCCACTCTGATGGCTTCTCACTGCCCCACTAGCGCTGCCACCGCTAGTCCAAGCAACCACTATCTCCCGTCTGGAAGAGACCACTGTAGCAACTTCTTACCTCACCTCCCAGCTCTGTTCTTGCCTCCTCTCCCTAACTTTCCTCTCCAGTCCACATTTTAAAAAATATTTTATTTATTTATTTGACAGAGAGATAGAGAGCGAGCATGAGCAGGGGGGAGGGAGAAGCAGAAGCAGGCTCCCCGCTGAGCAGGGAGCCCGATGGGGGGCTCGATCCCAGGACCCTGAGATCATGACCTGAGCCAAAGGCAGATGCTTCATGGACTGAGCCACCCAGGCGCCCCTCCAGTCTACATTTTAAAGACAAAATTCAGATGACATCCTTCCTGTGCTGAAAACACCTCAACATCTTCAGACTCCGATTGCCGCGCTTTAGTCAAAATGACTGCGTATCTACTGCTCCCCAAACATGAGAATCATTCCTGTCTCAGAGCTCTCATCCCAGGTATTTGTACAGCTCACTCATCTCATTTAGGCCTCCGATGAAATGTCACCTTCTCTTAACTACCGAGCTAAAACATACACCAAGGTCATTCTCTATCCCACTTCTACTTTCTTTGTTCATAAGTACTTACCATCATATATCTGCTTACTGATAATTGAAATAGTTTTTATTTGTAAACATAAATATTTAATCTTATTAAAAAAGGAAACAAAGTAGCAGCAGTCACACTTTAAAAGCTATTAATTAAGGAAAATGCAGACTTAGGTAAAAGATAGTAATGGAAACCCACGGATTCTAAAAGATACTTCTAACCACTTAAGAGAACTGTAAGAAGTAAAGGCACTTAGTACTGGACTTACTTTCACTTAAAATATGTAGCCCCCCCCCCCCCTTTATTTTTATGATTACTTGCAAGATTCTCACACCTATCAGCTCGGGGTAGGCTTGCCGCATGTTCTAGAAAGGGAATGAGGCAAAACAAGTAAGAGAGAATGTTTGCAAAGAGAAAGGAGGAAGGTATGGTGAAAGGAAGGGGGGAGGTCAGAGAGAACAAGAAACAGGAAAGGGGAAGGTAAAAAGGACAAATTACCAGTGGAAAACATTGACAAATCACATTTTTTAACCTGGAAAATTCTTATCAATGCACAGGAATAGAAATACACACATCACATATAGACATAAGTAATGATCCAAATAATTCCATTATATGAGGAAGCAGACAGAGCTTCAGAAAGGGAGTAACAGGAGGATGATGGGAGAAGGCCTCTCAGAGCACCAGGCCTGAAGCCAGGGCTACCACATGGAAGGGTAGCCAAATGCAGGAACGGCAAGGGAACGGGGGCAGGTGGAGACGTACAGGGAGAGGAAAGGAGAGCTCAGCCTCTGGCAGAACTGAGGAGAGACCAGGATGGGTGGGTCTCAGAGCAGCAGGTCATGGCGAGAGCTCACGTAGGAGGAAGGCCTGTGCTCAGTTAGGCAGGTCCTTATAAGTCGTATCAAAAAACCACAAGGTCTTTAAAAAGTATAAAAAGGAGTGACACAATGTCTATTTTAAGATCACTTTGAGGAGTTGAAAATAAATTGGAAAGGGACAAACTCAGAAACAGTTAAGAACATCCCATATGAATCATTCACAAATGATGGAGTTCCCTTCTACCTCTTTCTTCCCCCATTCCTACTTCATATCCCATAAACTGAAGTTACCTTCCCAATCCCTGCCCCACATGTCACCAAACATAAGCAGCGAAAGAGGTTTTTAAAAAAGGGGGAGGAAAAAAATAAAATAAATAAATAAATAAAAATTAAAAAGGGGGGGGGCAGCTTTTTGACTTTTGACTCTGTGTGCACATCCTTATTAGAAACTCAAGTTATTAATACCTAAATATTGCTTCTAAATAATACTTAAAACTCACTCATTCAAGTCCTTCACCAGCTAGACACCTAAACCCCCCCCCACACACACACACAAAGAGCCACCCACCACTTCCTTAAAATGTCTTGAACCGACCTTAAAATTTGGAGAAAAATATCGGTTGGCCTTGTCTTTATTTGCTTTGTCGAGATCATTTTTTGTTAAAGTGAGTACTAGATATTCCTTGTCATTATCTGCACGTTCTATACTGCAAATACTATCAATTTCTTGATCACATAGACTTCCATTTTCTACTTTTTCTGAGGTTTCCTCTGGTCCTGGTATGAAGAATGTGTTTACCCAAAAGTGAAACATTTTGTCCTTTAAAAAAAAAAAAAAAAGACAAATTTTAAATTGTTTTGAAAGAAGAAAACATATAACCTATATTCAACATTTGCCCCAAGAAGTCAATAAAATAAGCCACGTGTCATTTGACAGTTTGAATAAAGACAAACCTACAAATACTTGGCAATCTGTGGGTTATCTGTTGCATCTAACTCACACATGTTTATTCTTTTGTTCAAATTTTAGACCAAGAATGTGATTCCACAAGTTCTAAGATAACTTACGTTTGTTTTAAAACCAAAGTAAAATATTTCCTTTCTTGTCTAATGTTAGCTTTAAAAAATGTTTTGAGTTTGTATGTATGTGTGTATTAAACAATCAGATATGGGTTTAATGCTGTTTCAACAAGTTAACCATTACAAAATTTACTTTAACAAAGGTTCTTGAAATGTCAACACAACTTCCCGAGGAAGCACGGCAGATACATTTCTACTTCAGAAGCAACAAGAACACTAGTGGCTTCAGTTCCTTACACGACAATGCATGTGTTTGAAAACATTCAGTCTTGGGAGTTATACTATATGTTGACAAATCGAACTCCAATAAAAAAATATACAAATAAAAGAAAATGTTCATAATATGGGGGAAGGAGACAAGCAATTCTGACTTTATGTTATAAAAAAATGCCTATTAAAAAATTACTTCTTATTAATAATCAAAAAAAACACAACAAATGTTCATCACTTCAAACCCTTCCTGACCAATACATAAAATGTTCTCTCTTTCTCTCTTCTTCTAATGACTGGAATTTGGCCTGTATGGGTCACCTGACAGCTAATGATGTGCAGCTTTGTGACATCTTATTTACCTGGTGCCTTAAATTGCCATTAAATCTGTTATTCTAACTTACCTTTGAGTTTTGCTATTTTCCCAGGAAGATGGTAAGACCCTTAAATATCCTACGTTTAACTGACTTTTTATCTTTTAACAGTACCTAGTAATCCTGTATGTAAGTCTTTAAAAAAATGTATTTGTTAATTTCAATTATTATAGCAAAGTCACTGAGTTAGTAACTGTACATATCTTTTACTTAGAGTCAAAAGAACATAAGCCAGTAATATTTAAATCTCCAAAAATGTGGATTCTGTTTAGGTACTGATTATATTAAACCTGTTTTTGTTTAAATCATAGCAACATTTGTAACAGGCAGGGGAAATCACATAAAATGGCAATATATGTAAAGTAATCCCAGTTAATGATATATTACAAATATTAATCTAATCTTCCATTTTACATGTATTAGTAATGTACACATGGTAACTAAAAGTGAGAACTTATACACTCCTACTAAAGATACAGGGAGACAGTGATGCAGGCGTCTGTTTTAAATATAAAATATAAACATTTTAGAGGCACCTAGCTAGCTCAGTTGGTATGTACTCTTGATCTCAGGGTCATGAGTTCAAGCCCCATGCTGGGTGTGGAGCCTAATTAAATAAATAAAAATTTTTTTTAAATAAAAAAATAAACGTTTACATGTACCAGTCTTATAACAAATAGAAAAGAAAAAAATACCTTAATTTTAAACACTAGCTAACACTTCCCGGGCTACTGAAAAATTATTTTCCAAAGTTATCAAGATATATTTAACTTTCATTTATACAGAATAGGCAGGAAATGGGTTTCTGGTGAAAAAAAAAAAGAGTTTAACATTTTGTAAATTTCCCAGCTATGTGGATTCTGGATATAGAAAATAATATTTCTTCACATAAGTCAAGGTAGAGCTTAAAATTTTTGTAATAAATGAAACTTTAAAAAAAAAAAAAGCTAAATATTGGGAAAACTAAATCAGTCCTATTACTGAGAATGTCTAAAGACTGGCAATATACTATGTGGAATGTCTATTGAGGCAGTAACAACATACAAAGCTAGTATTTTTGTTCATTACTATGCCACCTAAGGTGCATTCATTTTACTTTTATGTTCACACAATATTTTAAATCAAGAGAGTTTAAGAATTAGCTCTTGGGATCCCTGGGTGGCTCAGCATTTAAGCGCCTGCCTTCAGCCCAGGGCGTGATTCTGGAAACCCAGGATTGAGTCCCATGTCGGGCTCCCTGCGTGAAGGGAGCTTCTCCCTCTGCCTGTGTCTCTGCCTCTCTCTCTCTCTCTCTTTCTCTCTCTCTCTCTCTCATGAATAAAGAAATCTTTAAAAAAAAAAAAAAAATTAGCTCTTGAATTACCTAACTATGGCTCAGTAAGACGCAAACCTCACTTTCTAAACCTGCACATTTAATACATTTTTTCATTCTTTATTACTTCCTTTGCATACTTATCACTCTCCTAAGCTAAAAATCAAACTATTCGATAAATTTGAGGAAGCTAAATATGATATGATCTGGTCTCGAGAAACATAAACCAAAATGGGGGGAAAGTGTCATCACACAATACCACCATGGGACAGAGCTTATTTATACATAGAGACCGAATCTTTTATAAACTCAGGGTCCCTTGCTAACTTTTCCTTGGTAATTGATCATTCTTTCTCAAAGGATTATAACTTTTTAAAAAAAGATTTTATTTATTTATTCCTGAGAGACACAGAGAGAGAGAGGCAGAGACACAGGCAGAGGGAGAAGCAGGCTCCATGCAGGGAGCCCGATGTGGACTTGATCCCAGGACCCCGGGACCATGCTCTGAGGCAAAGGCAGGCGCTCAACTGCCGAGCCACCCAGGAGTCCCAGATTATAACAGATTTAATGGGGTATAGAATCTTTAACATTTTTATAAAACTTCTCTGCATAACCTAGCTTACAGAAAATTCATCTAAAATTACAATGCCATAAGGACTTTTCCCCTAATAAGATTTGTTACCATTATAATGGCTCATCAATGCTCAAGTAAGCAAAGCGGGTGCAGATCAAACAGAAAACCAATTACAATTCACCAGATGGTTAGGCACAAAATATAGCCTGTAATCTCTCCTTACAGAATGATTCCTGTCTACCTAAATATTTTAAGCAAAAGTTCTGAGGTTACTATTCAAAATACAGTGATTTGGGATATTGTTCCCAATAAAAGTACAAACCTTTTTTAGCATCTTGTTCTGTTTGTGGAAGAACTCTACTTTGATGTCACCGCACACAGGCAACGGCTGAGGGAACTCAAAGTACATGAACTTGTCTTCCCGTCGTGTGGGTCCTGAATTGGAGGAATAGATCTTCACCTTTAGCTGGCAGACCACAAACTGAGGATCTGCACGGTTAAATACACGTTAGCATCATTTCACTGGAAATGCCTTCAAATGTCAAACTGTCAAACACCATTTTAATGGTTAATATTAGCAAAACACATAATATAGTAATTCTGAGTCTTTCACCCAGATCTAAAACAAATCAATGAAAAAGAAAAGTTCGAAAATTATAATCAGTACAAAAGTTTCTCTAATTTCAATCTTCAACGTAAGGTTCTATTCACTGGTTCTACTTCACAAATACTAACTCCCCAGAGTAGACTCTGGCACTACAATAACAGCAAAACTTTAACATTAAACTGTTAAAAATCTAATATAAATTAGATTTATAATTAAAAGGCTAAAATAATTTTCTGGTATATCTATGAACTGCAAAGAAAGTAACTGTAAAAAAAGATACTTGCTGCAGTATTTTAAAGTCTCTACCATGTAACAAAACCCACAAAATACAAATCATTACATGTTCACAAGACACATGAGAAAATAATTTATAACAAGATTATTAATAAATCCTATAACCACAAGACTCAATATTCATAAAAATATCAACCATTATTTATTTTACCTATAGTTCACATTTTATTTCTTAAAGTTATTATAAAGCCATCATCCTAAGAAACAGGAAGAAAAAGATTTGAAATGTCTGCAAAGAAACAGAACAGACTCAAGCACAAACTGTAGCACAATCTTCCTCCCTCCAAAACACACTCCATTTTCATTACCAAGTATTTTGGCTGTGGCCCCTGTCTGTTTTAAAGTAAAGTAAAGGGAAGGATTATATTGTGCTAGTGATTAACCTTATGACTAAGTAGTGGGTCTTGAAAGAAATATGCCAAGACAATTAAGAAATACAATTCTAAGCTTGCAAAAAGTACATGAAAATTTTCATACATACATACATACATATATGTATATATGAAATATGCACACATTTATAAACAGGCATAAAATCCTCAACACCAAAAGGCATCATCCTTAAAGATGCAAAAAGAAGTATCACATTGTTTATCAACATGCCCAACAAGTGAGAAAAAGGCAAAAGGCTTATCCAATCTAGATGCATTTTTCAGTTTAATACAGATGTGCTGGCTCATCTGTGAAGTATCAGCATCAGCACTCACATAATAAATAGGTTTGATAACAGCCTAGTGGGTTTTTCTAATATGAATTTGTGAGGCATTTATCATGAGAAAAAGGGTACTTCAAAAAGGGGAAACATTACACTAACAATCTGTCAATCATTTTCACTTCCTTGACTCAAGGTTCAAAGTACAGTGAGCCATTTTATAAGACTGTGATTCTGAAAATTTCACTAGGAAATCTAGCTTGAAGAAGCAAACAAAAAGATATGATTTCAAAGCTTCGATAAAAATCATCCAGGATGAAAATGACTTGTAATCTTATTAATCCAAACCACACTAGTTCAGAATCTGATAATCCTGATTTCAAAACTTTCAAAAGCATATTAACTGTATAAGCCAGGTATCAATTTAACTACATCTAAACTGTGTTTCAGGAATTCTACAGTTGTATGATCAATCCATAAGCTAATTACAAATCAGTATTACTTAGAATTTACCCCAAAAACTAAGCTAAACGGTTTTAATAAAAATAAGTGGGAAAGATTTCCTCAAATCACTAGAGAAAATAATTTCCTTTACAATATGCATTTCCCATCTTAGATCTCTAAGACCTAACTAATCAGAAGTCCAACATCAGCATGGTTCTGCTGACTTCTAAGACACACAGTATTTTCTCTTTGATATGACTATGTTCTAAAGAAATGTACGTCAATACCTGATAAACAAAAATCAGAATTAAACTGTTCTGATATATGCATATTGATATACTGTATTGTGTATTGAAAGAAAATCACACTGATCATCTTTTACTAATGTTTCAACCCTTTTAGATGTAAAGAGTAAACTTTTTCTTTATTTAGGAATATTAGGACTATAATCCAGTAAGAAACCAGCTGCTGACCCCCAACAACTTTGCAGAAGCTTCTTTGTCTTCCTCACTGCTCCTGATCTTCCTCCTGAACCCAGACTCAGAACCCACCATGTCTCAGTCCTCCTGTTCTTTTTCCCTTCCCACCCTCTAGCCCCATACCTGATTAACACAGAAGGCTAGTTACTACTTTGTCTGTTGCCTGGTGCTTTCCAAAATACCAGATCTCTCTCTCTCACCCACACCTTCGAGAACCCACTGAGGATCTTCACATCAACAGCTCAACTGCACCTGACCAAAACAGGTTTAAAACCAAAAACATTCATGTCTCCAAGTCTCAGTGAGATTCATTTTTCTTCATCCCTTTTCTGAGAATTATTCACATGGCCAGAATCAAAACTGACAATATATTTAGATATAAACGGCAAAGGAAAAAGCAATCAAATCCCATGTGAATGCCTCAGCAAAGCACATCTGGCTTATGGCAAGTCCCATAACCGGAATCCTTTCTACCACTAGCCCCGCATCTTGCAACTACCACTTCCTACACAGCCAGACTTAAAACAGAGCCCAAGCCTCTAGAATGGTCACTGATGCCACAGTATCTCTCAAATCAGGTCTGATATCCCAATTCAGGGTCCTCTGACAGCCAGCCACACATCCCATCCTCTTCTGTTCTGTGTCCAGCTCATTTCCTACTGCTATGCTTTAAGTCAGGCTACTTCCTATTGCCTGTAATCCTTCAGTTTCAATGCCAATTTAACAGTATACTTCTCCACTGCTCAGTAAAGAGCTGGACCCCCTCCATGAAACTATCTGACAACCCCCAAAACTTTTATTTTTTTGAATATACCATTTATAATTTATAATATAGCGTCCCATTCAATTATGTATTATTTATAATATAGCTTCATTACATAGTATTAAATCACAGTGCATAAATGGAGAACTAGAAAATTAGTAATGGAGTTTTTTTTTCTTTTTTTGAGCCTCGGTGTCCATCGAAAGATGAATGGATAAAGAAGATATGGTCTGTGTATACAATAGAATATTACTCAGCCATTAGAAACGACAAATACCCACCATTTGCTTCCACGTGGAGGGACCTGGAGGGTATTATGCTGAGTGAAGTCAGTCAGTCAGAGAAGGACAAACATTGTATGGTCTCATTCATTTGGGGAATATAAAAAATAGTGAAAGGGAATAAAGGGGAAAGGAGAAAAAATGAGTAGGAAATATCAGAAAGGGAGACAGAACATGAGAGACTCCTAACTCTGGGAAACGAACTTGGGGTGGTGGAAGCGGAGGAGGGCGGGAGGGTGGGGGTGATTGGGTGATGGGCACTGAGGTGGGCACTTGACAGGATGAGCACTGGGTGCTATTCTGTATGTTGGCAAATTGAACACCAATAAAAAATAAATTTAAATTTAAAAAAAGAAGAAGAAAAAGTTTTCAGTAGTCAGTAATTTTTAGTTTAAATGCAATGCTAAGAGGCAAAACACAAAAACAAAAACAAAACAAAAGCCCCCAGACTGTTTAAGTATAGGCAGGCAGAACAGAACTGATAGATTTTTTGCTAGAGAGGCCAAAGTGGGAAAAAAAAAAAAAATCACACTAGATTCAAAGACGATTAAATGGAGTGTTTTTTTCTCTTATCTCCCTAAGATGTTGTACCTTTCTTTTGGCCCTTACACCTGGTACCTATCCTTTAAAACAAGCGAGAATTTTCCCTTTCTTTTTCCTTCTATGAATTTGTAAAGTTCCCATGTCAATCATCTCTGTTACTCCAGTGCCTTGCATCTAGAAGTCTTTTTGTTTATCCAAAATCTCATTATTTTTTGACATATAGTTGACACACAATGTTGCATCAGTTTAAGGGAAACAACCCAGTGATCCCACAAGTGTATACATCGTGTTGTGCTCACCAGCAGTGTAGCAACCACCTGTCACCATGGGGTACTACAACAGTGCCAGGGACCACAGTCCCTTGTACTGTGCCTTTTTATCAGCACTTTTAAAACTTGTACTGAGAGATGGGGATCCCTAGGTGGCTCAGCGGTCTGACGCCCCGCCTTCGGCCCAGGGCATGATCCTGGAGTCCCGGGATCGAGTCCCACATCAGGCTCCCTGAGTGGAGCCTGCTTCTCCCTCTGCCTGTGTCTCTGCCTCTCTCTCTCTTTCTCTCTCTCTCTGTGAATTTATTTATTCATGAGAGACACTTTTTTTAAAAAAAATTTTTTTAATTAAAAAAACTGTACTGAGAGGACGAAACCATCAATGAGGTCTCCTAGAAGCCTATAACATGCTATATTAATAAATCTGTGGCCTATGATAAAGTTGTCCAGCTCTCAGAACACAAGCAAGATACGATGAAGGGGATTATACCTAAATACGAAAGATGAAAACCACCAAGAAATTAATTTCCTCAGTATAGGTTAATTTAAGTATAGAAATTTGTTAATCACATAAATCAGAAGCAAAGAAGCAAAACTTAAAGATAAAACTGAAAATCATTAGCAAATTACAAAATCTCACTGAAATACTATTCGAGGAATTAGAAGAAATACTATAGTAGTTTCTTATCTACAAACTACAAAATTGCCTCTAAGTAAATGAAACGTATTTCTTAAACAAGAACACATGACTGATCACTGCCAGGAAGAAACTGATATAAAATTCTGTTACAGAAAAAAGCAACAATAGTCTGGTCTTTTACTGGCTGGGTATGACTTCCTTTCATACATTCTCTCTTGACTAACTGCTTTGGGTCTAGGTATCAAGTATGAAAGCTTCTATCAATCTAGAATAGAAGAGAAGCAAAACAGGACAGGGGCAACTGAGGGAGGCTCAGAGAGGTTAGGGTAAGAGGGAAATTAGTGCGAGGCAGGCATCACTGACATGACCTCTATTTAGTACATATCTAGAAAGTTTCAGATTTCAAAGTATCTTCATTTTACTGACGAGCAAACACAAAGACAGGTAGATGGTGTATCTGGGGTTACATAATCCAGTAAGGACAGAGCCAGGAGGAACTAGGATCTACATCCAGGTTGTCTCTAATACACACTTTGACTCAACCCTATTCACTTGACAGACTTCAGCTGGTCACCATGTCTTATAATTTCTTCCTCTGTATTGATTGACCCTGTCACCATTACTATCAACATCTAGTTGTCCTAAGATAGGAAGGAATTGGTCCCTGCTTCCACACCAGGAAACTAATGAATCCCACTGCCACTCTGATGCTGGATCTCTAATGGGATATAGGTTTTTTAGTCAGCTGGTTACAATTTAGGCTGCATTTGGTAGAGGCAGCAAAGAATATTTTTTTCATAAGTATAATTTAGCTTCTAAGGCATTAAAATCCATTGCTCTTGGCTTCCTTAGCCCAATGTGCTAAACTAATGAGCTACTTAGTTTGGATACTTCAGAAATATATACCCCTAGATAATTAAGTATGGTAAATTTCTTTCTAGATTTTAATGTAAACTTCTAGATATGTCTAGAAAAGTGTTCCATGTACTGGAAGGATGAAAATTTAGAGCACTTACTGCAAGTTCCGCCACTGAACATTGGAATAGTTTCAAACATCATCTTGTGAAACAACAGTGCCACTGGTCTATAATCCAGATGATTCTTTAACAGGTAGCTATAATAATACACATAGCGCCTCTGACTGGGAATAGTTACTCCCTGGTGGACAGAAAAAAAATAAAAATAAAAAAGAAAAGCCAAATTCAAAAGAAAAATTCCATTATAGTTATTTCACTAAATTGTTATGGTAACTGGGTTGTACCCACTGAAGAACATATATACATTAGAAATTTGACCTTGAATGATTAATATTTAAATCCAGCTTAACAACAGAGTAAATCAGAGCAACATTAGTACAAAGGAAAGTATCAGAGTAACTTTTCTCCCTTAAAATATAATTACTGTAATACCCTCATTTATACAATGGTAACAACAATGCTCCAACCTATGAACCCAATAAGCAAAGGCCACAGCATATCCAAAATAACTGTCAAAGGCATCTGCACTACAGCTGTGCTCTTTACACATAAGGCTTCCTGCAAAAATTTATGGACTTGTATTGAATACATAATTCCTCAAAAGCTTGGTTACTTATTTTTCAGGCAAACATGTCAGAATCAGAACACATAAAGGCAAAGTACCTCTAAGAGACAGAAATAGCAGCAAAAAGTGATGGCCTTAGACCCCCTCCCCCCAAAACAGGAATATGTAGCTGGCATAAATGTATGCAGGAGTTCCGTAACAGAGGTGCTTAAGAGATATCCCTGAGCTGCACAGATCTCTTTGCAGAAGAAAACAGGCATACACAGAATGTTTAGAGAAAATATAAGTATTACAAATGCTAAAAAAAAACAAAACAGAAACAAAAAACAAAAAAACGTAATTCATGTGCTATTAAAAAAACAACCAACCCTATCTTATCTAAAGAAAAAATCTAGTGTGTGCAGCCATGCATTCATTAATGCTGCTGAATAAATGAGGTATGAGGTCTCCTTCCCTAGGACATGTGTGATTTCAGGAAAGTGTAAGCATTTGACTTAGAGATAGAAGGTAAATAGTAACATGAAGCCATCTGACAGTTGAAAGTTACTTGCAGAAAACTTAAAAGTATATTCAAGAGAAAAAAGAATTTACAATATTTTAAAGTTATTATTGGCATGTGAATCTCTGCATGTGTTTAAAGACTCTGGACACAAATGCTTTTCTTCCCTGTAGTGAAAAGTATAAAGTATGTTAATGTGACTTTAAAGACTGATATACAGAATGGTAGGTAAAGAGGTATTCACTCTAGTATCCTTAGGTTTGTTGGGGGTTTTTTTTGTTGTTGTTGTTTTTTGTTTTTTAAGGGTAGCATGAGGGGAGCCTGGGTGGCTCAGTTGGTTAAGCATCTGCCTTCAGCTCAGGTCATGATCCCAGAATCCTGGGATCGAGCCCCACACTGGGCTCCCTGCTCAGCGGGGAGCCTGCTTTTCCCTCTCCCACTCTCCCTGCTTGTGTTCTGTCAAATAAATAAATAAAAATCTTTAAAACAATAAATAAAGGGTAGCATGATTTCATTACAATTAAAAAAATACATCAAAAACGGTATAAAAGCCATTTCAAATCAGGACAAATGAGTTAAGATTCTGGCTATAGGGCAAAGACCACACAATCAGAAGACTTGGAGTTGAAAGCTGACAGTCAAAATACCAACTCTGATTTGTTTCTTCAGGAAAATGAAGACAATACCTACCCTGTCTTCTTCACAGGATCCTTATGAGGAGTAAACAATAAATGCATTTACACAAAAGCTTGCTAAATCTACAAAATGTTACACAAATCCTAAAATTAGCAGTTTTACAAATCCTATCTACATTTGGAGTATAATTTTGGAAGAACTGGAATTTTAGTTCTGTGTACAGTATTTTCTTAAAGAAACAGTAGTAAATAGTGTTACTGTGAAAAGCTCCTATAAAAAACTAAGGTTGAAAATCATTATTAAAGTCTGAAAAGTGCTTAAACTTAAAATGACTTATTATATCACACTATTTAATACTACTTCAGTAAACAACTTATCATTCACATTAATCAAGATAAAGCACAGAATTGTAAAGCAGGTAGGGGGAGAATAGCAGATGGATGATGGCTGGAAGGAATCCTTTTTGAACCATATGAATTTATGATTTAGTCTAAAAATTAAATTAAAATTCAAGAAATTAAATCAATGGAAGTCTGTAAGACCAAGCTATCAAGTGGTCTATTGGGGTTTAGTGGAATGATAGATGATATTTTCCTCTTTATCTTCCTGGTGTAAGTTTGTACGAATAATTAAAAGGTTTGCAAAGCTTTAATTTTTCTCAAGTAGCAAGCGATTGGTAGCACATCCATAATGCAGCTATTTATATATTGAGTTAATCTCTGCCAAAAGGGCAAGGCAAATGTATAGAGAAAGAATATATGAACCTACCAGATGTCAACCCTGGATGAATAATTTGTGTGTAAATATAAACTGAACCAAATTACTGACACAATTCAAAGAGAAACACTGGAAAGTACAATTTAAATTTAATTATTTTACTATCAAAATATGCATAATTTCACCTCTATAGTTTAACTTTGCAATTCCTACCAAGCACTACCTCAAATTCCATGTATTAAACTTGCAGAAATAACAGAGTTGGAAGACTCAAATACGTATGGACCACGGGCTTCAGTTGTGTCCTTCTCTAGTCTCATCTCTCATGGCCACAATACACACTTACTAAAATTAAATTAACAGTAATAAATCACTGTTATTTAGATTTTGAAATAAAAAGAATAAAACTTCTGTACTGAATTGATATTGCAATTTTTACATTTCAAATATTTCCTGAATGCATATACTGAAAACAACTGTTTTTACCTACTGCATTTTGACGATAAAGACTAAAATCTCCTAAAATCTAAGAAATGAACATGTTAATGATCTTCAAAAATTTATTTTATACATGTGAAAAGAAGGCTGAACTTCAAAGCTCTTACAGATTAAAAGATGACTACATGTTTTCAAAATTTCCATTCTTCATTCAAATTAGCCAAGAACATTTAAGTTAAATTGGTCTGTGACCATTTCCCCAAAGTATAGTTCTACCCTCTACCACTAATGACAATCTTATATTTGTAACCTTTTTTCCTCAAATGTAACTTTTAAAACATTCTAATCTTAGTTACACTTGACATTCTTCAGGTTGACTTCACACCACCTTGCTGGCCATCATCTCAAAAAGCAGCCACTGCTTCTTTGATTCCCTCAGGTTAACAGACCAGGAGGAAAGGCCCGGGAAGATGTGTGGTGCTCCTCCCAAGGGCTACTGCCTTTACTCAGTCTCACCTACTACTTCCAATCTTTCATTTCCATACCTTGTTTTTCTGGTACACACTTATTAAACTCTCAACCGCCAGGACTGCAGCACTATGTTCACAATTTTTTAAAAAAATTTTTTATTTATTTATGATAGTCAGACAAACAGAGAGAGAGAGAGGCAGAGACACAGGCAGAGGCAGAAGCAGGCTCCATGCACCGGGAGCCCGACGTGGGATTCAATCCCGGGTCTCCAGGATCGCGCCCTGGGCCAAAGGCAGGCGCTAAACCGCTGCGCCACCCAGGAATCCCCAGCACTATGTTCAAACCACCTCTCTTCCAATCCTGTCTCAGACATCATCCTCAGTGAATTTAGCTCCTACTTTATTGGGAACTCTTGAGGTTATCCAGTGTGGATACTCTCAAAATTCCCTTCTCCCATCTTAAAATTTTTTTCACTCCTGGCCATTTTGTAAGGAGTTCATGTCAACTTAGGTTCCATTTTCACAAGTGCTCTATTAATTAACCTCTCCCTGGCATTTGTCTTTGTTCTACCTGTCTCCTTCTAATAATCAGCTCAGGTAACCCTTATCCTTTATCCAAAACAATTCAAAGACTGAAAATGCACTCTCTCTCCAAATCTCGTATCTCTCTCAAATTGTCACCCTCCTTCTCCACATAAATTCTCAAAGGTAAGCCTCTGCTCCTTAACTCACAGGAGTCTGTTATCATGAGTCTGATTTCTTAATGGTCAATAGTTCTAAATGGTTATTTCCTATTATTTGCTTAGTCCCATCCTGTACCCTTTTTCATTGCCTTTTTCATTTGCAAACAGTAAACCACTTCAACTAATAATTTCAAGCACTGATTGTATGAAAATGCCAATCAAATCAATAAATCTCTTTTAAAGCTCTTTTCCAAGGAACAAGAAGAGAAAGGGGAAACACAAATTATACATTAAGTTTGAGAAAGTTCTCTGCCTCTGTGATAGGAGATATTCTCTAAGGTTTTCTCCTACCCTTACTATCTCTTCTCATCCCTAGCTGTAGGCACAGCTCAAAAATCTGACCTGAGCAAGCCCTTCTTTATCAATCCCCTTTGTTATAGTAGTTTAATTATCAATCTTATACATTATCTCCAAAGCCTGTATCTCTCAATATGACTTTATTCCCAATTCCCAGTCCAGAATTTCTAACACTGGAATGGACATTTCCAGCTGGAAATTTCAGAAACACTTAAAATACAACATATCCAAAAACTGAAGCTTTCCTATTCTTGCATGGACCAACCTCTATTATTTATATTAAATGATATTCACTGTTATTTCCTGGCATCTGAGCCCCAAACCTCTTTGAATACCACCAGCACCACTGTTGACTGAACCATTACCATGTTCTTCACATTGTTCTCAGTACTTTAATAAATACAATTTAGTACTCATGAAGTGGGTATTATTGGTAACACCATTTTATAGATGAGTTAAGGTCACACATCTTGTAAGTAACTGAACTAAGTTTCACCCCAGTACTCCCAACTCCAGAGTTTACACTCAACCACTGATACTATCCTGCCATCTTCTTCCTGCAAGAGTAAAGGAAACAACCTGAGAGGCAACAGTGAACTACACAGGGTTACAGAAAAGAAGGGTAAAGAAACCCCTGCACTACAGCAAAGCCCCAGGCAGCAGAGTAAAGACAGAGACTGGTCAGCAGATCAACTGCCTGGGACATACACAATGCACACGTGCGCACACGCATGCACACACACACACAGGATGTACAAAATGGAAAGCACACTAGAGGTCAAAATTCATTTAGAATACTCTTAGTAGATTTCTTCACATCTATTCAGATGCCAAAATCCAGACTTTGACATACCTCTCAAAATACCAGTTCTAGTTTTGTGTGGTAATTCTAATTCAGTCACCTCCTGCAATGTTGCAATAGCCAAATGATTATCGGCCTCTGATTTATCTTCTCTCCAAACTATTTTTATACTACTCTTTGATTAACTTGATAAAAGTCTAAGATTAATCATACTAACAATTCATAATGCTATATGGTTTCTCAGTGACTACTCAAATAAGAAAATGTATCACACACTGTAATTCCAACATAAAAATACAGCCCAACCTCTTTTCCACTCATACCTCTCACAACAACCTTGAATGTGCTTTTACTTTTGACCAAACCAAAGTACTAATTTCTCCCATATCATACTTGCTGTTTTTTTTAAGTATGCTATCTTTATCAGATTAAGGACATTAATCTGCAAGCAGTTATCTGGAAGTCTTATATATTTTCTAACACCTAGACCAACTAGATAACAGAATTATTTGATACTTCCAGGCTGGATAGCAGCCACCTGAAATACAATTCTGATTAGGTACATGTTGAGGGCTCCTACACATTTTCATTGTTGGATAGTCTGCTCAAATTTTGTATTTCACCTTGAAGCAATGATGTTCACTGAAAATTGCTTATTTCCCATTGAAATTTTCAAATTCATTAGCACAGACCTAAATTTTGTTACCTCCACACTGTAGTTGTCACCTTTCTCAAACTTAATGTATAATTTGTTTCCCCTTTCTCTTCTTGTTCCTTGAAAAGAGCTTTAAAAGAGATGTATTGATTTGATTGGCATTTTCATACAATCAGCGTTTGAAATTATTATTTGAAGTGGTTTACTGTTTGCAAATTCACAATCTTTATTAATCCCTCTTTCCTACTGGTTATTATCTTAATAATCTCTAAAATATATTTGTATTTCCCCATTGACCCAAAATTATGTAAGTAACTGGCTTTAAATTTCCAAATGGTTGATTTGATTTAACTTAAAAAAAAAAAAAAAAGTCTCTAGCTGGGGACGCCTAGGTGGTTCAGTCAGTTAAACATCCAACTCTTGGTTTTGGCTCAAGTCATATCTCAGGGTTGTGGTATCAAGCCCTGTGTCAGGCTCCTCATTCGTGCAGCATCTGCTAGAGATTTTCTCTCCTTCTGTTCCTCCCCTGCTTGCATTCTGTCTCAAATAAATAAATACAATCTTTAAAAGCATAGGGAAAAAAAAACAAAATTATATATTTTAAAAAAATGTCTAGCCATTCCGAATTATAATCAAGGAATGGGGTTGACGTATTTCTACTTGGGAGATGAGATTTTCTTTGCAGCTGACCTAATGAATTATTAAACTTGGTAACTGATTTCTGGATGACAAAAAAAGAAAAAAGATACATTTTGTGGGGTATTTTTATTGTATTATTCAAGCCATCTATATATCTTATTTTGAACCTTCTTGATCTTCAAGTAAAGATTCCTATTACTGTTGCTTTTCCACCAATTTTTTTCTCCATTTCTTCCAGCTTTTGCTTACTGTATTTGATGTTACATTTAGCACATAAGAGTTCGTAACTGATAAATCTTCATAATCTGGAGTGTACCCTGTGTTAATATAAACTGACATTCTTGATTTAGTTTTATACATTTTGTTGTAAATGCACTCTGATAATGATATCCTGTCATCTTCTTTTAAAATTTACATTTGCCCGATGTATCTTAAATGAACCACTTATTTTCTAACCTGAGTTGTTCTATGTAAGTCTCTTGTATATGACTAATCTCTTTAAAAAACCCAGAAACTTAGAAGTATAGGTTATACACATCTCTCAAACCTAGAACACTGTCCTAGTACTTCCAAGCCAGAATTCAACCTGGATACCACAATACAAGATGTGAAAGGTTTTGCTCATATTCTGTACCCTTGAATCATCTTCTCTAAAATGATTACAATCCAGATTCATCATTTAAAAAAGTATTTTTCTACTTCAGTAAACTTCACTGGCACTTCCAAACTCAGAAATAATGTCAATGTTTTAAAATAATAGTGTTTGCTTGAAGCTTGAAAATCTATGTTTCAGAATGTTCACAACAAGATTATTACAGGAAAGTAATTCAACAAAGGAAGAAGTATAGCTCTTAGGAATGGTCACCATTACAGTGACTACATATAACAGTAGTTCTTATATATTAAGCTAAGTGCCAGACATTTTACATATACTAGAACTTTGTAAGACAGAGACTATCACTTCTATTTCAAGGATAAGAAAACAGTCCTGGTGCACATAATTATCCTGTTCAAAACCCAGACTTGAATCTAAATATGACTCTGATTCTAGAACTTTAAACTCCAATGTCCTGGGTTTTACTAACAGCACACAAACTTACAAGGTAATGCAAAAGAAGTCACGACCTGTTTGAGCACTGTTTTTCCCATTTATGAAGAGTCTCCAAAGTTTATTCTCGTGCTTTGGTTCCATGAAACTTATTGTAAGTAATGTATCAACAACAGTGCTGCATGAACCACAGAATCCTTCCAACTAATACAGAGCAGACCACTGGCACTGTTGTCTCTGTACCTCATCCTTTCCCCCTTGGGAAGCTGTCATTCCCCCCGTGGTTTTGTGGAGGTGGGATGGGCTCTATTCTTCAGCATCAGATATATGTCCCAAGCCTCCAGCCGGAATGTTTGGTTCAGGGATGGGTGCATACTCGAATCCAGGTAAATCAGAACCTAATCTAGGAATTTCTGCTCTAATTCTAATTCCCCTCCTACTGCAGTTATTCAAGTAGACAGAATGTAAACCTGGAACGACTAGGAGTCATACCTGGCTATTATTTGCATAGTGCCTCCCTGAAAATAAAGCATAGAGAAAATGGGAGAGCTGAGAGAGATTACCCACACCTGTTAGGCATCTACGTCTGGGCCAGAGCTCTTTAGGCTATATAAGCCAGTATAAATGTCTCCTGTGTTTATGCTCCTTTGAGTTGGGCTTCTGTGAGTGGAAACTGAAAGAGTTCTAATGCATTATAATATAACTACTTTTTTTTTTTATTTCTACTTTGGGGATCAAAATAATAAAGAGTAATAATTGGGACAAGAGAACAGAGCACTGTAGAAAGAATACTAGATTTGTGGTTAAGAGACAGTTTGAGTCATTACACAGATAGATGAAATGACCTCGGATAGACTGATCATCACAGATTTATTTGATCATTATATCAGAATAGGTCTGAACTAAATCATTGCTAAAGTCCTTCAAGATATAAAAATCTTATAATTTAATGAATATGTAAATTGTATAAGAGGCTTAAATACCATGTATTAGAGGAACACAGTTTAGCCCAAAAGAATTAATGTGTTAGAAAAAATAAGAATGTTATATTAGGAGTTGTTCTTTTTGTTTTGTTTTTATTGAAAATGAGAAGAATTAAAGTTTAAGTAAGGAGAAAAATGAGAAAATTTTAATAGGTTATCATATGGGGAAATTTAGTAAGTAACTAGAAAACATAACCTGACTATATCTATCAGGACATAAAAATTCATTCCTCAGACAAACTAGAAAATTTCCTCTTCTTGGGATCACTCAGAATAAAGTTAATATTTATTATTTCTAGAAAGTTTAAGTCTTCATTACAGATAAGCTAATGAACTCAATTACAGAGATCATAATATATATGAATTTTATCTCTAATAATTGCTTTGAAAACAAAACAAAAAAGAAATCAAGAGCTCAATTTTTTTCTCTAAGAGTTTAATCAAAGAAAATAAGTATTAATGCTTACTTTACTTGCCACCATTCTAGAAGGGTGAGGGAAGGCAACAGAAAGAGAGGAGTAGCAGAAATTCTGGGTAAGTTTGTCATGTAGAAAGTATGCCTCTTTGAATTCAGATATTCGGGGAATCTTGCCAAAATATATACTTACAAGCACTAGCAGGATGCTTTATCTCTTTCATTCAGTTTACAATAAATCCTGTGGGTTAATGATCATTCTGATACGTAAGTGTAAGTACAGACAGTGTGAGGCATAGGACTTGCAGGAACCAGCTCTGCGAGCTGCCCTGCACCAGGCTCTTTGGAGGCGGGGCGGGGGTGGATGTGTACAGGGAACTGCTGACAGTGGCTTTTACTCATAAAGTAAAAGGATCAAATCTGCAAAGGAATGACTCTTAGGGAAGTGTAACATTGTTGCCTTCTTCTAAATTATTGAATGAAAGAAGGACTCTTCCTTCTCACAAGCAGTTAGTGTGCCTTCAGAAGCCATGCTTCCTTAGAGGAGGTGTCAGTTGTGCTCTGGCTTCTGCGCAACACTCCAAACTTGAAGTATTATTGGGGTATTACTAACACAAGGCACACTGTCCGGTCCGCTGGCACCAACCACTCGGCCATCTCATCTGTACCGAGCCTGCCGAGGGAATGGCAAGACTGCACCAGATGACTCTGAGAGTCCCTGCCAAGTCGACAAGTTCTCCGCTAAAACAGGACAACCGGCTCTTCTTTCTTCAAAACAAGAGTGGGTAGGAGTAGGGGATCAGGAAGTGGGAAAGGGTGAGGGGGACAAAGGAGGGATGTGGAGAAAGAGAAGGAGGAGAAGAAACAATATCCTCCGATATCACTGTCACCAGAACACAACTTTCTTCTGAATGTTTCCCTATAGCTGAAATTAAGGATATAAGCAAAGTCACATTAAAGACAGTTTTAATAATATTAAATGCCATATAAATGGAAAAATTGATAAAATGTATGTATCTCCTATAATAATGGTTCAGTTAAGATACTTCCCTGGAAGATTTCCACAGTTGTGTAACAACAGCTTTACCATGTTCAGCTTAGCTCATTTCTCATGATGAAACTATACTTATTAAAGGTTAAAAACATATTATTTCACCAGCACCCTAACCATTAAATAAACATGTGATTTATCTGGAAGTTTTCAGAAAATTAAATTGTCAAAGATTTAAAGGACACCCACAGCACTGTATTTACAAGACTAACAACTTCAAGCTGCCTTTATTCTCCTTAAGTTGGGGCCACTAAATGCCTGAGCGTCAGTAAAAAAAAAAAAAAAAAAAAAAAAAAGGCTATAAACTGAGGAGCCTTGTCAAAATAGGCCTATTTTGGGAGAGCGTGTCCTTGTACAAGAGATTAATTCTGAACAGTCTCAAAGTTCCTTTGCAGCTCCAAGATAGCAGAGAACAAAGTTCAACAATGTGCAGGGGACTCAAATTTTACTCTGAATGCTATCAGTCACTGTTTGATTAATCCTAATCAAAGCACTTCATCTTTCTGGGCCTCTGTTTTATCATTTTTAAAATAAAAATTCCTGCCAAAAAAGGTTAATAATCTTACACCCATAATCTTTATCCCTTTAATCTAAGCTTTCTAACACTGTTTCAGCATAAAATGCAAATGGAACCATCAGCAAAATATAACCTCATCAACAGCATCTGCTCATAAATTTCTTTTTGTCTTTTTAAATATCCACAGAAATAAAGGTAGGAGCACATTAGGATACTGCTTTAGACCACAGCTGAAAAAAATTCCTCCAAAAATGGTCTGGGTATATTAATTAATCATGAACTAAAGCACAACAGATCTTAATGATTTATTTGGACTCCAAGATGCTAAAAGTGATCAATTTTGTCTAAATTACTGAACTCTGAGTCTTTATATAAGAGCTAAATAATGTAACAATTTTACTGAGTACACACAGAACTCCAACCTCTGTTAGCCTGTTATCTTCTACTTGGGGTAGATTCAAACCTATGAGAGGAAGAAGAAAGCAGTGTGCCTGAGCATTGTACAAAATACAACATCCTGCATTTGATTTTCATAAATACTTCTCTTACTATCTTTTCACTCTGGCCCCTAATACACAACAATATCCCACGGGCCTTGCCAGTTTACCAAATCTCTCTTCACCTTTACAGAGAGATAGAATTGACCATATTTGCAGATTGTGAGGGCTACAATATCTTCCCAATGACAAATTAAAATATGTCCTCACTTTTTGACTATGAAGACTTTTCTTGGATCTAACAGAAACTGCTTATGCACCATTGGGTTTTACTTATATCCCTGAAAATGATGTGAAAGACAATCCCAAGTGCTTTTTATATGGCTAGTTCCCACTATCAGAAGCATTTAGCGAACTCTCCTGAAGCAGCATCTACATCAGAGTGTGTATGTGTGTAGGTGAGTGTCTATAAGAGGGAGGGAAGGGGGGGAAAGAGAATGTGTGAGAGCACAGCACAGCTTAGTTAGGAAAGGTTACAGACTACTCTAAAAAAAAAAAACCTTACCCCCCAACTCAAAATCCTGATTAAAACACTCTACAAGTCTGTTGGTTGTAATGCCCAAGAAAAAAAAAGTTGCAGCTGAATGTGGTGAAGGCAAATACTTTAAAAATGGTCAAACGTGTGTGTAGCTTGCAACAGAAAAGTTAAGACTGTTGTAGTATCTCTAACAAACAATCCTGTGCATTCCAGAAAAACCAACCACTTTCTCTAAAACTATGAAGCAGGGCATGAAAGGACTGGAAATACCACTTCCCTTCAGTGTATGATGACAGCTTCTCAGTTTAGCCAGCTACTAGTTTTCATCAAATACATGCATGGTAACATAATCAAAGGAAAATACTTATTTTGGAGTCCTCTTTGGAAACCTGAGGGAACATTAACATCTTCAAAATGCTCCCAGAAAAGTTCTCCTGAAGAAATCTCAGTATTCTGTAGATAGAATACCTTAATGTCTGGCAAATCATCTGGTTTGGTTGCTTTGGTAAAGATAGATCTCTCCATGTCACTGTGACTCAATCCTTTGTTCATCATTATGTATTGGGGTGCAAGACTCTATCATTGATCCTGGGAGAAAGCTTATTTATTATTGTGGAAGTATTCTACTACTTCATGAGTGCCAAGCCTTGAATCACAGCCTGTACAAGAGGATTTGTCATGAAAAATCTACTGTTATGAAAATAGCCAAATTCAGGAAAGCCAAGACTTTCAATCAAGAGCTTCTCAAGAGGTTTTTTCAAGAAGTGGGAGCAATTATGAAATGTTTCGCTACACATAAGTTCACTAGTTTCAGAAGGCATTTCTACGGCCAAGATTTTAACCGCTGTTAACTGGATAAAATACAACTTCATTTACACAGTTTAACTCTTCAACCTTGAAACTAAAATATGAAGTCATAATCCCTTCCTAACATAGTATTATGCCAGGATCTTGCCAAAAATGATCTCATTAACGGCAAAGAAAATGATATAAAATTAACTTATCTGAAGAATCTTAGAGAATTCTTATTTTTTGACATAAACCTACTTTCACCTGACAAAAGAATCTATAGATTCCATTTGTTCTTTCATGAGATAGGGTTTTAAGCACTTATTTTCACCTAAAACAAAGTCAAAATGGACTGGACATCAAAGATGACATAAAAGTTGTCAAGTCAAAGACAATGGCTTTTTAGTTTTAATGTATCGTTTAAAACCTAGGACCACCTGGGTGGCTCAGTTGGTGAGGCGTCTGCCTTCAGCCCAGGTCATCATCCCAGGGTTCTAGAATGGAGGGTCGCTTCTCCCTCTGCCTCTGCCCCTCCCCCTGCTTGTGCTCTCTCTTCTCTCACTCAGTCTTTCTCAAATAAATAAAATCTTTAAAAAAAAAAAATCTAAATAATAGCAGCCCTTTCATTAAAACTTACTATTGGGCAGAACTAAACCTTAACTTTGATTAATTTGTAACCATTTAGATTTATTCACTATCTTCAAGTAGTGGCCCTGCTTTTTCCATTAAAAAAGGGGACATAATTCTTATTTTCCATGTTAAAAAAAATTTAGTGTAATTAAAAACTGTAAGGAAAATTTTATGTTCATGTATATCATGCACATTTTTAGTGAGAGACTATTTATAGCTTTCATATTTTTAGAAGGTATGTAACATAAATACTTTGAGAGCCATGGACTTAAATCTAATGTTCTGGCTCCATATTACAGAGCTTCTCTATTTTTACTTTAAATTCGTTTTACTTGATTTCTTTCCCACAACTACAATGTCTACTGCTCATCAACCCTGCTCTAAACTCCTCCCACTGCTTCAGCAATTATACTGGTTTTTTTTCCCCTTCATTCTCTTTTTCCCTGTGCTGCCCTGCATTTATTCTAAGTGTATAACAAGTGACTTTCTAAATTTTTAATCAGTAAAAGCAACTGTTTCCTCGAGATGATGAAACAATGAGCCACAGTAAACACCTCAGGCCCAGGCCCCTCTAGAATCCACTCCACTGCTATCATCCCAGGGTGTTCACAACATAAAGAAATATAAGGCAATCTATATTAATCAATATTCACTAAAATCAAGTATGAATATAATATTCAGTATTATAAACTATCGCCAATATACAGCACTTGGCATCCTTAGGTGTAATTTTAAAAAGTCACAAAGAGGGATCCCTGGGTGGCGCAGCGGTTTGGCGCCTGCCTTTGGCCCAGGGCGCGATCCTGGAGACCCGGGATCAAATCCCGTATCAGGCTCCCGGTGCATGGAGCCTGCTTCTCCCTCCGCCTGTGTCTCTGCCTCTCTCTCTCTGTGACTATCATAAATAAATAAAAATTAAAAAAAAAATAAAAATAAAATAAAATAAATAAAATAAAAAAGTCACAAAGACAAAACAAGAAATGAGGAAGGAGAAAAGGAGCCAGGAATCGATGCAACTACTCAGCTAAGATGGTTGAAATGATCACTTATCTTTGTTTTGAAGTTGAACTAAAAAGAAATCAGCCTAGGAGCACCTGGGTGGCTCAGTCGGTTAAGTGTCTGACTCCTGACCTCAATTCAGGTCTTGATCTCAGGGTCATGAGTTCAAGCCACATTTCCTTCCAAAAAGGAAGGAAGAAGTGAAAGAAGGCAGGCAAGTTATTGGAAGAAAACTTTCCTGATTCTAAACACTATGAAAACTAGAATAAACTCTGTACATAAAGTTGTGATGTCTCCCTCAGTAGCGTTCTCTAGGTGAGTTTCTCTATCTGGAGTGGTTTGGGTTTCTCCTTCTCAGAGACAGAGAAATGTACAAAATCTCTTCGCAAGAAATATAAACATATTTTGTCACACTTGCCATCCAAAGAAATGAATCCCTTGAAAATCACTGTGAAAGTTCTCCCAAGTTTACGTTTTCCACTCAAACATACTTACACAGATTAAGTTTGTCACTGATTTTCAACATAGTTTTTATTAGTCTTCTGAATAAGAGAACCTTTGACGAATCTTAATATAACTACATTCATGAATATTCATATCAAAGAATAATTTTCATGTACTTATACAAGTAAAGATCACACTTTACTAGGTAATAGCATTCAAGTTATTATCCAGACACTTTATTCTCAAGCAAGGTTCAGAAATATCAAGCTTACTTTTGATCAGTGTACTGCTTTTTTAAACGTTTTTTCAGGATTTTAGAGACCAAAATATGCTAGACAGTTAATGGGTAAGATTTACTGGCATGATATGAAAATGCTAGCATGAACAAAAAAATTAAAAGAATCAGTAATTTGCTAATATGACAGTTAAGGTAGTAAATGATTTAAATGTTCAGAATAAAGAAATAAGAGTTACCACAGTAAACACCTCAGGCCCTCACTCTAGAATCCATTCCACTATCATCCATCTTTTTAAAAAACCTGTTTTCCAATAAATTCTCCAAGAAAGAAAAAAAAAATCAAATATAACTTACCTTTTTGTCTCTGGTCCTTACTTCCCCATAGAAATCTAGGGCCTCTTGTGCCTTTAAAAATTTGCCCCGATGTAATAAATATGCACAAATCATTACACCAGTTCGTCCCTTTCCAGCTTTACAGTGAATTGCTGCAACATGATTGTCATCTTCACTTAGCCATTGGTCAAGATCTTCACAAAAGGGTTTGATAAGTTCTAGCTGTGGTGGATTATGGTCTTCAAAAGGATACTGTGCAACTGTGGTAAAAAGATAACCTCACAATTAGAAAAAAGTCTTTCCTGAACTGTTTATTAAAAGTAGGTTAACTTTAGAAACATTGCATGTAAGCTTAACAGATGTTTAAAAGAAAAACGGAACTCCAGAGAAAAATAATTTGCTGTCTGATAATTTTCCAATTTTTGAATAGAAAATAGTCTCTCATTAATTCTTAAACCTACCACTAGAGAGAGAGAGGCTAAGCATTATTTTCCCCACTTTAATGAAAGAGGAAACTTTGCAATGGAGAGGGAGCACACGTCAATATATCAGAGGGAAGAGACAAACTCAAAATGAAATGTCACACAGGTTTCCTATCAGGGCTCTCAATGCATTTTCTGACAAAAGGAGTCATAACATTTATAATACTACGTCATCACAAAACATATATTCCAGAGAAAGTATAAATAACCGATAAATCAACGATGGAAAGGATTGATTTTACACTTGATATAATAAAAATGCTAAGTGTGTTATTTAAGGATGGTCTGGCAAATGTTAGTGTTGTATACTATGGATTTTTAAAGGCATTTACAAAAGAAACTGAGAAAACTACTTACAAAAATCTACATAGTTGTAGTAAAGTTTATCTAATGAAGTTTCAGATCTTTTCATGTGGATAGTCATAAAAACCCCCAAATTTCTCTGTTCCCTATAGTCAGAGCTAAGCATTTTCTTTTAACCTGCCTAGAAATAGTTTAGCTATATATATCACTATTAAGTTTCTTCTTACTCGTCCCTGCCTCGGTTCCACTCTATTAAAATCCTTTACTGACATTTACTATATAGAATTATCCTCTGTGTCATCTAAGTATGTGAAAAGTATGCCTTCTATCTTCCATCAAGTCACTGATAATGTGGAACAGGACTCAGTTCATTAGGTCCTCTGTTGTGTTGGGTGAGCCCGGGTGGCAGATGATGACAACTATCACGAGGAGTCTCCGGGAAGGCCTGCACCTCAGCCTCGGCCCAGCTGCACTGGCATTCCATCTTCATCTCCCCAGAGGCACACAGAAACATCCCAGGAAACATTGCTCAATGTCTATTTACAGCTAGATACACCCTGACTAAAACACACTTCGCCTGGTAAGGAGCAGCCTAAATTCACAAAAAAGGAAAAATTCTTAGTGGATCTGTACTGGCTCTCAACCATTAATGCTTCTAAATTCTCAAAGCAGCTGTCGGAAAGTCCGTTCTGGATTTCCAGAAGGCATCAATGGCAAGCACATCAACATGTAGCTCACGGCATCCAGCTTCTCTTTCTGTCACGGTAGCATCTGCCGGGCTTCTCTCCACTCTCCAGGTCTCGTATGGCTCAAAGGGTTCCACAAACACAGATGGAAGTTCCTTTGTGGGCTCTCAGAGGAATTCACTATCCCTGGAGAAGAACCCATTCAAAGTAGCTCCTGCTCTCATCTGTCAAGTTCCTCTTATCCATATTTGTCACATACCCTTCTCCCTGACTGGCCCCTGTCACCGTTCCACAGTTCTTAAGTAGCTCTGCTTTCTCTTAATCTCTTACTGCTACTCTGCTCTATCTATAATTTCTTACTGTTACACCAAATGCCTCCAACAGTAGATATTATAACCCTCTCTTCATTTTATTGTTAGTCTAGACATTTTTCCTAATTCTTACAGTCTACTCTGCTATTTAGTATTCCTACTAGTACTGGCAGGTTTATATGATAATTGCTTCCTACAACACAACAACAAAATTACATTTGTTTTCCAAATTGTCTAAGACCATCTTTAAGACAAATATTTATTTACCTCACTTAATAATTGAGATTATTCATTACTGCTATGACTGTTAAGATTTAGTGTATTGGTTTTAAGTTATATAACATAATACATTACTCAGCAGTTAATACCTACCTCTGCAGTTAAATTTGGCGGTATCATAATGTCTTTCAGCACACCTAAAAGAAAAGTTTAAATGTGACCTAGTTATTTTTTGCACTGGCAAAAAAAAGTAACAAACATTTTCTGAACTGTTTTAATGGATCAGGCATCACACTGTTTTGTATTAACTATTTCTTTCAATCCTACAAATCCTATGAAGTAGGCAGTGTCTTTATCTCCATTTTACAATTAAGGAAATCAAGGCTTAAAATGTTAAGTGTATCAATCATACCTTAGCTTACACACGTGCTTAAAAACTTGTGATGCCACGAATGCACAACACTGTAAATTCAGTTGCTGCATCTGCACCTTCAAATTTCATTTATGGCATTCTGCATGCTAAGGGAATTTATTTTTGATTTCACCAAGTATATACAAACAACTATTTTCAACATTGTCTTCAACTCAGAGTTGAACATAGTTTTCTCAAACTATTATTTTAAAAGCTATTATTTTTAAAATAGTAAAATAAGAGTAAAAAAAAGTAAAAGAATCTACTCAAAAACACTCACTAAAAAATTTTTAGGCCAGACCTTTCTCTCTTTAGAGAAGCCAAAGGTCATCTTTTTCAATAATCTCTCAGGTTAACGAGTTTTAATTAAAGTCTGAGAGTAATTAAAGAGTAATAAGTAAAATAAATCTACAACAGTAAAATGTTGACTTAGCATTACATATAGAATACTAAAATTTGTCTTTTTTAATGGCAGTGACATGTTTGTCATCATGTACTGGTTCACTCATGATTAATAGGTGTATTTATAAATATTAATAAGGCTCTGAAAGGGATCCTGTACTTCAGTTTGTGGTCAGCAAAATAATGGTAACTACAGCTACTAACCAAGTGAGATGTTTTTTAAAAAATTATTTCAAATAAAAAAATTATTTCAAATAATAACTTAGCATTTTAAAGCAAATAAAGGTCTACAATCCCTTAATCTCCAATTCCAAAATCCCAGAAGTTTGAGACATCTAACATTTTATGTTAAACTATGACAAACTCAATTGTAGCAGAACCTGAGTTTATGACACTGTATGCACTCTTCATCTAATACACTTAAAGAGTCAAACACTTCATGCTAAGTACTGCTACAAAGCCCACTGCTGTGTTATGTAATACAAAGCAGTATATGCTTCCATATTACCCTTCTGCAAGGGGAAAAGTCCCGAATGCTGAAACACAACTGGCCCTAAGAGTTTCAAGCAAGTGATGGTGGTAATATATTTTACATTTAAGAAATTCTAAAAATATCTGTACAGTTCATCTACTTCAAACAGTTTTAAATCCAAATCCATATGAAAGCTGAATCATAAACAAATTAGAATCCACCAGTTTCTAACTTGTCAGACCTGAAATAAACTGACTTTCATACTATTGCTTAAAACAAAGATTTTCCCCTTTTTTTGCATATTATAATTTAGTATATTGAGTTTTGCTCAAAAAAAAACTTACTTAGTAATGCCATATGCACATTTATGTATCTTTGCTAAATAATTTCATACTTACTCATACACAGAACACGACAGGTAAGAGGAAGACTGACCAAGAAAATAGTCATGTTTTACACTTTCTTTAGTACAGATTAAAGAAGAGGTCTGATTAACAGGGAAGAATCCATAACAGAATATTTTATAAGGAATCATATAAAGATAGGATTCAGAAGGTGAGGGAGAAGGAGTAAGCTAGGAAATAATTCTAAGAAGCTGGTCTCATGGCAGCACAACAAAAAAAATAAACATTCTGACTTTCATGCAGCTTTAGTTCTCTAAAATTCCCATGCTTCTTCAGGAGCTCATGTTTGGTTTGATAAACACTGCTTAAGACTACCATCATAAACTGATTCTCAAATATTACTGGTAAGAGGAGGAAATGGAGGAGAAGTGGAAATGAGCTATTCCATGTCTACTAGATGTACACACGTTACAAAGGAGTTTCCATGTTTTTAAATTTCATAGTCACAACCATGTAACAGAAAATATAATCTCCATCTTATACGTGAGAAAGCTAAGATTTAGAAGAGCATTAAAACCCTTGTCCCAAACTACAATATGCAAGTGGAAGGGACAGGACTCAAACCCAGTACCTCTGGTTAAAAAGTCAAAGTTTTTCCAGCACTGCTCCATACTTCCCATTTAAAATAAAAAATTGCCACCAACAGTTTAAAAAAAAAAAAGCAATAACAAATTCTACTCAAAATCAGCCTTCCTACAAGAGTGGCATTTGGCACAAAAGATAGAACAAAAAGTGATCATGAAAACATGAAAAGTTTATGAAAATCTCTACAGGTATGGATACTGGGGCCAGTAGTGATGGAAGTGATCTGGAGGAAGGGTTGCTGGGGTAAGAATGATGATGCTTCTTAACTGACAAGCCTCTCAACAAGTCTTCATTACAAACCAAAATTGAAGATACATAAATGGAAAATGGGATTTGACTGAGACAAGTATTAGGTAGATCTGACCATTTATACTTCCTTATAATTAAAATTCAACTTAAAAGATACCACTTTAAAAAATCTTCACCTTATATTGGCTTACATGAGACAAGAGAGATGAAGAAGCATTGAAAGAGTTTTTAATGAAGCAGTAGACAGAGGTGAATGAAGAGAGAAGACTACTAACAGGAAAAGCTTCCAGAGAAATGAGACTTGCCAAAGACTCAGCCAGATAAGTAGGTCTCCTCTGTAACTCTCTTCAACATCACTAGCCCAGCTTACAAAAGAAAACTTAACAGGTAAAAATTAACAGCTAAAGGTTCATCACCTAATGACCGAGAGCTATATGCCAAACAGAATACACGATGATATACAGTAACCCTTTTAAAACAAATATCCAATGATCATTTAAGCTTCTCAAAAAGAAAGGCAAGAACTGTATTACACCTCTATCCCCATCCCCCCTTCCTCTACCCCCACCGGCCTAGAGGTTATAGAGAGGAACTTACAAAAATGCAATACACACACTTGCACAAAACAAACTAATTTACTAAGTATCATCATACACGAATTTAATTAATGATATGATGCTAATTTTGTCCTTTCTTAAAATAATTTACTAAATGTTTGATAATATAAAGACATAAACAGGTAGTCAATTATTAAAAGTCCGTATTAAGAACTGTTCTTCATCCACATGTTATAACTGTCATAAAAGGTTTAATTTACCATTAAATACATGTCTAGTGTACATATCTTAAGACCTTTCAATTTATATATGTTTGCAAAGGCACACATCACACGTAATTAACATCCCCAAAATAAAAGAAATAAAATAGAAACATCTGCTGCTTGCCAGACCCACCTACCCAGAGCCAGAAATACAAACAGGGTAGAAAGAAGGTGAAGAATGAAACATCAGAACTCAAAACATGCCACAACCTGGTAGTTCCAGAAACTTCTGAAGTAACATTTCCGGGAGGTTAAAACAAACAATGACAACGATGATGACAACAAAACCAGAAAGGGAAGACCGGCAGAAACAGTGAGTGGTCTGCTACCATATGTACCTGTGTGACCTTGTTCAAATCACTTAACCTCTCTATAGGCCTCAGATTCCCCATCTGTAAAATGAGAAGGTTGGACTAAATGATCTCTTTCAGGTACTTTCCAGTTCTGAAAGTCTATGAGTCCGTTTAGTGGAGTGGGGAAGGGGAGCCGAAGTATGTGTGTATATATATATATATATACACACACACACACACACACACACACCAAAAGCTACTCTCCGCTAATAACCAGTTAATTAACTCTGGGGTCCAATGTTTAGAAATACAAAAACAAACGGGCAGCCAAGTTCCCAGACTAGCTCCCGATGCCACCTTTAACATGATAATGTTAACTGAACCACAGAAGTGACAGTGCAACCCTGCGTCCTAAATTCTGGAAGCAGGAAGCCACTGAATACAGGAATGAAAATAATTTCCTTCCCTTTCTTTGGATATAATGTTAAACTTGAATAAAATTTTTAAAAAGGTAGAATTTGTCTTTGTATCTTTCTACCCTTCCTTCTGGGACTCTAAATGCCTCATCTTGAGAGTCTGAACCTGACATGACTCACTTAATGGACTGCAGCTTTTAACAGTTTTTGTCCTGTGCTTTATTTCTTTTTTTAAACTTAACTTCTGAATCTAGTTTTTCAAAAAGTATAAAGCTTTGTGGTTTTTATTTTCCTCCACGAAACATTCTGGCATCTGCAACAAGGTTTGTCAAAGGAGGTTAATCAGAATGAGAGGAAGATATATGCACGGATCATTTGGACCTGGGGCCCATCTACAGTCACGTCTCTACAGCACCTTTGTCTTTCACTTTGTTCCCTGTCACCAGCACAACCTACACACACACACACACCCCATAATCTGACCATCACACACTGATTATCTGCCATATTCTAAACACTACAACATGCCAACAAGCCTCTTCCATGCCATCCACTCTGCCCACGATGCCACCCCCTTCCCCACTGGGAGGCCTGCAGGACAGCCTCTGCAGATTCTTTCACCCCAGCTCCAACATGCCTTTCTTTATTGAAAACTTTCCTACAGAATACAAGTACTATTTCCACTGTTCTCTGCACAGCTCTCTTCTTTACAACAGTTCCTTCTTCTGCAACACCATGTCCACCTATCACATCAGACTATAAACTACCACAGACTGAAACTGTATCTTATTCACCTCTGTACCGCCAACAAGTTTTACAATGTCTACATATGGCAAACACAGCATTATGTTGCATTATGTATAATGCAGCATTATACAGCATTAATGTTTGCTTCTTTGTGAATCTATGGAAAATTAGTGAAAACTCATCAGGAGAAACAATAATGGTGTCTACCTCACTCTCAGGTTTTCTAAGGTCTTACCAAGTCTTATCAGAACCAGGCACATACAACCTTCTATCCTTTTTAGTGATGATTTAAATGCCCCATGAAGGCAGAAGAGAATCTTGCTCTTACATTGGATAAATAAATTCTACAGAAACTGTGACAGTGAATCAGGAAACATAACTTCAGATTAAAATTTTTCCTGTTGCATAATTTACAGACATCATATAGGAAAAATAAAAACCAGATAGAAAAATAACACATTTTATATATCATTTTTTAAAAGGTAGAAAATGGTTATTTTGGGAAGGAATAATAGTCTTTAAAAGGCAAAAATGATAAAAAATATTTTCTTCCCATTTTTATTTTGTTCTTTTTTTTCCTTTTCACTTCCCTACTCACAAAGTCAGAAAGAAAAACAAAAGGTTAAAGATAAGCTAGCTGTACCAAAGCAGGCAATCCTTACATCCCTGCGCCAGACAAGACAAACCACCCAATTCAACAATTTTACATAACTTATTCATGTTATATACAATTAGAGAATAATTTATGTTATGTTATATATGTCATTTCAATCAAATGACCCAAAGACATTAACAAAGAATAAACAAAACTATACCCACTCTGAAGGGTACCTCCATGGAAGATGTTACTACTGCTTTAACAGAAAAGCTCTGCTGTGAATTACACTTCAAGTTACTGCATGGTTATTGGCTCAAAGATGGGCTAGATGCCAAGTCATTTAAAGCAGATCAAGTAACTCGAATGTGTGCCAACATTGTTTTGACCTCATCACTACACTTTCAGAATGACCTAACAATGCTCTTAATCAGACTTCTTGGACTAATTGTTTTAGGAACACAATTCTGTTAAAATGTATCTTTAACTCTACCTGATTCTAACAAGGAAATAACTTTCACTTAATAGTTATTTTAGAAGATATTTGCAAGCATACAAATAAAAAACATACTTACAGATTGTATATCTTGTAATGGTTTTTATGCTTTGAATCCAAAAACCTTAAAACAAAACAAACAAACAAAAAGCCACCATTAACAAAAATGAGCTAACATTTGAAATTACATTTATACTATTGAGAAAACCTAAAAAAGATTCCATTTTTCCTAATCTCAAATACCATTTAAGAAAAATATATAAATAAATTCCAATAAATATTCCCTTCATGGGCTTACTCTAGTAATCAGGTCATCCTTAAATAATTATTACATTACACAGATTTATACAATCTGAAGTAAAGCCAGAGCTTTTCATAGAATAAATATTTTCATAACCTTCTTCTCTTCGTTCTACATTATGAGGTTGAGTATTAAGAAATAAGTTATTTAAAAGGTAGCGTTAGCACTTAGCTCAAGTTCACCTAGCTCATACAGATGTGTGAAAAACAGTCAGGTGCAATCGAGTAATCTTAAAAATAACCCTGAAAATTAAGCCATCATTTTCTTTCAAACTAGAAACCTTTTCACATTTGAAAGATGCAAGTAGTAACTATTAACTCTATACAAAGTTCATTAAGTACTTTCACATACATCTTCTCAGTCGACACTCACAAATATCTGAGAGACAGAGTGTATCCACATTTTACAAATGAGGAAGTAGGTGTCAAAGAAATTACAAAACTTGCCCAAGGTCATACAGCTAGTTAAGTCAGAGAATCAAGACCAAAGACCTCTCCCTCCAAACAGTTAAGAAACTACACCAGAGCAACAATTACAGCCAACAAAAGTACTTCCCACGTGTTTTTTTTACCATATTCAAGTCCTTTACACATATAAATTCGTTTACTCTTAGGAGGTAGGTAATGGAGGAGAGGATTAGAGAACAGAATAAAAAGACAAAAACAAAAGAAAAGATTTAAAAAGATTTAAAGTCCAGGAGTTTCAACACATGAATAGGAGTTCCAGAAAACAGAAAACATAAGGAGAAGAAATTCAAGATACAATTTAAGAATAATACCCTAAACTGAAGGAATTTCCAAAATCAAAGATACAATGAGTATTCAGCAAAAATGATGAAAATAGACCCAAATACAGGCATCTAGAGCTCAGTGAAATTTCTGAATACTGAAGAGATAAACACAGAACCCTAGAAGAAGCGGGAGAGGAAAAAGGTTTCATAAAAAGAATCTGGACTATAAATCAAGTGTGAATATATAATAAAGGCATCTTTAAATGAGAGAAGTCTCAGTAATTTTGCTGCCTACATATTCTCTCTCAGGAAGTTACTAGAAGATATGTTCCACCAAAACAAGGGTGGGAAACCATGAAAGATGACGATTCCAGGAACTGAAGAGTCCAACTCATGAGAAGGGAAAAAGGAATCCCCAGAATAATGGTGAAGGAACATCCATCCCAAGCAGACAGTCACCTCAAGCCTAGTGAACAACTGACCCAGATCAGGATGGATCAGAAGGCTCCTTCTGAAGAAGATAAAATCAACATAATGCCAAATGTGCTGGAACATGTTGAGAGATTTATACAGTTTAGGGTTAAAGTTAAGAACATAGAAACTAAAGAAGCAGAGAGAGAAGGAGAGAGAGAGAATTTTAACTCCAAGGATAACAAAATGTTCAGGAAAAAACAGTTATACTACTTCACTTAACTGTAAATAGCATTTATCTAGTAATAATCACATAAAAACCCAAATCTGATATAACCAAAACTACAATACTACTAGAAGGAGGGCTGAAAATATATATGTAGTTGGGTAGAGTGGAAAAAGAGTTCATAAATTTGGATGTGAAAAATCATGCCATACAGTAATATGCGCATTACTTGTAATTTGCCACTAAGTGAAATGATGTATTTTTAGGTCACTGTATATAACTATTGCAAATGTCAAAATTTATTTACAATCAACACTTTAAAGTAAGTCCTTAGACTATAAATAGACTTTGTTTAATGTGTTAACTATAGTATTTTATCAGATATTTGCTTTTTAATATTTTCTGTACGATTATGACCAAAATGAATGTAACAGTGACTTTCTCTTATATCAACAAAACATTCTCTAGCGGATTTAGTATGACAAGATGAGTTCCTCTTATTTCTGCAGAGTCAGGCCCTCCTTTCATAAACCACTCAGCAGTTTCTAGAACAGGCTCTTTCCTTGCACGAGCACTGTTTCATCAAGGGCTTCAGGTCACTAGTATTTTTTTTTTAATGGTATGCTTTCATGTTTTCATTCCTTGATACCCATTCCTATCAATATTATCTTTTATTTAAATTTATTGAGAACATGTATTAAGTACCTGAAATTGCTCTTGCTTCCCTAGAATAAGATGATTTATGAACTACTGTCTCTGCTGTCAAAGTAAGAAAAGAGTAATCAACTAGATTATCAGTGAGAATAAGGTTTAGCTGCAAGAAACAAAAGGGGGGGCTCATAAACAAATATGCTACTAAATATACTAAATACACTACTCTCTCACATAAATTTCAGGATTAGTAGTCTACAATTGGTTGGGTAGATTTGTTTCGTCAAGAACTGGAGCCCAGGACCCTTCTATCATATGCTCAGCCAACATGATAGGTAGTCCATGGTCCAAAACAATGTGCCATCATATACATAGCAAGAGCAGACGAGAAAGGAAAGTTCCTTCAGGAACTTCACTTCTACTTAAAAAGAACAGATCTCAAGTTATTACATTATCAAATCCAGCCACAGGGGAAGCTGAAATTACCATGGGCATTCTGGGAAAACATGTACACAGCAAACAAAACAAGCGTTCTATTAATGAAGGGGAAATGAAGATGATCACTGATTTTCTCTAGTTTTTCTATTCTCTAACTTCAATTATCTCTAATCTTGATTTCCTTCTGCAAAACAAAAACAAATGACTAATATTAGTATAACAGGTGTATTTCTAATCCTAACTTAAAATCACTCTAAGAAGGGAGTCCATTTGCCAAAAAGGGACAATGGTATAAAAGACTAAGAATTCTTGCTAGGGGCAGAGGGAAACAAAGGAAATTACTACTTTGTGGTTCTGGTGGTGGTGGAGAATAGACCCTAGAGAACAATGTTTCATTCTAATATTTCACGTGTACTTTTCTTTAAATATTTAAGGTATGTGTCACTTTTTACGATTCTTTTTTTTTTTTTTTAAGATTTTATTTATTTATTCATGAGAGAGAGAGAGAGAGAGAGGCAGAGACACAGGCAGAGGGAGAAGCAGGCTCCATGCAGGGAGCCCGACGTGGACTCGATGCCGGGTCTCCAGGATCAGGCCCTGGGCCGAAGGCAGCGTTAAACCACTGAGCCACCCGGGCTGCCCTGATTCTTCTGTTTAGCCCGCTTCTTCACTAACCAAAGCAGCACTGATTTCTGCTAAGACGACTTCGATTCAACTATGAATATATTACAGAAACAAGTGGTGTTACACACTCTTGGACTCTTGTCTTGTACCCTCTTATCAATCCCTAAGCCATTTGTACTTTGGGAATTTTTCTTTAAACTGAGATAAAATTTATACACGGTGAAAACAGATCTTAGGTATACAACCAACTCAATCAAGACACAGAATACCTCCACCACCCCAGAAAATTCTCTCACGTCCATTTGCAGTCAAACCTCACTAAGCTCCCAAGGCAGCTAATATTCCCATACATTAACCTGTCCTATTCTTGAACTTCATATAAATGTAATATATGTAATATATATGTAATATATAATATGTAGTCTTTTGTAACTGGCTTCTTTCATTTAATCTAATGTTTTACAGATTTATCCCTGTTACACGTACCAGTAGTTCATTCCTTTTATTCTAAGTATGATTCCATTGTGTGGCTACACAATCATCTGATGGATATTTATGATGCTTACAGTTTGGGGTTATTATGAATAAGTATATAAACATTCTTGTGCAAGACTTGTGGGGACACACATTTTCTTTGAGTAAATAAGTAATAACTCGAAGTGGAGTTGCTGGGTCATAAGGTAGATAGGGTAGGTGTATATTTAGCCTCACAGGAAACTACTAAAGAATTATACCATTTTACAATCCTATCTGCATTTTAAGAGTTCCAGTTGCTCCACAGTCTCATCAATATTTGGTGCACAGTCTTTCCAATGGATATAAAATGGTATCTTTCTTTTTTTAAGATATTATTTGTCAGAGAGAGAGAACACAAGCAGGGGGAGCAGCAGGCAGAGGGCAAAGCAGGCTCCCCGACGCAGAACTCAATCCCAGGACCCTGGTATCATGACCTGCACCTAAGACAGACACTTAACCAACTGAACCACCCCGGCATTCCTATAAAATGGTATCTTATTGTGGTTTTAAATTTCCTTTCCCTGATGACTGATATTAAGCATATCTTCATTTGTTGATTAGCCATTTTTATACCTTCTTCTTTGAAATGTCTGTTCAAGTCACAGGCTCCTTCCCCATCCCACCCCAATTAGATTAACTGGTTTTTTATTATTGATTTATAGAAGTCTTTTATATATTCTGGGTAAAGGTCTTTTATCAGATATACACATTGACATAAATATTTGCTCCCTATCTATGACTTGTCTTTTCATTTCCTTAATAATGTGTCTTGATAATCAACAATTTTAAATTCTGATAAAATCCAATATATTAAATTTTTCTTTTGTTTAATATTTTGTACTCTAAGAAATCTTTCTCTATCCCTAGAGTTCATAAAAATACTCTCTATGCTTTCTTCTTGAAGCTTTATCCTTTTAGCTTTTTCTCAGTTTGCATTTTAATTTGGTTCAAAATTCAAAAATTTAGATAAATGCTAAGGATAACTGGGATAACCGAGACAAGAACAAATTATCTAAAGAACAGTGACTATAAAATTCAGAAAACAACAACTCATTGCTAAATGCCATATCTTTTCCTCCAAGGGTTCTTGTTTTGGGGGGGGGGGGGGGAGAAAAAATGAATAAGCAGGAAATGATCTGCAAAACATAATTTTCTCACAGAAAGCCTACAATTTAAATGTGAGCAGAGAAAAAGGTGTTTTGAAGGATTAAAATTCACTTTTAGTTCATTCTGGGTCTATAACGTTAAGTAATCCAAATACATAAATAAGTAAAGATACACACATCCTATAGCCCAATCCAGGGAACACGATTCACACGTGGCAGGCCTGCACACATTCTGAAGTGAGGTCAAAATACCAAAATGGACACAACAGTTATCAAAAGTTCTCAGGGAGAGATGGAGGCTTTCACTATACACCTTCAACATTTCTGCAACTGTGCTGTCAAGACTTAAGTGTACACTACTTTCAAAAGAAAAAAAAGTTTCCTGTCCTACTGTATTTCCCAAAAAAATACAGAATTGGTGAAGTTATATATCACATTATTTTACCTTCAAAAAGTGGGCTTGATGAGCTTAGAAATCCAACTGCTTTTGAACAGTATATTTTAGTTTACCTAAATATTTTCATATACTATTTTTTAATTAGAAAAATATGGAAACCAGGTTTTTTTAAGTGTGAAAACAGTCCTCGAGAAATAGTTTTAATGAGATTCATGCAATTCTTGTTTATAAAGACTCACAAGGCTTTTTAAAAATTATATCTTCATTCATACTGAGCCTGTCCTGAGGACATTTAAAAAAACTATTAGCATATACTATCACAAAATCGCAAATCTGATCTCAGTGAAAAACAATGATTAACTAACAAAACAATTTGTTAAAATGCCGATAAATGCTCTTTAAATCCCTCATACAGGCACAGCCATAAAATAAAAAGCCCAATTTTTAATTCCATCATGACACTTACTGTGTTACTTCAGGTGCCTAAAATATTATATTCAAACCCAGTTTTTCATTCTCTTTTAAATTACAAGTATTATTTATTAGAGGCACAAGTGCTGAGAATTTCTGCTTCCCACTCCTACATTTTCCTACATTCCACTCATGAAGTACTGAGAACTTACTAAATAAATAGCCTTAATGATTTCTTTTAACATGCATTTTTTAAAAAAGATTTTATTTCTTTATCCATGAGAGACACAGAGAGAGAGAGGCAGAGACACAGGCAGAGGGAGAAGCAGGCTCCCTGTGGGGAGCCCGATGCAGAACTTGATCCCACGACCCCGGGATCACGCTCTGAGCCAAAGGCAGAGGCTCAACCACTGAGCCACCCAGGTGCCCCTAACATGCATTTTTAAAAAATCACCTTAATTCTAGAGGTGACCTTTCATAAAATTAAATATTGCACAAAATAATACTGATTGGTCTAGTAAACAGAAATACACTAGAAATGGCAAATAGGCAGCTAGGTGGTGGTGGTGGTGGTGGTGGTGGTGGTGGTGGCAGTGGTGGCAGCGGTGGCGGGAGTGGCTTGTTGGTTTGCAAAATCAAGGCTATAAAACAACATCCAGGTTGGAGGCTGGGGAAGAATAAGAAAATGATTAGCAATATCCACCATCAGTCGGGAAGAGAGAATATGTAAAACTTTTCACCTGTTTTTGCCATTTCTGGAAAAAAAATTAATACAAATTTATGGGTAAAATTCAGTAAAAAGCAGAATTTAAACATTATAAATTATAATTATATATATAAATATATATATATATAAATATAATTATAAATTATAAATTATAAATTATAAATTAAGTATATAAGTTTATTGTAACCAAATTACAGGTGTTAAATAAGTTGGCTCTTAAAATCTTTTTATATTGATCTTCAGTATAAATGGGTCATCTATTATAAATTTTCTTGTAGTGGCATGTATATACTTTTGACTATTACAGAGTATCTGGAACAGGAATGATCTTCTTGCTACAAGCAAATGTAAAACTGGGCAAAATGTAGGAGGTAATGATTTTAGGCACTAAACAGAAGGCAGCACAAGTTTGTGATCTTTCAGAATAAAGAAACAAGGTAACTCCCATGACTGCCTTACTTTCAGTGTTGAGGCTCTCTTCTGACACAGCAGAAGGCAACAGAACAAATGGAACAAAGGTTTCACTGAGGTAAAAGGCAGAGATTTGAGTTTGGGGTGTTAAGGCAGCTAAAGTTTGTGGAACAGAATAGTAGAGAAAAGGAATTGAATAGGAGAGCCTCAGAAGTCTGTAGAGAAATTCACCTCTAGTCCTTGGCCAAGGGTTGGGATGCATATATGCAGGATCTGAAAGCATAATGGAGAGGACACCAGAGATAGCAGAGCCAGGAGGAGACGTTTTTGGCCCAGCCAGAATGGAGAGACTTCATTTTAAGGACTCCAGGTATTCAGCTGAGACCCCAGAAAGGCCACACCTTGGAACTGAGGTTCATGCCATGCCCTAAGACAAAAGACAAAACTGAAATAGGCCTGCCTTAACAAAGAAAAACCAAGCCTGACAAAACCAGAAGATTAATCGTTAATTTAAAGGACTGCCGGGATCCCTGGGTGGCGCAGCGGTTTGGCGCCTGCCTTTGGCCCAGGGCGCGATCCTGGAGGCCCGGGATCGAACCCCACATCAGGTTCCCGGTGCATGGAGCCTGCTTCTCCCTCTGCCTGTGTCTCTGCCTCTCTCTCTCTCTCTCTCACTGTGTGCCTATCATAAATAAATAAAAATAAAAATAAAAATAATAAAAATAAAAATAAAGGACTGCCAAGGGGATCCCCTGGGTGGCTCAGCGGTTTGGCGCCTGCCTTCGGCCCAGGGCATGATCCTGGAGTCCCAGGATCAAGTCCCACATTGGGCTCCCTGCATGGAGCCTGCTTCTCCCTCTGCCTGTGTCTCTGCCTCTCTCTTTCTCTCTGTGTGTGTCTCCCATGAATAAAGAAAATCTTAAAAATAAAAAAAAAAAGGAAACAAGTGGATTCAGTCACATTAAAATAAAAAAACCCTACACAACAGACAAAAACGCAGTAACAAAAAGAAAATAAATAAATAAATAAAAATAAAGGACTGCCAAAATGAAACTCAACAACCAATCCAGACTCCCTACAATGTATCAGTCACGACATTCAACATACAATTAAAATTTATTAGACATGCAAAGCAGAAAAACATGACCCATAACCAAGAGAAAAAAGCAGTCAACAGAAACCAATTCCATGATGAATCAGATGTTGGAATTAGCAGATATGGACCTGAAAGTAGCTATTATAAATACATACACGAATGTAAAAGAAGATGATTACAATAAGTGAATGGATGGAGAGTCTCAACAAAGATACAAAAACCATAAAAGACAGACATTCTAAGCCTCACATGTTCAGTGTCTGGAAAGAAACATCTACTCTTTTAACAGAAGACTGGGGACTGCAGAAGAACAATGTGGCCAACTGCATTTTTCAAGAATGACTGCATCCTGCTTCCCACATCCCACATGGCTCTCCATTCAACCTAATTTAACACTTTTCCCATCGACGATTTTTCAAGAGCTAAGAGATCAATCCACTGAAGGGCTTTATGTAGACTAAATCTATTCTAGTGAATTAAATTCAAGTCTTACGTTAAAGCTTGAGAGTCATTCTGTTTCTTGAAGGCGAACTGGTATATCTCTGCTTGGTGCCAATACATAATGATACAAAAGCTTATATTATTAGAGCATTAGATTATTTTCAAAAGCTTGGAGAATTGATAAAAATTCATCTTACAAATATTTATTGAGTACTTCTGTGACAAGCACTACTGTAGATACAGTGTAGTACTGGCAACTACAATCATAATAACAAATGCTCCTAGCAGTTTGAGAGAAACCCAGAAGCAAAAGCTCTTTAAGGTACCTCATTCAGAAAAGAGCCTAAGAATACTGGACAGTCCCTACTAATCCAAAAATAGATAAAAAAGAAAAATACAGGGATCCCTGGGTGGCGCAGCGGTTTGGCGCTTGCCTTTGGCCCAGGGCGCGATCCTGGAGACCTGGGATCGAATCCCACGTCGGGCTCCCGGTGCATGGAGCCTGCTTCTCCCTCTGCCTGTGTCTCTGCCCCTCTCTCTATCTCTCTGTGACTATCATAAATAAATAAAAATTAAAAAAAAAATACAAATTTGAAAAGAAAAAAAAAACAAAATAGCTTATTTGCTACATTTTTCTGTAGCTAACTACTTGGCACCATATTTACTTCTGCTGTATTCATGTTAAATTAAACTTTGCTCTTAGAACTCCAATATACCTACAGCTGCTACTGCTACTACTAAAACATGAAGTTGGGTTGCTGCTTTCCTTTTCAACACAGGAGTCATCTTTGCCTTAATCCCATTAACACAGGCAAGCTCCAAACATTCTAATCCGTAACTATTTTCTCCTAGTCATCTTCAGGTTGTCAAACTTAAAATCAGTTATATATCCAATACAACTAAAATATCTTGTTAAAAATGCACTCTTAACACTTGCCTGCACAGTATTGCCTTCTCTCTTACCTCAAGATAAACAAAAAAGCCAAAGTATGAATTTTATATTAAAATCTGATCAAAGACAATGATCCCCCAGTAGGAAAGAAAATCTCTCTCAAAAGAGGAATAAAACTAGAGAGAAAAGAAACAGCAGAGGAAGTGAACTATAACCCACTGAAAAAAAATTCAGAAGGCTGTTATTATGAATAAAAAACTGCCAACCATTTCTCCAAAGAAGTTGTATCATTCTGCACTTTTACCAACATGGATTAGCGTTCCAGTTGATCTACATCCTTGCCAACCCATTAGCCCCTTAAATTTTAGTAATCCCAGTAAAATATGAAAAAGTGCCTCAGTATCTTACAATTTTCACTTTCCTGATGAGTGATTTTGAATGTATTTTAATATGTGTATGTATCATTTATGTATCTTCTCTTGTAAAGTTTCTGTTCAAATCATTTGTCCTTTTCTTCATGGGGTTGTCCTCTAATGAATTTGTAAAATTATCTTTATATTGTGTTGAATTCAAGATACTACATATTTCAAATACTTCTCCCAGACTTGCTGTTTTTTTATTTTATTAATGATGTCTTTCAAACAACATAAGCTTTAAATGCTGACTAAGTCTAACTTGTGAATTCTTTTACATAGTTAACTCCCTATGTACTAAGAAATCTTTGACTAAACCAAAGTTTGCAAAGATTTTCTTTTTTTTTTTCCACAAATATTTTCTTCTGTTTTAATCAATTAGTTCTATAGTCTTACATTTTACTTTTATGCTTCTATCTACAATCTGTCTGCATGTAACAGGAGATTTTTTATATCATGAGAAGTAGTCAATGTTCATATCATTTTTTAAACTGACATGCAGTTGTTCCAAAGCCATTTGTTAATATGAGTATCCTGTTCCCTGTGAATTCTCTTGGCATCTTTGTCTAACAATGTATGCGTTTTCCTGTAATCTCTATTTTGTTCCATTAACCTAAATACATATACTTTTTTTTTTCTTTTAATAATCTTATTAACCGAAAGACCCAGCAATTCTTTTCATGGATATTTAATTTAACCAAAAGAAATAAAAATATATGTCAGCAGAAGTCCTGGACATGAATGCTCATAGTAGCTTTGTTCATAATAGACCCAAATTTGTAACAACCCAAATGTCCGTCACAGGTGAGTGGATAAATTATATGATAACCATACCATGGAATACTACTCTGCAATAAAAAGAAACAAGTTACTGATGCAAGCAGCTACCAGGGTAATTATGCTAAGAGAAAGAAACCAGACCAAAAAAAAGTACCATACTATGTAACTGAATTCATATAAAATACTAACACAAGCAAACACTTAACTACAGTTAAGATTTAGAAACTGCCTAGAACCAGGGTTGGAGGACTGACTGCAGAGGGCCACGAAGAAAACTTTTATGGCAATAAAAATGTTCCAAATCTTGACTGCGGTGATGTATATACATGGATGTATATACATGTCAAAACTCACTGAACTATATACACTTAAAGTGAGTACATTTTTACCGCATATAAATTATACCTCAATAAAGTTGATTTTAAAAGTAATTTGAACATAACTACAAATATGTAAAATGCAACCCACCTCAAAATATGTCTAATGTATTTTGCTTAATACTAGAGATAGCATTAGAAGGAGTGTACCATCTTCAGGAGTGAGAACTTTTTAGAATGAAAAGCACAATGACACTAAGAATAACAGCACTGCAAAACAGAACTTTCCACAATGATGAAAATGTTCTGTATCTATGCTGTGTAGCACAGTAGCCACTAACCATATGTAGCTAGTGACTACTAGTGCAAATGAAAATCAATGAGTAAACCTAACTAATTTAAATTTAAACATAAATAGCTCTATGTAGCTAATAGCTAACATACTGGATAGCACAAGTCTAAAACAGGTAGATAAAAAATCCAATAGACTACAATACATATGTCTTAATAAAGTAGTGGAAATGGATATATTCTTGGAAGAGGGAATAAAATTGAAATAGGAAAGATACAGTAATAACTGGGACTTAACAACAGTCAAAATAACTACTAAAAATATTTTCAACTATATGCAGTTTTCTAACAAATTCCTGATATGTTTGATTAATTTTATCAGGAGATTAATAAAATAAAGAAGAAAACTAAAACTCTGGAAATATTTCTAACCAAGAATGAGGAACAAGTTTGAGTGGAAATGCCAGGAAACAGGGAGAAAGTGTTCATATAATTTTAGAGTTCACGTCAGACAAGGAAGGAAATACTGGCATAGTTAGATATGATACAGATCAGTAAAACAAATTTCAAAAGCTTCATTTAAATAACAGGCTATGAATTCATAACTCAAAATCTAGAAAGACTACAGAGAGACTTTATAAACTAAAATTCTATATAAACAATCACAAATGATAGTAGCTTTAAAAAGGCAAGTGAACAGAAATTATCTTAGAAAACCAATCAATACAGCTGCAGAGAATTTACTCACAAGGTTCAGATTTAAAAGCTTTACAACCAGGAAAAAAAGGGGGAGGGGAATAATCCTAGATGAATACAAAAGAGCGTAAATAAAGGGACATAAAACTGGTAAAGACAAAAGAAAGGGCTTGGAGTGAGGAAAATGTCTGGATCAAAAAGAACATTAAATGAGGTAGACTCCACAGAGTAGACAGCTGTATGACACCAGAACCAGAAAACAAGCAGAACTCCTTAAAAAAAAAAAAAAAAGTTTAGGAGCCACTAAATTCCCTTTCACTTCCATCATCCCTGTCCAGGAGAATGTTGCTCTCATTTAATAACTCAAGAGTGGGTTTGTCTGGATTAAGAGTGTTTCAACTTGCTACTTAAGCAAGGTTATTTCTTAAAGAGTATTCATTCCTTAACAAACAACTATCAACAAAATCTTTGACATTCCATGATTATACATATTAGTAAAGCATATAGTTAGCAATCAATAATTCAAAACAGGTAATAAATATATCAAGCTCTTTGTAACAGCTGCACCTGAATCTTACAGGTATAAAATTCAAAAGACTAGTGAGGTGGGGCATTATAAAATTGTCTGAACAAAGAATACCACTAACTTCCTTATTTTTCAAAGAGTTCATAAAAACCATTTAGGGAAAAAAGATATGACCAATAAACATCACAAAGTTACTTAATCTCATAATTAAAGAAATGCGATGAAAAATCATATTACCAATAAATGCAAAAAGTTTTAAGTTTGATAGTACTCAGTTTGCCAAGATTGTGAGCAGGGGAAAGACACTCTCATACAAGTTGGTAAGAACACAAAATAATACTGTTTTTGAGGGTAAAAGTTTAATCCATGGACACACTGGTCTCAGCAACTCCACTGCTAAGAATTTACCTTCAGTAAATACTTAAAAAAGGACACCAAGATACATGTGTGAAAATGTTTATTAGAGTGCTGTTTTCAATAGTAATAAACTAGAAATAGCCTATATGTACATCAGAGGGGACTGTTTATTATGGAATGATAAATAAAATGGAATAACAGCCAATAACAAAATCAGTTCCATCTCCATGCTGGTATGGAAAATTCCTAAGTATGTTAAATGAAAAAAAGCAAGATGCAGAAGAGCATGCAATATGTTCCCATCTATTTTTTTTTAATTTTTATTTATTTATGATAGTCACACAGATAGAGAGAGAGGGGCAGAGACACAGGCAGAGGGAGAAGCAGGCTCCATGCACCAGGAGCCCGACGTGGGATTCGATCCCAGGTCTCCAGGATCGCACCCTAGGCCAAAGGCAGGCACCAAACCGCTGCGCCACCCAGGGATCCCCCCATCTATTTTTCTTAAACAGTAGATAAAAGATGGAAAAAATATCTCAAAGAACACCTGGAAGTTTTAATTGTAGGTATCTTTAGGAAGAGAGTCTGAGGATAGAAGATATAAAGTAAGAGAAGTTTGTAGGAGATCTTCGTCCTCCTTAGGTTGCCCAGCATCCAAAACCATTCTAATCCAGAGACAGTTTCAAGAGATGAGAAGCAAATTCTCCCTTCCCCATCTTTCTCCTCATGTGCTCAAGCATAAGACCAATCAGGTCCTCCTGCTCTGGACAGTGAATCCCAGGTGGTGAACAAGCAAGGTGCAGAGGAGTCAGATCCCTCAAAGAGATCTCCAGAAGAGCTGAAGGCTTCCAAGCACAGTCACCAAATGCAGTCATGGCAGGAGTACTTTGGACAGTCAGTATCCAAGCAGCAGAGTCCTAAGCAGAAAGCCCTTACTGTAACCTCCTGACCAGGCCTTGCTTCCTTCAGCTTCTGCAAATCCTTCCAAGCCTGGTTCTCTTAGCTATAAGCTATCTAACATTTTACTTTTTCTTTATTTATTTATTCATAAGAGACACAGAGACAGAGAGGGAGAGAGAGACAGAGACACAGGCAGAGGGAGAAGCAGGCTTCTATATTATATACAATATATATAATCTATATATAAAATCTAGGTTATATATTCAACTATATTTTCCTAGAGTTGTTCTGCTTTATTTTGTTTTTTTGCTTTTTGGGTTGTGGTTTTTCTGTGTGTGGGTTTTTTGTTTTTGTTTTTGTTTTTGTTTTTGTTTTGAGTGAGGTTTGGTAAAATATTTTTTGTGCTCCCTTAAATACGTGAACTTTACAATTTCTTATCTAGCACTTTGGGCAACAGTGAGACTGGCAGGAGAATAAACAATCTATTTCAAAGAAAATATCACAGCATTTTTTAAAAGGGGGGAGGGTAAGTCCTCTAAAGAACTTGAATATTACTTAGGAAAACATTCACCATGGCTGCCCCTCCCACTTCCTCCTCTCTCCTCCCAAGGATTTCATGCCCACAATTGGCTCATTGCCTTATAAATCTGATACAATGGAACAGCGGAAAAAAGCAAGAAAACAGCACTTTCCAAAGGGAAATGGGAAAATTTAACTGTAGATACTTAGAAAGTAGACTAAAAACTTAGACAAGAGCAAAGAGATAATACCCTCAAAATGTGGGAAATCTAGAATACAAATCTAAGACAACTTCAAATAATTTCAATATATAAAACTCAGAATTCATTAAGACTGCTGTGAGAATAAAGTCTTTATTTTTTATAAGTTTTCACTTTCTTCAAATAATTCCTATGAGCTAGTTCTAAATAAGCTGAAAAGGTACATTTTAAATTATTTTTGTCAAAAATATATAAATATATATTTCAAAAGCCATATAAAACTTGTAATAAAAACTCAGCTGAGGGAAGACAGCAGCATAGGAATCACCAGGAATCCATCTTTGCACCTAGACAACTGTACTGGTATAATCTGACCCGTGTAACTATTCTGGAACCCTGGGTCTATTCAAAAGCTTGCAGCTTCCAGGGGAAGGCTGAGACAGTAAATCACAGTCCATTTCAGTCAATTTCAACTCTTAGTATGGAGCAGCTACCCACCCACGCCCAGCGCCCTCAGCTCCCAGCAGGCAGCCACCACACATTCCCAGCACAGCCTGCACCAGCTTATAGGACCTTGTACTCCAAATATCAGAGATCTGTTCTGATCACTGACTCCTCTGATTACAGACATGCAGACACAGAAGCAGGCCACCATTGCTGAAATCCCCACTTTAAGGCTTCCAGGGGACTTTAAGATCTAGAACCTATTTTTTTTTCCTTCATTTACCTCCCTTTTTCCTCTTTTGGGAGCCAGGCATTTAAGACATGACATCCATGCTGGTGTGAACGTAAGTTTTCAACTCTTTTGGGTAAACAAAGGGAATTCAACTGCTCGATTTTATGGAATAGATTTCGTTTTGTAAGAAACCACCAGCTCTCTTCCAAAATGGCCATACCATCTTGCACGCTGTGGCTATTTCACATACTGCTGTTACTAGAGTTTTGTATGCATAGGATTTCACCTATATGACATTCTAGAAAAGTCAAAAGGATAGAGATAGTAAAAACATCAGCAGTTGCCAGAGGCTGGGGTGGGGGTGGGGGTATAAATAGGCAGAATGCAGACTAGTGTGAGAGCAGTAAAACTACTGGGTATGCTCCTGTAATGGTGGACACATGTCATTAAATGTGTCCAAGTCCATTCGACACACAACCAAGAGTGATCCCTAATGTAAATTATGAATTTTATATGATAACGATGTGGTCAGTACAGGTTCATCAATTATGACAAACAGACCACTCTAGCAGAGGGCAATCATAACGAAGGAGACTACAGGTGTGAGGGCAGGGGGCATACGGGACACTTTTGTACCTTCTACCAAATGTAGCTGTGAAAGGGAAATGGCTCGAAACACTAAAGTCTATTTAAAAAAAAAAAAAAATTCAAGCAGCCCCGGTGGCTCAGTGGTTTAGTACCACCTTCAGCCCAGGGTGTGATCCTGGAGAACCAGCGTCAGTTCCTGCATCAGGCTCCCTGCATGGAGCTTGCTTCTCCCTCTGGCTGTGTCTCCGCCTCTCTCTCAGTATCTCTCTCTCTCTCTCTCTCTCTCTCTCTCTGTCTCCATGAATAAATAAAATCTTTAAAAAAAAAATTCCACACCATAGTTAATATGATATGCGATAGTAAAAGACAAAACCTTTCCTTCAAGGTCAGTAACAAAACAAGAAGTCTACTTTTGCCACCTCTATCCAAAAACGCATCCATATTGCAAAGGAAGAAATAAAATCGTCTCTGCAGATGACATGTTCTTATATGTATGAAACCTTAAAGATTCCACAAAAAAATGGTTAGAATAAACAAATTAAGCAAAAATTAAGCAGCAGCATACAAAATTAACATGTAAAAATTGGTTATATCTCTATGCACTAACAATGAACAATCCAAAAAGGAAAATCCCATCTATGATTAGCTGAAAAAGAGGATCTACAAATGAACTTCATCAGAAGGTGATACAGAGAGAAAACCACAAAACACTGTTGGAAAAATGAAAGACCTAAATAAATGGAAAGACATTCCACATTCATGGATTGGAAGACTTGATACTGTTAAGACTTCAATACCACTCAACAAAATCTACAGATTAATGTCATTCAAAAATTTCCAAACCTTTTTTTTCTTTGCAGAAAAAGAAAATTCCATCCTAAAATTCATATGCTCTCTCAAAGAACCCTCAATGGCCACAACAATCTTGAAATAGAAGAACAAAGCTGTAAAACTTACAATTCCTGATTTCAAAAAGTTACTATAAAGATATAAAGTGTGGTACTGGCATGAAGACAGACATATTTGGCAATGGACTAGAATTGAGAGCCCAGAAACAAACTCTTGTATATATGGCCAAATAATTTTTTGGTAAGTGTTCCAAGACCATTCCATGGGGCAAGGACAGTCTTTTTAACAAATGGTGCTGGGAAAAGTAGCTATCCACATGTAAGAGCATTAGGTTGAACCCTTGTCTTACACCAAAAAAAAAAAAAAAAAAAAAAAAATTACTAAACAGGGATTAATAATGATCTAAACAAAAAAGACTGAACATTACAAAACTCTTAAAAGGAAATATAAAAGCTTTATAATACCAGTTTAGCAATGGTTTCTTGGATGTATCACCAAAGGCAGTCAACAAAAAACAGCTAAACTGGACTGCATCAAATTTTTAAACATTTTGTGCATCAAAGGACAGTATCAACAAAGCAAAAAGGTAACCCACAGAATGGGAAAAATATATGCAAATCACATTATCTGGGATTAATACCTAGAATATATAAAGAATATATAATACCTAGAATATATAAAGTCCCAAAACTCAACAATAAAAACATAAACCATTCAGTTTATAAATGGACAAAAAACTTAGGCATTTCTCCAAAGATACACAAATGGTCAAATAAGCACATGAAAAGATGTTCAACATCAACAATTATTATGGAAATGCAAATCAAAACCACACTGAGGTATCACCTTACAACTCTCAAAAATGTCTGGAATCCAAAAGACAAGAAACAAGTGTTATTAAGGATGTGGGAAAAAAAGGATCCCTTATGTACTGTCAGTGAGAATGTGAATTGGTGCAGCGACTGTGGAAAATAGTATGGAGGTTCCTCAAAAAATTAAAAGTAGAACTGCCCTATGATTCACTAATTCCACTACGAGGTATCTAACCAAAGAAAATGAAAACACTAATTCAAAATGATACACACACCCCCAGTTTACTGCAGCATTATTTACAATATCCAAATTATGGAATCAGCCCAAGGGTCCACTGACAGATCAATAAAGAGGAGATAATACACACACACACACACAGGAATATTACTCAGCCATTTAAAATAAAAAATGAGATCTTGCCATTTGCAACATGGATGGACACAGAGATGTCAGAGAAAGACAAATACCATATGATTTCACTTATAATGTAGAATCTGATAAGCAAAACCAATTAATACACAAACAAAAAGTAGAAATAGACCCTACAAAGGGAAGCAGGTAGGAGTATGGACGAAATGGGTGAAGGAGAGCAGGAGATAAAGGCTTTGTCATGGGGATGAAAAGTACAGCACAGGGAATATAGTCAACGGTATTGTAATAGTGTTCTATGGTGACAGATGGTAGTCCACAATGTCTAGAGTTATCCAATCACTACATTATAAACCTGAAACCAATATAACGTGTGTCAACTATATTTCAATTAAAAAAAAAAAAAAAAAGATTATGTGGCAAATATTACAAAAGTAGAATCCCCAAAGACCAAAAAAATCGCTGGTCATTTTCTTGGTTCCTCTGGAACTTGCACTAAACTTGTCTAGACTCAAAAGAGGAACAGAGGGAAGGAGGGATGGAAGGTCTCCTAGTAGGTGGTCAAAAATGTAAGACACCTGAGTGGCTCAGCTAGGTTGAGTATCTGCCTTTAGCTCAGGGAGTCCCAGGTTCGAGTCCCACATCGGGCTCCCTGCATGGAGCCTGCTTCTCCCTCTGCCTGTGTCTCTGCCTCTCTCTGTGTGTCTCTCTCATGAATAAAAAAAAAAAAAAAGTAAAACTGAATCTACTAGATGCTTAAATAGGCCTTTCAGAAGGGAGACTGTAAGGCCTCAAATTTAGACTTTGGAAGTTGTCTCAAGATAATTACAGTCATTGTAAGCGTGTACGCTAAAAGTACTGATGTGTCCAATGTGCACATTTTAAACACCTGTTTCTAAAATCCTCTTTTAGCATTTCTTCATTTTTTTAAAACACTGGGCCTGGGTATATGAGAGTGGCCAAGCGGTTAACATGGATTTCCCAGAGTTCTGGTTCCTAACAAATGAAGCAATTATCAGCTATCACACTCCCGAAGTAAAAAGAATGGGAAGGGAAGATCTTGGAAAGTTTCTAGCGAAAATAAGGGTTCTTTATGCTTCGTCCTCTTCTTCTTGTTTTGGGGGAACGGGCTTTGCAGGAGAGGTCAGTTACCAAGGCTCATAGGGAGGGAGGGGTAAGTTTCCCAGGTCTCTGCTTCTATAGCTGACGTGTGCGATTTCCCCAAGTTACACTGGTTTAAAATAACGATGGGGCAGGGAGGGGGAGAGACACACAATGAGATACACTTCATACCTATTAGGATGGCTCTATTAAAAAAAAAAAGAAAGAAAGAAAGAAAGAAAAAAAAAAAAAGCCCAGAAAATAACAAGTGTTGATGAGGATGTGGAGAAATTGGAACATTTGTACTTGCTGGTGAGAATAAAAAATGATGCAGCTGTTGTGGGAAACAATATGGCAGTCCCTCAAAAAGTAAAACACAGAATCATCATTTGACCCAGCCATTCCCATTTCTGGGTATGTAACCAAACAAACTGAAAGTGGGGCCCTGTACAGATACTGATACACCTATGGTCATACCAGCATTATTTACAATAGTCAAAAGTAGAAGAAACCCAAGTGTCTCTCCCTGGATGAATAAACGGAATGTGGTATGTATGTACAATGGAAGAAAATGTGGCCTGTGAGGCCACAACATGAATACATAATGCTAAGTGAAATCACATGCTATGCTAAGTCAGTCACAAAAAGACAAATATTGCATGACTCCACTCATATAAGGTACTCAGAATAATTCCATGCACAGAGACAGAAAGTAGAACAGTGTGGTTGCCAAGAGCTCAGAGTAGGGAGAATGGAGAGTTACTACAACATTTCAGTGTGGTAGGAGAAAAAAACGTTTTAGATGTGACAGTGATGACAGCTGTGCAATGCAAATGTACCCAACACCACTGAAGTACACATTTAGAAATGGTTAAAATGGGGACACCTGGGTGGCTCAGTGATTGAGTGTCTGCCTTCAGCCCAGGGCATGACCCCGGGGTCCTGAGATCGAGTCCCACATCGGGCTCCCTGCAAGGAGCCTGCTTCTCCCTCTGCCTGTGTCTCTCATGAATAAATAAATAAAATCTTGGGGGGGGGGGGAGGTTAAAATGGTAAATTTTAGGAGCTCAGTTGACTTCAGCTGAAGTCATGATCTTCTCAGGGTCATTAGATCAAGTCCTGCATCAGGCTTCACACTGGGCATGGAGCCTGCTTAAGACACCCCCACCCTTTGTCTGTCTCTCTGCCCCATGTCTAAAAAAAGGGGGGGGAGAATTTTATAGTATATATTTTGTATGTATACATATAACCTATATATATAATTTTACCACAATAAAAAATATTATTCACTTCTAGCTCTATTCATCCTCAAACCAATATCCTCACTTCTTCCCCCATCATCAACTACTCATTTATTTTTTTCCTGGATTTAATTCAGCATTTCTATGTTATACATACAACACTACTTCTTGAAGATTTATCAATTACCTGCATAGCTTCCGCCACAGTAGATGAAGCCTACAAAACCAGTACCACCCCCACTTTTTACTTCTCTTATTCCTAACCTTAAATGGCAATACGACGATTCTGGGTTAGGCCATCCAACAGATATTAGTTATTTGCTTCCTATTCTAATTCACCTATTTTTCAAAGAATCTATTTCCCCAAACATTTCAATATCCATCTATCAGTTCAATTTTTTATTTTTTTTCCTGAAGCCCTCTTTCCTACTGCTCCCATCAGAATTGCTTGCTCTTCAGCTTATAACACAGTTGTCATCTCTCGACTTTTCTTTGTTGCTTCTGAGTTGGATCCACTGTTTACCAAAGCCCCTTCTCTTTTCTTTCTTGGTTTATTCTCTCATTTTGTTAGGGTGCACTCTATAGTGCTTTCCAAAGAAATGCTGCATGGGTACATATTTTTTGGTTGTTCTTGCATGTCTTTCTCTCCTACTTTTGCACTTGACTGATGGTTTGGCTGGATGCAGAACTCTAAGCTGAACAGAGAACTCGTACAGCACTGCTCCTCCATCTTCCATCTTTAACTCTTAGGTGCTGAGAAGTTAGATGTCATTTATATTTCTAATCCTTCTTAAATGATCCTGCAAGCTTTTGAGACATTCTCATTATTTCTGGTGTTCCTAAAAAAATGTCATAACTGCCTGGCACTGGCCTGTTTTCATTCATCACACTTGGCACTATATATCTCTTTTCAATCTGGAAACTCAAATCTTAAATAAATTTTCTGGCATATGCCTAAATATAGCATCTACCTCTGGCATATACATGTATATGGTACATTTCATCTTCTAATAGATATGGCTACTAAGAAAATCAGCTTGGGAAAATGACAGACTGGATGTGACCCTTAGCTCACTATTATCAACTGCAGCACTTGGGGAAGGTAATCTCTTTTAAACCATATATGAGGGATCCCTGGGTGGCGCAGCGGTTTGGCGCCTGCCTTTAGCCCAGGGCGCGATCCTGGAGACCCGGGATCGAATCCCACGTCGGGCTCCCGGTGCAAGGAGCCTGCTTCTCCCTCTGCCTCTCTCTCTCTCTCTCTCTCTCTCTCTCTCTCTCTGTGTGTGACTATCATAAATAAATAAAAATTTTAAAAAAATAAAAAATAAACCATATATGAAATGGGGACAGGTGTACAGTAGAGATTTTTAATACAATGAAATATGTAAACTGCTTTTGCAACAGCAGCACATGCATGTGAATAAAGTACAATGTTACCTACCTATTATTAAAATTTCAAAAACTGGATTGGTATAGATACTATAAACACTGTCCAATCCATTAAGGTTCTGCTATTTGTAATAGAACTAATAGAAGTGGGAGGCAGCCAATGGGTATAGGGTTTCTTTGGGGGTGATAAAAATGTTTTGGAACTTGAGAAAACTGATAGCTACAAAACACTGAAGATACAAAATGTCACTGAACTGTTCACTTTAAAATGATTAATCTTATGTTATATACTTTTCACCTCAATAAAGAGAAAAAAAGGAAGGAAACAGAAAGGCAATATGAAGGAAGAAGTCAAAAGTTGTTGAAAAGGGAGACTGGAATTGATACTTTTTCCTGTAAATTACTGTGAAATTTTCCTCTATATACTCGCTTTTTAATTCTTTGAACTGAGTAGCCAATAATGGCAATGTTGGGAAGACAAACACTTTTCCTTTTGTATCAAAAACCAACACGTTAAATAAAGTTGATTGAGAGATCAACATATAATTAAGAGAAGATTATCTGAAGTTTTTTCAAGAAGAAAATATGTAAAACAGGAAGTTGGAAGATAAATATATGAATAAAAAAGCTAATAGTAAAGAAGATGATGGATTAAGTCCTTTAAAAAAAAAAATCACAATATATCAGAAGACTAAGCTCTAAGCATTTCCTCACAATAAATAGGGCAATCTACCCAAATCTCAAATCTTTCCAATAAAAGGGGAAGTAAACTGTGTGCTACTGATTGCAGAGTAGGGGGAAAGAAATACTGTTATATCCACCTTTTTTCATTTTCAACATTTCCCAAATTGCAAGGAACACTGTTTAGAGAAATGCTATTCAATACAGTACAAAAGAAAAGAAAACAGAGAAGGGGTGAGGGAGAGAAAGAAAAAAAAAAAGGAACAGGAAAGCAGCATATTCGAATTTCACTCTTGAGAGATTCACAAGACACAGCAGTGTATTAAAGGTTCTGCAGTAAGAAAGCCAGTTCACTTCTATGAAACCTACATCTGTCTGATTTATTAACTACCAAAGAGTTCTTAAGCTATATCTGTCTGTTAAACACATAATGCGTCGTTTTGTTAAAGACTGCTTTGATTTATACCCGATAACATATAAATTAGGGTAACTTCAATATTAGCCCCAGGAATAAGATTACCACACATATCCAAGAATAATCAATTACCTGAATAAAACATTGTTTCAAATTACCAGCTAGTCAGAGCAAGAGCTCAGTGGCAGTAAAGGAGGGGGAGAGAAGGTGGGTATAAGAGGAAAAGAAGAAAAACAATCTGGGAACAGTTAGCTCTTCAACTTCCCTTGTTGAGATGTCCTTGTCCTTGTCCTGCCCTGTCAATTCTGATTATTAAACAAAACATTTACAGTTTAGATAGTAAAAAATTTCAGCTTAGTTCACTTCTCCCCCACTTTTTGTTTATTTACATTAATTCCTGATCCTAGGAGGTAACCTCAAAAAGAGAGGTTAAATATTTGTCACCTGAGTACCTCAAGTATAAAACTTCACGCTGCCATAACAATCCATATCCCAAAAGAGTTGAGTACTGCATAATTTAAGCATAAAGGCATATGCACTTTCAGTTTCTTTTACTCAAAGACATACAACACTAACAAAATCTGAACCTGGCACAGCATTTCTTGTCTGGGGGGAAAATCATAGAAAAAACAAGGATTTACAGAAGGAAAGGTAATTTTAAATATTCTTTAGCTATCCCAATAGGGGGCAGCCCAGTGGCTCAGTGGTTTAGCACCGCCTTTGGCCCAGGGCGTGATCCTGAAGACCGAGTCCCACGTCAGGCTCCCTGCATGGAGCCTGCTTCTCCCTCTGCCTGTGTCTCTGCCTCTCTCTCTATCTCTCATGAATAAATAAATAAAATCTTTAAAAATAAATAAATAAATAAATAAATAAATAAATAAATAAATAAATAAAGACATCCCAATAGGTAGGGCTAAGGAAAATCCCAATGGAAATACCTTTGTTAAGAGAAAACTGGTAAGGAAATAAAGAAACATTTTTTCATTGAGATGTTATCATCTTTGAACCAAAAAGGAATCACTACTGATTATTACTACTGTGTCCAATATTGTGGGAACCGATCAAGGAAATCAATCATTTAGGTACTAGAGACAGTAGTACCTAAGTCCCTTGGAGAGGTTAATCCTCACAGGAAAATTACCTGAAGGTTATTTATTTTATTTTACTTCATAGGGAAAAAGCTAGAGCTACCTTTGTGGTCACTGTTCATCCTTTTTCTTGTAATAGAAGCGAAATAGAAGCGAAATGGCAAGTGAAGCCAACCTCACTAGCCATAAATCCCCCCAGTCAAAAAATGGGGGAGGGCAAGACAAACTAAGTATATCACAGCTATTACACTCTTATAATTCTTCATTATTTACATGCTACTGCCATTGCCATTACCGTAAGGGTCACAAGATCAATTGGTCAAATAACAATAACTATTAGCTAAATAACAAACCATATTCACAAACCTTTTTTAAGGAGTAACATTTGAAAAAAATCAAAAGCTAGCTAAAATAAACTAGACACACTAAAGCAGACAGAATAAACTTCAACCCTGGTTATTGATAGCAAATTAAATGCGTGAATCTTAATTCAGAGGCACAAAGGTGGGAGATACCAAATCAGAAGATGACAGATCAAAACACTTCCCAGCACAGTATTTTCTTGGTGAGATTATTATAGTCTAAGGTCTGAAAATGAAATGTGTAGATCCAGAAACCAAACTTATTAATAACCGAAAAGACAATCAATCACTTTCAGTGACTTTTCACTGTCATAAGAGAGCAAAGAGCAGGCAAAGCACGACCAGCCCCCAGGTTAACTTAGCACAAGGATGCCCTTGCAGTGACTAGAAAACCTGTCCTCTACCCACAGTATTCATACTCTTCTTTCCTTACGAGTACTAATCTGATTTGGTTGAATTAGTACTCGGTTGAATACAGAATTATACAGTAGTAATATAAAAGAGATCAACCTACAAAATATTTCATCTAAGTCATAAGGAGGCCTGATTAAACACTCCTGCGCCACAGCAGAGAATACATGTGCAGTGACTGCACTGCTCATTTTCCAGATTCTCCCATCACCCTCGATTCAAAATTTATGCCCCTCATTCTGTTTTCCATCCCCTACTGCATTTTCTGTAGATGTGTATCACCACTGACGAAGCTGTATCATGGATCTGTGATGTTACCCATCCTTCCAACTGTGTCCTGCCCAACCATGAGAAGATACATTTATTTTCCTATTTTTACACTCTTAAATAGTACTTCTGACAGACCCATGTACCTATCATTGTAACAGAAACTACAAAGAAAGTAGTAGTTTGGGTTTTTCTGTAGTTTTTGTAGATACTGACATTTAATAATTCTGAACAGAATATAAACACTAAAACAGTCCAACTGGACACAATACTGCAAAATGCAAATATATACATCAGTTCAAGGCAAACTCCTAAAAAATTAACCACTTAGGAAAACAACTTATGGCTAGCTCATATAAGAATATAGCTAGCCTCATATGCTTAGACAACTATTATAAAAGGATTCTACATCTGCATAATGCTTTGCAAAGTGCTCTCCCATTATGAAAACATTAATTCTCCCCAAATATTTAAATTAAAAGTCTCCAAGAAAGAGATTTCTGAAAGAGGATAAAGGATATACTCCAAAAATATAAACTTTAAAAACCCATTAAATTTTCTGCTGACATTTACAGTTAATTTTTCATGCATATATATTTTTGCTTTGGAGTGAGAAAATATATTAAGACTGCACAACAGATACAAATTCCTTCTCTCATAAAATATATCATGTACTCAGGTTATAAATGTATTATATTATTTAAATTAGCCTTGAAAAATACTGTTTTGAATCAAATAATAATTATACTCAGAAAGTTACCCAAGTTTATAAAAGAGACAAAATTAGGCTTTCATTTGTCCAGCAATTCCTGTCCAGATCCTCTGTACAAAATACTTCTTCAAATGCACGGTATACTTATGGCTCATTACAAACTGTTCCATGTAAAAAATAGATGGTATCAGTTATCTCTACCTTAGAATGAATAAATTTAAGTGAATGAATCCACTCAAGGATTCTAAACCTAATCCCCAATTCTGAAATAAAAGACAAAAATCATAGTGCAATGGAATCCAGGAATTAAAATTAACTTGATAAGAAGCATTGAAAGGAGTCCACGAAACCGTATCACATACACCTGATCATGTCAAAGGTTCTTATAAAATAGGTTGTATCCCACCGAGGTCCATTAAACAAACAGAAAGCAGTTACAGAGCACCAACATAATAAAAATAGAGTTTACATCTCAGAGTACGTCATTTTCCACGATTTAGAAATCTTCTCTAAATGAAAATACAGCATAAATACATCAATATTTGAAACAGAAAATAAGAGTTCTTACCTTACTACATCATCAATATTGTTCCTGTATACGCCTTCAAGTCTTTCTGCAGGAAACCCCATAGCAATAATGTTGGGATAAATATCTGAGTATTTAAGTTAAGGAAATATCTGAAATATACAACAATGCAAACTAACACATACATGTGGTAAAACATTAGTTGATTTTAAAAATTAAATGGTTGTCCAAGGTATTTATAAACCACCATATGTAATTAAGAAACACAGGGGAGTACATAATTCCAAAAAAAGATCCTCAAAATAATCATAAGGCAAAATAATTTTCAAATCCCTCTACCTAGTACATTAAAAACACCTTCAAGGAAAAAAGCAACTTCCAATGCTTAGACATGGGTACCTGAAAAACAAAACCACAGAGCTTATAAATCACAGAACTGAAGTCACGTTGGGACACAAACCAAGCATCAAAATAAAAACAAAAATAGCTACACAACTACTCATTTTTCATAGTTATATACTGCACCACAGCACAGAGAAAAGTACAATTAAGAATTAGGAAGCCAGATTTAAGAGCTGGCTATGCCTCCATCCAGTTGTATAATTTGGACATGTAACTAAACCTTTTTAGGCTTCAATTTCCCATTCCATGCAATTAGGCTGAGACAACCACAGTGATCTCCAAGTTCTTGGTATTTGTGTCTAATACTGAACTAAGGTAGAAACTTACCATCATTTACTATCAAGGTAGTCAACACTTAGCAAGCCGTTCTATTCATTTATGTTACACACTACAGTTGGCATAAAAACAAACTTCTGTGCTCCAGAAGAATCTGTATCAAACTAACTAAAAAGAAACTATCACCAAATCTACATTCCTATGCATTTTGTCGATCGTAGCAGCTCTCATTTCCTCTTGAGTGCCATCATCCCTCTTTCTAATCTCATGATTTTGGGAACACAGACCTTCCCAAATAGCCAAGCTAATCTGCCTCAAGCCTCCTATCAACACCATCCCTGAAGTTCTCCACCTGTCTACTCCTGGACCCCCCACTCGTTCTTCAAATACAATCCAAAATTCACTAAATCCAGTGCCTTTTTCTAGATCTTATTTTTTCACTTCCTGCTGCATTCACATTATTGAGCTGATTTCAGTATTAGTTTCAATCCAAAAATAATTATCAAGTTACCGAAGGCCTTTATTTTAGTATTATTTTTTAAAAGGTTTTATCTATAGTTTTACCACACACTGATTGGATAGACCTAAAAATATTTTAAGGGAAAAAAAAAAAAAAGCCACACAGAACAGCATATACAGTACGCTAAGTTCTGTATTAAAAAAAAAAAAAAAAATGTTCCTTTGGTATAAAATGAAGAACTCTTACACATATAGTTGCTTGAATTTGAACTTCTCAACATACACGTGCATGTGCAGACACACACACACAGATGATAACTGAGAAACAAATAAAGATGATTACTTCACAGGGAAGGAGAGGCAAAGGGGAGAAGCATACACTAAAAACAGCAACAAACCCGATTAAATTTTTTTTTTAATTTTTATTTATTATTTATGATAGTCACACACAGAGAGAGAGAGAGAGGCAGAGACACAGGCAGAGGGAGAAGCAGGCTCCATGCACCGGGAGCCCGACGTGGGATTCGATCCCGGGTTTCCAAGATCACGCCCTGGGCCAAAGGCAGGCGCCAAACCGCTGCGCCACCCAGGGATCCCACAAACCCGATTAAATACCAAATTGATAACCAGGAGACAGGGCTTATCTTACAGGAGTTATTTGGACATTGCAAGTTTACTGTACTTCTTGGTAGGAAGCACTCTAAGAACAAAAAGAACTACAAAGAAAATTTAAACTTCTTCTGAGAGTTTGTTTTTACTATTTCAGTGTTGATATCCTCAAGCTTTTTTCTATATTGTAGAAAAAAACTGCTAATTATGCTAATAATTTTAAGATTCATGATTACAGGTATAAAAGAGAGACCATTATAAAATCAAGAAATCAAGTAAAAACACTAAAACATCATCATGAACTCATGTTTGTAAGAATTTATGTTCTCTAGGTGTTTTCACTGACGTGGCCTAAAAGCATATCAATCCTAGCAGTAAACAATCCCTGAATGCAGATTTCATCTCTAATATATAATATACTAAAAGATACTAAACTCCTTGGAATAACTGATGCCAGGTCTGGGGCAGGAAGATACAGGAAGATCTTTCTGTGCCAGAAGACAAGGAAGGTATTCAGAGAGTAATGGTGTCTATCAGACAGATTTGGAGCTAACAAGAAGACATCCCAGGGCCTTGCATTGTAACAATCTGAGTATCAAAGAAAAAATTTAAATGGTAGTAAATTAAAATACCCTAAATAAAATTAAAACCATTGAGTCTATAAGGATACTCAGAAGAAAAAAAGAACTAAATCTTTTTCATTTATCACCCTTTTGAAGTGGCTATTTTAACAGTTCTTTCTTTACTTTGAAAGTAGGTAAAGGGGGAGATTAAGTATTGATGCTACTTTTCTTTTTTTTTTTTTTTTTAATTTTTATTTATTTATGATAGTCACAGAGAGAGAGAGAGGCAGAGACACAGGCAGAGGGAGAAGCAGGCTCCATGCACCAGGAGCCCGATGTGGGATTCAATCCCGGGTCTCCAGGATCGCGCCCTGGGCCAAAGGCAGGCGCCAAACCGCTGCGCCACCCAGGGATCCCGATGCTACTTTTCCTGTAGGTTCTGTATTTCAGGGCAACCAAATAGCCGTAAAGATCTACTTTACAGAAAAACGCCAGTTAATAAACACAAAAGAACAGAACTTTAAAAATGGTATTTTGCAACCCCTAATAAAATTACTGATTTAGGCAAGGATCAACAACTGGTTCTACACCAACAGGTGACTGGATGATGAACTTTCTTAGAGAAACAGTAACACTGCACAAAATACTAATGTAAGGAGACAAATACAACTGAACAGCAGGCAGAAAGGGCCACCACCACCACCCAATTTCAGGGGTCCATCACCATCACCAAGAAAATTACACAGAGATCCTATAATACAATACAATACAAATACAATACAAAGGACACAGCATCATCTATAATAACTAAGGTATCTTCAATCTGAGAATCCACCAAGCATTTAGATATAAATTTTAATTTACAATAAATACAATAATTTACAGTAAATAAAACAAAGAAAACAAGCTAAATGACATGTGAGAATTAACTGGACAGATTCAAAAGATCTGTAGCACATGACCCAGTCTCTGCTCCAATGTCTTTTAAAAAGGCAAGGAGGGTAGCTATCCTTGATGTAAAGACTTAAGCATTCTATGGGACGCCTAGGTGGCTCAGTGGTTGAGCGTCTGCCTTCGGCTCAGATCATGATCCCAGAGTCCCGGGATTGAGTCCCCATATCAGGCTCCCTATCACGGAGCCTGCTTCTCTGCTTCTCCCTCTGCCTGTGTCTCTGTCTGTCTGTCTGTCTCTCTCTCTCTCTGGGTCTCTCATGAATAAATAATAAAATCTTCAAAAAATAAAAAGACTTAAGCGTTCTAAGAGCCAAGTTCATAGGTACAGTACTATTCTGGATATTGCTCTGGACAAACCGGCCATAAAGAACATTTTTGAGCCAACCAGAGAAATTTGAATATGATCTGGGCATTAGGTGAGATGAAATTTTACTGACATGGAAAAGCAGACATTACTAACAAAAAAAAAAAAAGGTTTCAAGAGAGAATATACAGCATTATGCCACACTGGCATAATAATGCATATATATCCATATAAACATGTAGATGAAAAGATCACAACTAATCATCTATAGGTGGTGGAAATATATATTTTTTCTCATTTTTGTCTTCTATTTTCTGTTGCTGATACAATGCACCTGCACTATTTCTAAAACATTTTTTGAATTGTTTTATAATTATCTACAAGTCTATTTACTGTCATAACAAAATATTGTCTTGTCCCTCATGACTTAAATTCAGCTCTGTATATAGTTTAAAAAAATGAATTTCTATCAAAATGCATATATGTATATACACATACACACAAACACACATATAATGATAAAAGACCATCTAATTTTTGTCACTTTAAGAGTACATAAATTCACCCCCAACCTCAAAGGGTTCTTTTACTATAAAGGCTCTAAAACTCTTAGGATTATCATTTTTAACATTACAAATAATAGTTGTCATCTATTATTCTCACATGAGAAAGTAGTTCCACCTAAAAATGTAGCTCAAAGACCTATGTTCAATTACCAAAATGTTTTAGGTAGTATGTCCATTCATGAGAAAAAAAAAAGAAATTGGAGGTTCAAATTAAGCCTGTAGCAGTATTAATTCCTGAAAGTGAATAATCTTTACCTTGTAACTCTGTCTTGGGAGCACCAACATATAGAAAATGAGAAATAACACTCAGGAAAAAAATGAGGCAACAGTAAACCCAAAGCAGCTGCCACCAATCCAGAATTCATACCTAAGAAACTATGAATACATGTCAGTCAAGAATATAAACTGAAGTCACCCAAGTTTTTTTTCTGAGCAATACAACAGAGAAATTTTTTATTCAAAGAAATAACAATTACTGCTACTAACAAACTTTCCAACTGAATCCTTCATTTCAGTGAAGATGCTAGTAGGATTTTAGCCTTGGAGAAAAAAGCACAGTAGTACAAAGCCCCTGGAAATGCAGTCATTTTAACTGGGACTAAACTCAAATGTAACTATTAGTTAGCACTATGAATGCTAACTAATAAAGTAAATGAGGTTGCAAAAGACTTAGTTAACTTACTTTAAAAAACCATAGGCCTATAACTATACATAAAAAGGGATGTTATGTTACACACTCATTAAACTCACTTGGCCCCCTCTTCCACTCAATTAGTCAGACACAGAGCAAGCATTCTGTGCAAGGGGCACTGAGGGTAGAAGCCTAAGTAAGCAAAGACTACTGCACTGGAAGAGTTCCTACTCTATCAGGAGAGGCAGACACATGGAGGTGCAACGGTGCCACAGGCTCTCCTGAATATAAGACCAAGACATTTTAAGAGACAAAGAGAGAGGGATGAATCCTGCAGGGGCACAGATAAAGCTTCACAAAGTGGGTGATGTTAGATAATTCTTAAGAAGTCAGTCAGACATCAGCAGGACAGGAGAACGAACAAGAGCAGTTAGAACATTCCAGGCAGAGGACAGAAGAGGGATACGGAAATACATACAACATCTGGAACACACAAGCAGTCTAGCGCGACACACACACAAGGCTGTATGCAGAATGCAGGACTGAAAACTGGGTCTAGTTTTAAGGATGCTGTGGCAGGGACTGTGATTTAACCAGACAGATAAAGAGCCAAAGGCCACAATCAGCCTGGGGGGTCTCTTACAGAGCAATAATCCAATCCTTCCTTTACACAGAACCTAGGCATTTGGTCTTTTTAAGATTTCATTTTCACAGAGGCTCTCTCACCTTCCTTATTCATAGTTTGAGCTTTTACCCAAGACTTTAGCATCCATCATAAGTTAGAAGGACACAGAGAGCATGTGCCACTGTACAAGAAATACATTCCCATTTAATCTTAAAGATCCTACAGAGTTGATACTTCCATTTCATGAATGACAAAACTGAGGATGAAAAAGACTGGGTAATTTGCACTAAGTTCCTCAGTGCTGAGGAACTTAGTACTGAGCTATGATTCAAACCAGTTAGGTACATAACCCAAAGCCCAGGCTTGTTATACCATGCTGCCTCATAAAAGGAGATGAAGGTCTCTTTTATTTCCAAATCAATAATAAAAATATAAAAATTTTCAGAGGAAGCAGGTTCAAATGAAAGTGAATCTACTAATCAGATGTTAAAACTTAAAAACTTCTTGGGGATCCCTGGGTGACGCAGCGGTTTGGCGCCTGCCTTTGGCCCAGGGCGCGATCCTGGAAACCCGGGATCGAATCCCACGTCAGGCTCCCGGTGCATGGAGCCTGCTTCTCCCTCTGCCTGTGTCTCTGCCTCTCTCTCTCTCTCTCTCTGTGACTATCATAAATAAAAAAATAAAAAATAAAAAAAACTTAAAAACTTCTAAAAGACAATACAAAACTCCACTGGCTTTTCCAGAACTGATGTCAGCAATTAATAAGCACTGAATTTTGAGACAAATATTCGTTATGCCAAGAATTATACCAATAAACACCTAATATATGATTTTTTTGCTTCCCAATGTTAAAAATTTCTGATATGCTTTTTTTAGACAATGTAAACCAAATAAAAATGACTGAGAAAAAAATATATATATACAAGATTTCTAATACAGAATAGCCTTAACCTGCACTTACTGGATATACTTTTGAATAACAAGTAGAGGGCTTCATATGAAATTCTCCTCTAATAACTTATAAATGTTGAGCATAAAAAATTAGAATAACTAGGTCACTGAAGGAAGCCAAATATTTTTACCATCTAGTGATCTACTTGCAGGCAATGTGGCACCGTGGTTAAGAACATACGCTCTAGAGCCAAGCTGCCTGGACTTGACCTCCAGCTTCATGTATTAAAAAATCTTTTCCAAGTTTACCTGTCTTCAGTTCTCTGTGTAAGATGGGACGGCTCAAAGTACTTACCACACAGGGTTGTTTGTAAGGATTAAACGCATCAATATATGGAAAACAACTAGAACATAGTGACAGCTGTCCATCAATTGAACAAATGGTACAGACCCAGACTGTAAGGGCTTACCATAACTATTTGGGTTTTTTTTTTTTTCCAATGACACTGACTTACTATTGAGTAACCAACCTAATCCTTCTAAAGAGCATCAAAGCCTAACAGAAACCTTAACTGTGTGAAATCTTAACTCTAGCAACCTGCCTTTTAAGTATTTAAATTAAGAACAAATGTAAAATATTCCCAAATTTCCCAAAGGAAAAAAAAGGTCTTCTTTCCCCACATTATCAGTGGCTACATGCAATAAGTGGAGAGGTAAAAGAAATGCATGTATGTGCACATGTGGTACTTCTTGTCATGCCTAAGGTGGATGGCCACCATTGCTACAGGAGATCTGGAGATGAGATACATGACGTAACAGCAGACAGCCTTCTTTCGCCTCCCCTTGGAGCAAACATGTCCAATTTGTTTTAATTAAGGCAAAATTTACATACAAGATCTTAAGTGATTCACTGATGAGTTTTGATAATCGTACATATCATGTTGGACAAACAGTCTTGATTTAAGTGCTACAACAATCCCATCTCACACCACAGAATACTGTAGACTGAAAGAAAAAAAAATGGTAATTAAGTTCTAAAGCCAGTCCAGAGAAGTCAATTTCACCAATAATATAACTGACATATTATAAAATAATGTGGCTACTATAGGAGATAAATAAATTTCTACTGGCTATTCTAAGCATCCAATCATGACTTAAAACGCTAGAAAGTATATTCTAAGTTACATCTAATTAACAAAATACCTTTAGAAAAAAACATGTGAGCTGAGAATTCATATCTACCTTGTCTTAAAATTTTACTTGAACCTAAATTAACGTGGTTTATGTTACAAATTTAACTAGAATTTTCAAACAGAGGATAACAAAAAATAGCTTGTTAAGCCTTATTTTAGAAATGTGTTTCTGAATATAGACTGAATTTTTAATTATGGAAAATAAAGCAGCTCTGAAGTTTCTTTGTAGTACTACTCAATATAATATACATACTTATCCCCAAACAACTTCTACACTACGATACCAGTATACAGTACTAGTATTCAAATCAGTAACACTTTTTTCTTGCCATGATTTTTAAGAAAAATTATATCCACAGATCAAATAAAGAGATTCTTTAAACTCTAGTTAGCTGGAAGTTAACAATATGAAGCCATAACATACATGGAGCATGAATGGCAAATAGAAAGGGACATACAGATTTACAGAGGTAGTGACCAAAAAGCATCAAAAGCCAATCTGAAGTCACCTGGCTCACGAGAGGAATGAACACTGAGCTTATCCGGCAGCAGGAGTGAAGGAATAAAGTCAGACCAATGAAGGAAGACACGGAAAATGAAAAGCAAGTTAGCAAATACCAGGACTTCACCATTTAATTCTATTTTCCAGGAATTTCTGGAGGTTTTCCCCTGCTTTCTGTCAGGGCTATCAACCAACAGATACTCAAGGATCAGGTGAGAGGAAAAATAATTCAGCCACTGATTCATAAGCTACATCAGGTCTACATTTTTTTTCCCGAAAATTTTTAAGAAGTTTAAATTTAACAAATAGTTTCCATGCATGTCACAGCTATATCCATAGTGTCTTTACTAATCAAATTATGCTTTAAATAATTGCCACACTCACAGACTTCTGTCGGAGTCTCATCTAATGAAACATTTTATATTTCTTACTAGATTTTATTTTTCCCTATTAAATGTGTAAAATGTTTGTATCTGGTTTCTAAATTAAAGATTCATATTGGTAGGAAAGCAGAAATAGGAGTTCCCTGAATTTTCCAGTTGATGAGGTGCTAATTGCTCATTATTTGAGAACAATTTGTCCTAACATATAAAGCATATAATCATTCCTGTAAAGAGCAAATTAATAAAGCCTAAAATCTTATTTTCTAAAATGAAATGGGTGCCAAAACTTGAACTACGGATATATTAACAGAAAGAATGCTTGAAAAATGGGGATTTTAAGAATAAAGAAGAATGGTCAGAAACACGACAGGACACAGGAATATTTAAATATTTCCTAGGTGTCAGGCCTTGCACTAAAATATGTAATGCGTAATGTCATTTAATATAGAAGACCAGAATTCCATTCTCCCCTTTCAACTTAAAAGCCTACGGACTGCTGGTAAGTTACTAAATCTCTGGGCCTCAAATATTTTTGTTTCTTCTTTCTGCAAAAATAATGATCCTAACAGCTGCTCTAACTTCTTCACTGGTTGTTTCAAGGATCATATGAGATATCTGGACATTATCTTCAATTCCATAAACTGCAAAGAGCTCTACTATTGTAATAAGACGTTATTATTTGAGGTTGCATGAAAGATGCAACCTAGAAATGCCCTGTTATTTAATTTTAGTTTAAATGTCTCTTTACAAAGCAACTTAATATGATGTTTTTATAAACAAATTAGAAAAGAATTCCAATATATTCACTTAAATTCACGGTAGCATAAATTTTAGGTTCCTTTTAACACTTCTAAATTAACTGCCCACAGTGCCAAACCAGAAAGGAAACTGACTGCCAAATAATTTATGAGCTCTACTGGAGCTTTCTACTCCTCCAAACAATTAGGAGCTCACAACTTTCTCTCAAATTGTTACATTATACCAACTTGCCTTGACAGAAAAGTTTACCCATATTTTTGCTTTAAAATGAAGTTTTAGATCTCACTTCCTAGACGTCGTCTTCTTTTTAAATTTATTTTTTATTTATTTATTTATTTTTAAACTTAGGCTCCATGCCCAGTGTGGGGCCTGAACTCACGACCCTGAGTTTAAGGGTCCCATGCTCTACCAACCCAGCCAAGCCAGGTACCCTTAGATCTCATTTTCTAAAGGAAAATATCACATTCTTCAAAGGTAACATCAAGAATTGCTAGTAATTCTTCTACTTAGTAGCAATACTATAAATTGGTTAATTTGGCAAGAAATCTGCAATCTGTATCAAAGAGCTATGAAACTGTTTTACTTTTTATTCCAAAAACTCCACTCTAATAATGTACTCTAAGAATAACAAAGTAAACTATTCAAAGATAGTCACAACCAGTGCTGTTTATAAAGGAAGAAAAGGGAAATACTCCTAACACAGTACAGTAAGCAAAGCATGGTATCTAGCTCGATGAAATATTAACTATCCAGCTTTAAAAATGACGACTACCCACGGACAGATAAAAATTAAATCGTGAACAAATACCTAAGTATGTAATTATGAGTATACATACATTAACAAAAAGGGAAAGATAATTTCCAATAAGAAACACCTGACATAGAATTAACTTTTTTTCTATTGTTTAAATGGAAGATTACGCAGTTTTAAACAAATACTTTTTAAAGGAACAATCAAGGCCTTCTGAACTTGATTTAAATTTAAGCAAATTAGAACCACATAAAAGTACCTTATCAGGTCACTGATAATGCTAGCAATACTCTAAAATCCAAAGTACAATATTTTTCATATATCAGCTGAGAGATTATTCCCCTCAACAAACTTAATCAAATTTTCTTCGGAGCTCTTATGAAATAATGCATCTACAACTGTTCAGACCTACATCTGTGAACCTCTAAAAATTTAAGTTGCCCAACTAACTGGTTTTAACGAGCATAAGAAACAATTACCTTCTTCCTAGATCTCTGGATGAATACGATAAGGCTGATTTCCTGTTTCAGAACTCTGCTGCTGTTAAAATACACACAAACACACACACACACACACACACACACACGCACGCACACCCCACCCCACCCCCTCTGGTTTTTGTTCGACTGACTCCCAATGACAAATCAAATATGGTTGTAACTTACAGAACTTTCAGAAAGATCGTCAGTTCAACGTGCATTAGACATACTTGTCAGCATTATATACCTAAACTAAGCCAAATGCTTACTCTCATTTTCTACAGCAAAATCATAATAAAATATATTAAAAAATCAGAAAAGTTAAAATTTTAACACTGATCCAGCATTACTATAAAGTACATAGGAGTATCTTTTATGCTCTGATCTTCACATTCAGTGTTAGGTTTATGTTACTTCTGTAATTTATTCCATTATAAAAGCCATGCTTTTTTATCATTTTACCAGAGACAACTATCTAAAACACTAGGTTTTGGCTGCTCTGTAAGGCCATTAACTTTTACAGAAAAAAAGACACTCAAACAGGTAAGACACAGAAGATGACAAAGTATGTGTCAACAGTTTGAGAACAAAGGCCTAATAATATTTAGCGCGAATTCACTCAATATTAGGAAAATGCACAAAAAAAAAAAGATTCCAATATTTCCAACTGTACTGATCTTTTAGATGCAACCACGCGCTAAGTCAAAAACTACTACACACATACGGTACTAAGAAAAAAAAAGTCCTAATAGAAAAATGTGTCCCCAACAAATGGGTTTTCATTTTCCTACTAATTTAAACTAAAACAATAAATCTTTACAATTTACTTCTAACAGGGATCCCTGGGTGGCTCAGCGGTTTGGCGCCTGCCTTTGGCCCAGGGCGCGATCCTGGAGTCCCGGGATCGAGTCCCACGTCAGGCTCCTGGCATGGAGCCTGCTTCTCCCTCCTCCTGTGTCTCTGCCTCTCTCTCTATGTCTATCATAAATAAATAAATAAATAAATAAATAAATAAATAAATACATACATAAATCTTTAAAAAATTTTTTTAAAAATTTACTTCTAACAATAAAATTTACCTTTCAATGAAAGCACTGCTAATTCCAACCATTTTAAATGCAGAAAAGCTCCAAACAAGTGTGTGCTAGACTGATTCATTTTATATTTGGCTCTAATATAATAAAATCCAGTCTCTTTATTTTATATCTAAGCCAGGAAATCATTTAGAAATGACTTGCTTTTTTCTTTTTTTTCCAACTGGCAAAAATAGTTTTGCCTAACTGCTGTATTTTAATCCTGGATAAGAATATAAAACTAGAAATATATGTCTATTTTAAAATATGAAGGCACACATATTAGCATTTACTACTACATTAGTAAGAATCATATTAATGATTTTAAGATAATTGGCTTCTTCTAATATTGAAAAATATGATTCATATTCCCACTGAGGGTATTTTTAATCATTGTATCAACTTTATAATCATTTGAATAATGGATTATCAAAAAAAAAAACGCTGAAATTACATTTACTAAAATACTAGTCAAAATTCATATTTAAAATTTTAATGCTATGAAATTTTTAAGTATGTTTAAAAATATAAGAGCAAGTCTACATTGCTTGGCTTGAAAAGGTTATACCTTTAATTTTAGTCAGCTACCCATAAATGCTTGTTCCTGAAGTAATACCATTTTAGTATAAATCCAATGGTAATAATTGGGGGAAAAAAGAAGTTAGTTGTAGAATCTTCATATGCAAAGGAGAATATACTAAAAATCTTGGAAAACAAGCTGAAACATGAAAGGTAAAACTAAGCAGCCAACTCTGTCAACCAGTAAAACTTTCTAAAAACATGAAGTTCAACATATAAGAAAAACAAAAACACCAACAGTGAGATGGAGGGACAGAAATGAAAGCAAGGGAAAGGAGCTCTTAACACTTCACACCCTTTATATATGATTAGGTAAACAAAAACAGGTAAAGAAAGACTTTTAGTATTTGGATAAAGATCTCACCTACATATGTGCCACCTCACTTAATGTGAGAAAGATAATTTATGTACACATCTGTCTGTCCAAAAAGGCACCATTCTTTCCATGGCCTACGGTTCAGACCTGAACAAATTCTGTAAAGTGATGCTAGTAAAACAATCTACTTTCATCAGATATGAATTTGAAATTTGCAAGATGTTTCTTACACAAAAAAATAGAGGCCCTAAACACAAAGTTGGATGTGAGAACATAAATACAAAATCATATCTAAACTGAAATACTATACCTGGTCATAGTAATCATTTGGCATGATGACAAACTCTCAATAAAAAACAAAGTCAATGTAATAAATAAAAGTATATAACTAATCAGACCCTATTAAACCCAAAATGCAATTTTGGGTTTGTACCTGGCAAGACCCTTTCAGGGGTTCGTGAAAAGGAATTATGTCACAAAAACAACTTACATAGTGGCTCAAAATGAAAAAGCAAAATTTTAAATGGGGAAACTCATTTTCTAGCAGAAAGATAAGAACTGAGTTATACAAGAAAGCAGAGGGCCTGAAAAATATTTAAAGCAAACGTTTAAGGGATACATATTAAATCAGTTCCCTGATGAAGTTCTGTAATAATGAATTCTTATGTATCAACTGCTAGGAAAATTAGAGTTTAAAACATACCAAAATCTCATATGATAGCTCAAGTTGAAACATGATGTTTCGGGATCCCTGGGTGGCGCAGCGGTTTAGCGCCTGCCTTTGGCCCAGGGCGCGATCCTGGAGACCCGGGATCGAATCCCACGTCGGGCTCCCGGTGCATGGAGCCTGCTTCTCCCTCTGCCTGTGTCTCTGCCTCTCTCTATCTCTCTGTGACTATCATAAATAAATAAGAAAATAAAAAAAAAAAAAAAACATGATGTTTCCACTTAAATATCCAAATAATCTTGTAAAACTAAATGACTAAAAGCCAGGATTCCATTACATAAGCTTTAGTTCTCAACCCTATCTTTGCATTTTTAGTAGAAAAATATAAACACTGGCATAACCACTAAGTTTTGTTTTTGCAAAAGCTTAAAATCTGATATTAGTCTTTAAAGACTGTAATTAATAGATGATTCCAAAACACAGAAATGTCAAAACCACTTATATCACTAGATTATCTTAACTTTTTCCTATATCTGAGTAACAGATGGCAAGCCTTAGTTCTTGGACACTACACAGTAATCACAATCTGTGTGACCTTTTCAGTATTAAAAAGATTCCAAATAGCCTTAATATCCAGCACCTTAGTGTATTTTACAGTATTACCTATAATCCTAATTACAGTGAATAGAAACTAGATATTCAAAACTACATCATACTTTCTCGATGTACTGGTATATTTATTTTACATAAATTTCCTACAAGTAGTCCATGAAAACTATCCAGATGTCAGATTGCTTCTTCAGTTTTCAAAAAACATACATGCATACATTCACAAAGTATTTTTATCATTAGTTTTCATTAGCACCAAAAAGGTATATACCACACCTAGATAAAAATTTCCTTATGTTTTAGTATTGAAACAATGTTATCTCACTTAGAAAATTGTTACTCTAGCAACTAATTTTGTTTAAAAAAAAGAGAAGAAAAAAAAAAGAATTTGTTTCTTCCTCAATATTTTTGTTATAAGTACATGAATTAATACATTTGTTAAGAAAAATCATTTAGCTAATAAGGTTAAAGTATCTCCCTATTTTAATATCTGGGCACTTTAAAATCTGACACTAACAAATGCCAAGTTTTGATTACAAGTGCACAGCAAACATTTCATCAATAAATATCACCAATTACTGAGGCAACTTATGCAAATATAAACTGTATCATTCAAAATATGCTCCAGGAAACAGTATCATCATGACAAGCCATACCCTTTCTGATTAAAGACAGGAAAGTGACAGAGTTGTACTGACTTTGGTATAAAATGATGTGGTGGTTTATTCAAAAATTACTTGTATATCCACTTTAATTTCAATACAATATTCCTACAATAGGAAAAGGTAAGTTTTATTTTGTCTTAAATAAATAAAATACGCTTAGATTTTAAATATGGAATAGCTTTCCTAGAAATAACTAAGGGGAAAAAAGTTTCAGGAGTCCAACATTTCAGCTTTGTGCGTAACAGATTATGATTCTGTGAATCAAAATCATGAAAATCTTTCCTAATATTTAGGTCATCTTAAATCCACTCTAAAGAAAAATCAGAATATAACAGAAAAAATTATTAGCCAAATACTGGAAAAAAGTCTAATGTGTAACAACAGGAAAACAAATATTTCTGACAACTTCACCATTTAAAATAATTAAGGCAGCTATGAGGGGCTCTGGAAACTGTTTAAAAATCCAAACACCTTTTAAATCCACAACGATGAACTACATTTTAAAGTAGATGCATACAAACAAAACTAGAAGCCAGTACAGAAACATGAAGTTTCGGAGAAGTAGGGCAATAGGCACTTTTTGAAAATTCTCCTCAGTTTTATTTTTATAAGACACATTTTCTTCTAAAGTATAGCAAGCAAATGAAGTTTATTATTCATATACTGAAATAAATACCATAAGCCTTACTCAATTAAATTACAGCAATAAATGCCATCTGTTTTTCTTAACAAATTTGAAGCTATCATATAATTAGCAGTCCTGGTTTTAAAATATTTATCAGTATCTCTGGATATCTCCTGCAATTTCCAAAAGAAATCACAACACTCAGTCAAAACTTACATTTCTTAAGAATTTTTAAAACAGGCCTGACATTTTACTCTGCTTGTGCAAAGTGAGAGGCAAAGCAAATTATAAAATCAAGCAAATAGAAAAAAAAAAAAGAAAATCACAGCAATCTACACCTAGAACACTTTTGTAATTACATTTGTCTGCCCTAAAAACAAAACAAAACAAAAAAAATTCAGAATCCACAAAGCTGTTCCCCTGTCATTTTCTCATCTCTGAACTAATCTAAAGCTCCATCCTAATTTTTTCTAAAAACGTCACATTAATACAAGTTTTTAAATTAGATAATTAAAGCCTTTCGATTCAACAGGTTGACACAGTGAAGTTAGGATGTAGAAAAGAATGTAACACATGCATCAGAGAACCTTAGAGTCAGTCCTAATTTCTTTATCTGGAACGACATGAGAAGTTTGTATAGCTTGTCAGAAATTTGTCATTTTATATCAACACATATAACTACACCATACCTGACTGTAATAAAAGCAGCTTTAGAATAAAGTGTCAGACAAAAAAAAAATGCATTAAACAACAAAAAAACAAGTACATGGGGGGCAAAGCATCTCTTAACAGCTCAACAACTACATAATTAAAGGAAACTAGCTAAAGATTACTTTAAAAACTATTGGCAACATAAAAATGAAAAAAAAAGAAGTTTTTTGTTTTGTTTTGTTTTTTTTAAATAAAGCCTATCCATCCTATTAGAGCAGTTCTACATACCTCTTAAATAAATCGTACGGTGCGTTACACTTACAAGTTTATTGAAAACATCTTCAGCCTTTTCTAAAAGAAGTTCAAAGCAAAAAAAAAAAAGAAGTTCAAAGCAACACTTTCACTACCAGCCAAATAACACATGAGCCTTCTTCAAATAAGCCTTTTTGGTTACCAGTGATACCCTTTGTGGACAAAGTTCCCATTTTAAAGAATATTCGCCTAGCAGCAGTGAGAAAACCTAGATGTTAAAAGCCTCACTCCATCATGCATTAGCAAATTGACCTTCTTAAAAGGACCTTGCCTAAGGGCAAAGGTAATGACTTTTATCAAATATTATACTTCTCTTACTACCTACCAGATACTTTATACCTTTAAAGCAGAATTTCTCAACCTCACATTACTGGTAATTTGGGCCAGATAATTCTTTGTTGTGAGAGGGACTATACTCTACACGGTAGTAGGGCTATATAGCAGTATCCCTAGGCTCTACCAACCAGAGGCCAAGAGCATCCTTCCCATATCCATCTCCCAGCTGTGACCACCAAAAGATGTCTCCAGACACTGCCAAAGGCCCAAACAAGGTGGGAGGAGGTCACTCCCAGTTGGCAACCAATATTCTGAAAACACCTCACCTATACTTCTAACAAACCTAAAAACTACCTACGAGGATCTTTACCACCATGACAGAGATGTGGAAAACAGGATTCGCTAACGTTAAGCAACATATCTTTTATTACACAACTGATAAGTGGCCGAGCAAGGAGTTAAGCTAGACTTTAGCTAACTGACTCCCAAGTCCATGCTCTATCTACCACATCATGCTGCTTTTCTAAACTTACTGTCTCATCTACATAATCAGAATAATATTTGCCAGGTTGAGCTATTTAGGATTTACAGATCAAATGAGATAATGCATGTATAAATTCTATCAACCTAAAGAAAATAACACATTAAGGATTTGTTTGATTGAAGATACCATAACACAATGGTTCACGAAGTGTGATTCCCCCAAGTGTGATTCCCCCGGCCATCAGCATCGCTTGGGAACTTCTTAAAAATACAAATTCTCAGGCTCCAGCCCAGACCTAATGAATCACAAATTCTCAGGGTGGGACAAGTAATCTACAGTTTTACAAGCCCTCCAGGTTATTCTGACACCCTCTCAAATTTGAGAGCTACTGATATAATGGGGGAAAATACTGCACCAAGAGCCTAAAATCTCTACATCCTTCTTTGGACTCAATGTCTACTAGCCCTTAACAAACTACTGATTCTTACTGGAACTAGGATTCCTATACTACAAAAAAAATAATAATAATAATAAAAGATGGTAATACTTGCCAGGCTTTTTTCTTCTTTGCAAAACCAAATGAGCTAAAGATTAAGCAAAAACTTTATGAATTAAAAAAAAAAAAAACACTAAACAAAGATAAGACACTGTTAGGATATATGCCAGCTAATTCTACTACATTAATTAAACAGGAAAAAAAAAAAAACTCCTTCTGATTCAAGTCCTCATTTTTCTCTTACTTCGTATTTCACGAATCATTGAGAATGTTAAATAAATTTTACATTGGCCAAATAAAGCCTGGCAAAACCCTGTTTTCACATTATGAGAGAAAAAAAAAAGGAAAAGCTCAAGCAGACTCAGAGTAAAGTAATTCATAAATACACATTTTAAAATTAAACACCTAAAAATCAAGCTTAGTAACATCCCCCAAACTTCATTCTAAAAGTAGAAAATAGTTTTTGATTCTTTTAATCTCCAATCAGTTCAGAATGACTATAATATGCAAAACGCATACATTTTAAAGCAGAGTTGTTTGCAACTTTGGAAACGTATGCTATATTATAAATCACTTCAAGAATACATGTGATTTAAGGAATATGTGATTCAAATCACAATGCACTTCCTAACACCTTTAGACATTCTTTTTTAAAGGTCAAAAGTATCAAACATATAAAATTGGCAGAATGCAAATCCTTGCAATTAATAGTAAAGAACAAAACCTGGTATTTTAGCCTGAAAATCTACAAAAATCAAAGGAAATAAAATTCGAAACTATCCTAAAGAGTCTTAATAATATTAGATCAACTCTAAGTTTTGGGTAGTGACATAAAGCAAAACACAGATGGCACGTGGCACAAGAGTTTCAGACAACTCAACTGTCCTATAAGATGTCAAAATGTCCAATTCTACTATCAAGACTTAGACCAAAGATACAGCTAATTTATACGATACATAATATATAAAAATCACATCATCAAATAGTCATAGATAATGAGACAGAGCACCATTCATTCTGCAACGCAAAACAAATAAGCAAAAAAACCTCATTGGAAAGCAAATGCTTTACTACTGATAGTACTGGGAGACCAGCAAAGGAAAAAAAAAAAAAAAAAAGAACCATCCCTATGCACACAAAATGGCCTTTAGCAGGTAGGTCTCAAGCTTCTTCCATCCTTCCTCCCCTGGCAAGAATCAATGAAGAAGAAAAAAGGCCCCTTAGTTTTCTTCCCGTTTCCAAGGCCTAATATTATATTGATACTCTTGATCAAATGTGAAAATGTGATGAATACAAAGGTTTAACACGAAATTAAAATTCCTAAATTATACGAATGCATTGTTGGATTACATTAAGTATAAACTGTGCTGTAATAAATCTAACTTAGCACTCAAAGTTGCATGCCTCTCCCAACCAAAAATGAACTTAAAAAGAAATGCTCACACGCCTTTATGGGTAAACTGTGTACATTACTTCTGTATTCTACATTAAAAGTTTTTTTGAGAAGATTACTTTGTGAATAAAATATACAAGTTGACCTATCTCTGACACTAAAAAAAAAAAAAAATTCATAACAAATTTATTTTAAAACGTCTACTTCATTACGCAATAATAACAGTAAGTTTTCATCTTACCTCAGTATCTCAAAGCAAACACTTTTTGATTAGCATGATTAACTTGCCTCTGGTCAACAGTATGAATGAACAGACCTTTATATTCCATTGTGATGAAACAATCAAGTCACAGACACCTACGACTTAGAACTCCTAAAGGAATACCCATATTTCAAAAAATACTCGAAATTTGGCCCAGTGAAAATTCTAACATGTCCAAAACTGAGGAAATTCAGTTACAATCACTGCTCTCATGTATGAAAATACAAATAATTTCTCCTATATGGGTAATCTGAAATTATAATTCTTTTTTTTTCTTTTTTTTTATTTATGATAGTCACACAGAGAGAGAGAGGGGCAGAGACACAGGCAGAGAGAGAAGCAGGCCCCATGCACCGGGAACCCGACGTGGGATTCGATCCCGGGTCTCCAGGATCGCGCCCTGGGCCAAAGGCAGGCGCCAAACCGCTGTGCCACCCAGGGATCCCTGAAATTATAATTCTTAAGAGCAGCTGTTACCATGTAAGTATTTACAATGTGGCAGGTAGTATGCTAAGTGAATTACTCATATTATCTCCTTTATTCTTTAAGACAAATTTTACAGATGAAACAGTTTGAGAAAGGCTAAGCAACCTACCCAAAGTCACCCAGCTGCTAAGCGGGAGAGCCAGGGTTCCAACACAGGCCAGTCTGGCTGGCTCCAGGACCTACACTACCACCCTAACATCTAAAATGAAACAATGTACACACAATGTGTAGATAAAATTAATGGTCAATATTTTAATGTAATTTAAAATAAATGTAACCTAATGTGAAAATGATAAAACAGTATCAACCAAGGTAGCCTCATTTTTTAGAAATATTACGAGCTTGCTAACTTTGTACCTACTTACACATCTACACAGAATATTCAAACACTTATGGCAGATCCACTGTCCATATCTGAAGTGATGACTATTGATGACCATCAAAGTGCATAACCACCTAAAATATGATACATCAACAGTCTTCCTTTCCACACCACGTGCACACTGTGTGCTGTCGGATGTAGCCACACATATCCACTACTCAGTATTCTCAGTACAACCAAGTGTATACCCTGACACCCTGAAGACGTCCACCTGCCTGTTAAATGCAAACTGCTGCAAATAAAGAGAATATGCCCTAACTATACTGAACTGAAATATCCCCTCTAAAACTAATTCACGCCTAAGTGATGTTTGTTCTTCTTATATTATTACGTTTCCCAACAGCCTTTATTCCAGCGCAAATTAACTTGTAAAGAACCAGATTGCTAATACCTTTTCTGTAACCAGTGAAAAAAATTTCAAAAACTTAGAGGCTAGGTGAAGAGTCAAATCCAATATGCTAACTTTACCTTTCCTGACAAAGGAAACTATTGTCCATTAGTGGGTGCAGATATCCAGTGCTTAGAAAAGCAATCATATTGACAGACCACCCAGCAAAGAATGCATGTGGCAGTAAGTGGCCTTTATAAAACAATTAAGGATATCAGTTTGCTCAGCAAATCCTTACGAACTTAAGGTTATGCAGTCTAACCTCAACATTATTGACAGCTCTGATAGCAAATGCATTCATTTCAAAGCTACCAGTCAGAAAGCCACTGTAAAACTGAATATTTACTGAAATCATTACTGACCCCTATCTCAGACGTTGATACAAATGTCTTAAGTCTCTCCATCCTTAGAACAAATTCTAACACATTTTCTCAAAGAATTCAGGTCACCAAAAGAAATCTCCAATGCTGACCTCACTTAAAATCAAAGTTTACCTAACAAAAACAGAGAGGGAGAAAAAAGGTAAGAGTGAGGTCTCTACAAGATAGAAATAGAACTTAAGAACTCATGGTCTCTAAAGGGGAAAAAAAAAATGATATCAAAGAAATGTTTTACATGATAATTAATAACATAGCTTCTGGAAGCTAAATGCTTCCTTGTACCATGACCAAGCCCAAACATTCCAAGGAAGTGAGAAACTATCATATGCATGCACACTTCTGAATCTCTCTTTACAAATTCCATTTCACATACATTATTGTAGTATAAAAACATTTCCTACACATCTGTCTTACTAAAAAGGCTGAGGTCAAAACTTTACAGTACAATGTTTACTGAGAGTGAATTAATGTTGAAACTTTGTGCACTGATTTTCCCATAATAAATATTCCTTCATTAAAAGTCACTGAAATGATTACTTAAGTGGCTTAAGATATATTAAAAAGTACTAAGCTATCACCACACAAATAAACAGCAAATGGGGCAACTCTCAAAATGAGAACATGTGAAAATAAGAATTAGAGATTTTACTTCTAAAAACCAAGGAAATCTCGAACATTAAGAAGTTTGTGTATTTTTATTTCAGTGGTTATTAGGAAAAAGCAGATACACTGTCCCACATAAAAACTAAAATATCGATAGCCGCCTTTCTCGTGTTAAAGTAAAATTCTAAAAGGTAAGGAACACCAATGCATCTTTTTCTATACTCTCTAAAAATAAATGTAAAACTACGGTGGTTATACCTCACCATATTTTATGACGCTTATTCATCTATTATTCATTAAGTGTATGATAAGCAATGTAAATCTGTACTGATGGTTGTACTCCTGTGCAAACTTTTACAATGGACAGCAATAAAATTCCTTTTTCCTTATACAAAGTCATATAAACTGTAAATTATTCTTTTAGATGCGCTCTATTCTTGAACAATCTTTATGAAAATGAAGTTTGTAAACTGTTACACAGCGATCAGGATGCCCAGTCATGTTGCTCGGAAAAGAAATACAACTTAGCAGATACAATACAGTGTAAAATAAAAACTGTGAATAGAATCTTAAAAAAACAAAACAAAAAAACACCTCACAATACAGTCACTTCAGTAATCACTGATCTTAAAAGATAATATAGTTAACTTCCATAGTCACTGTTACCCTCTACAAGTTAAAAATACTCCCTATGGTTAATATTTGAAAAGACGCAAACTTATCAAGATGTAAAAATACACACAAACAGAGCCTAAAGTTCCCATGAAATCTAAAGACACTAAATTTTTTTTTACAGTCTCATGGTCACCACCATTTTCCAGACTAACAGTCAGATGTTAACAAATTATTTTTAGGACAACTCAATTTTGCAAATAATCGTCTTCAGTTTTCCTCTGAGAAATCACTACGTTCTTCATCTTTCTTATCAGATAGAAATGCTCCAATCACTACTCTCATAAGGGAACGTAACTTCTCACAGGCTAGCTGCTGAAACAGACACTACAACCTGCCAAAGTCCTCAATGGCCACCTTAATTTCCCCCCACAATACACAGAGAACACTAAAGCGAAACCAAGCAAACCAAAGTGCACTGGTGTAATCAAAATTATTGAAAGTCCAACTAACAAAAAAAAAAAGAGCCCTTCACTGACTTTTTCCTAAATGATTTTTTTTTCATACCAATATTTGGCTCAATAAAACCACAACTCTAGAAATCAAGTGTTATTAGTCATTTGACGCAGCGTCTGACACTGCTTTCTATGCACACCCTAACTAAAGTACCATTCTAGTAACAGTCTTTAAGTCACGTAAATTTCAGGTATGGAGGCACACACCTGTGAAGTCAAAGGCGAGCTGGCCAACCAGCTCAGGACTCCTGTGTAAGAAGCCCGCAGAACGATCTGAATCTTAAAGCCCTATTTTAGAGCAAACGGGTAACGTAAAAATAAACCTACTCTGAATGATAAAAGCAATCTACCAAACAGCATCCACAGACATTGGTTTTTGCTCGGGGATTTTTCCTAAAAAGTCAAAGAAACGTGTAATCAGTTTGTTCCTATACACCCAGACGGCTATCAGTTCACACTAACGCTAGATTGCTTTTGAAATAAATTACAAATCAGAAGTTTTCCGGCAACTGGTGACCTTCTAGGCAAGCGGGTCAAGTTCAGCCTGACCAGTGTTGCAATCAATGCAGACTCCAAAACTTCTAAATATTCTTCTAATACATAATTTTTTAATTAACAGAAAACTTACGTTTTGTGTGCTAGAAAGCTCCTTCTTCGGTGACTTTTACCTTCATCTCAAAACAGACACTTGGGCAGAATTAGCTGTGCACGTTTATGTGCTGCCATGTAATCCAAAGGGAATAAAAAAAAAAAAAAACCTCTTCAGATGTAAAGCATTTTCTTCAAAAACCAAATCCTCCCCACAGTGTTTAGCAGGACATATGGATCCTTCAGCGCCACTCCACCTTTAGGCAAAATGTTTACTGGTGTTCGCTAAAAATGATCTTTATTAAGAATCCTCCAATAACAACAGATGCAATCACGTTTGAACTAAATACCGTCCACTGTTATAATTCACATCACCAAACTTCTGGCCTTAATAGAGGCCTTGTTAATAAGATGCTGCGGGCATCTCAGACCCACAAGTCAATTCTGTTTTCATGCCTTAAGACACTGGCCTAAGCAGGAACGCTGAACGTCTGTGATACTTTCCATTCTGGAAAAAAAAAAAAAAAAAGGAGGGCTCTCTGCCCCAACTCTTGATCAAAACCAGTTCATTATACCTGAAACTGCCAAGATCAATGCCTTTCAATAACCGCTATCTTTTCAGGTACAAAGGCCTAACTTTTAGGCAACCGAAACGATACTCCTGTTAAAAATTCTTGGGTTTCTGTGTCATTCAACAACCTAAGTCAGTAAATTTAAGACACTGTGTGGAAAAACAGCTAACATACCTACAGCATGCGAAGCTGGAGTGATCAGCTCTTGCCTGCGTTGCTGGTGATTAGCTGGTAAATTACACCTGACCTTACACCCGAGCCCGAGTACAATTAACGGACATCAGGAGGTGTCGGGAGTCCTGAAAGCTGGATGAGGTGAGCACCAGTTCTGGAGTCGCAGTGACACTTGTATTTCAAGGAAGAACTGAAGCTTCATGTCTGCAATCACGATTTGCTGCACATAATACCCCAGAACCCACACAACACGCTCCTCCGGAATCAAGCAGCAGTCAATCCCCACTCTGCTACGTGAGACAAGACCACTGAACAAAAAATGCGGCTGAGCTGCAAAATCTCATGCCCTGTCCTGGATCACCCCATCAAGGAAGGGGGGAGGGGGGGAGGCAAATTTCAGAAAGACCGAGCAGCAAGAGCGGCTGAGAACGTCTGTTACCTGTGACACTGTTGATCGCAAACTACACAACTTGGGAGAGGCAGTTCCAGGTTGTAATTCAACTCGGCTTGAACACATACGAACCTACTCTTTGTGCCCTCCAACGAACGCCCCGTGTGCTGAAAACGATTCTGCTTCCAAAGTTATGCAAATCAGCTCACAACTCCCATTACAAATTTAAAAAAAAAAAAAAAAGAGTCTATCCCTGCAACCAACCCAGGAAACTAAATCACTGCGAGATTCTGATGCAATCTGCATACGTGCAACGCTAATTTTCATTTTAATCTAATCTATGCCGTCGATCTAGGGGCCTAGAGCCAAGATCTGACCGAAATGTGCTCGACCTCGGAGTCCGGGCGCCGCGTCCCCTCCGCGCGTTGGGCAGCCCGGGTTCCCGGCTCCGGGTCCGCCGACGGGGCGCCGTGTCCTGCGGGAGCGGACAATGGCCCTTCGGAGGGGCGGGCGCGCGCAGGGCCGGGACCCGCCGCTGCCCGACAGCCGCGGCCGGGGCGGAGGGGCCGGGGCCGAGGTCGGAGGCCGGGCCGGGCCGGGCCGGGCCGGGGCGGCCGAGGCCGGGGCCGGGGTCGGGGCCGGGGTCCGCGGTCCGGGGTCCCGGGGCGCCCGCGGCCGCGCGGAAAGGGATACAGGTCAAGTCCAAGTCGAACCCATCCTCCTGGTAGCGCCTTTTGTTTCTGCTGACGATCTCCTTGATGATGGCTGTCATGTCTGGGAGCCGGTGGCTGGAGAGGAAGGAGGAGAGAGACGGCAGGAGCGGCGGGCGGCGCGGCCTCCTCCGCAGGCTGCAGGCGGCCCCGGGCCTGGCGGCGGGCGGCCCTCGCGCGGCCGGGGCGGGCGTCGGCGGCGGGGCCTGCGCGCGCTCAGGCGGGCTGGCGGCCGCGGGCCGGGGCGGCGCCGGGGGGCCGGGCGGCCGGGCGGCGGCGGGGGGCAGGCTCTCGGGCGGCCCGGGGCCCTGCGCGCGCCGCCGCCGCCGCCGCCGTGGTGCGGGCGGGAGCGGGGGGGGCAGCGGGGCGCCGGCGGCCGCGGCCCCCTCCCCGGAGCCGCCGCCGCCCGGCCGGGCCCGCGGCTTCCACGGTCCCCCGCGCGGGGCGCCGAGCGACGGGAGCACGGCTAGACGCGGGCGCGGGGGCGCGGGCGGGGGCGCGGGCGCGCGCGGGCGGGCGCGGGGGCGCGCGGGCGGGCGCGAGGGCGGGGGCGGGGGCGCGGGCGGGCGCGGGCGCGGGCGCGGGCGCGGGCGGGAGGGCGGGCGCGAGCGCGAGGCCGAGGCCGAGGGCGGGCCGCCCGCCGCTGCCGCCGCCGCCGGCCGGCCGGCTCCCCGAGGGCGCTGCCCCCGCGGCTGCTCACGGGCGCTGAGAGGGGCTCTGGGCCGCGGCCGCCGCCGTCTCTCATCTCCCTCCCTGAGCGCGGCCTCGCCTCTCCGCGGCGCAACTCTCAAACTTCCATCATGGCTGCAGCTTCCGAGACGAGGCCGCCGAGCAGCGCGCACGCCCGCCCCGCCGCGTATCCTGCCGCGGCGCACAAAGAGTCCCGCCACATCACCGCCGCCCCCGCCCCCGCCGCCGCCCCCGCCCCCGCCGCCGCCGCCGCCGCCGCCGCCGCGAGCCCGGCGCCCGGGAGCCCGAGGGGAGGCGGGGGGCGGGGGGCGAGGGGCGAGGCCGGGGAGGGGGCCGGGGAGGGGCGGGGGGGCGACCGCCGAGCATGCCCAGTGCGAGCGGCCCCCGGAGCTGCACTTGCCGCGGCCGCTCCTGCAGCGGCGGGCGGGGGCGTCGCGGACCCGAGTCGGAGGTCGCCGCGCACCGGGGGGCGCAGGGGGGGCGCAGGCGGGGCCAGCGGACCCGGGGCGCCCCTCTCCCGCCCGCAGCGCCCTGGGTCCGCCCCGTGTGCCCCCGCGTGTCCGCTCCCCGCGTGTCGGTGCCCCCGCGTCTGTTCCCCGTGTGTCTGAGCACGAGGAACACCCCCACTATGTCCCTCGCGTGTCCATTCCCCCCGTGCCTGCTCCCCGCGTGTCGGTGTGACCACGAGGAGCACCCCCATTGTGTCCCCACGCGTGTCCTCCCCCCGTCCCTCCCGCGTTGGTGTGAGCACAAGGAAAACCCACATTGTGCCCCCCGCGTGTCCGTTCGCTGCGTGTTCGCCCCCGCGTATCGGCGTGAGCACGAGGAACACCATTGTATCCCCCCGCGTGTCCGTTCCCCGCGTGTCGGTATCCCCCCGCGTGCCTGTCCCCGCGTGCCTGTCCCCCCGTGCCCGCTCCCCGCGTCGGCGTGAGCACGAGGAACCCTTCATTGTGTCCCCCCGCGTGTCCGTTCCCCGCGTGTCGGCGTGATCCCGAGGAACACCCCCCATTGTGTCTCCGCGCGTGTCCCCGCCCCCGGCTCGCTCCCGCCGCCCCACCCCACCCCCCGCCGCCGCGGGCCCAGGACCCCGGGGACGGGAGCCACCGCGCCGCCCCAGCCTCGCCCCCGACAGCGGGCGTCCCCTCCCCTCGGGGCGCCTGCTCCCCGCTCCGCGCCGGGCCGGGCTCCGGGCTCCGGGCTCCGGGCTCCGGGCCCGCCTGGCCCCGCCTCCCGCGGGCCGCCGCGAAAACCCGGCCGGCTGGATCGCCGCGGGCCGGCGTCGGCGCTCCGCGCGTCGGGCTGCGCCCCGGGCCCGAGCCAGGAGTCCGGGCCGGGAGGGAGCGCAGCCCGGCGGGTGGGCGGGGCCGAGAGGCTTCAAGGGGCGGCGGAGGGCTCCGCGGGCCGCGGCCGGGACTACTTTCAGCGGCGGTCACGTGTGCCCCTAGTTGGGGAACTTTCCAAATTCCCAGTCCCCGAGGAGGGTCGGGGGCGGCCGGCGAGCGGCGGGAGGGCGGGCGCGGCGCCGGGGGAGCCGGTTACACAAGCCCCCGCGTTCTCGCACGTGCCCCCCGCGGCCCCGGCGCGCTCGCGTGCTTCCCGGGCGGCCGGACAGCCGGGGCCGGTGGCCGCAGAGCCGGGGCGGCTTCGCCCTGCGGCGGCTGCGCTGCCCTGCGGCGGCTGCGCCCGGGCCCGGGGACTGTCGGATGCGCCCCGCTGCGGGCCCCGCTGGCCCCGCTGCTCGGAGGGCTCGGCCCCGGCCGGGCGGCGCCACACACCTGCCAAGTGCGCGACGGCCCGGGCGGGCGGGCCTGGCCTCGAGGGCCTCGGGGGCCGCGCGGGCCCCGCCGCTGCGCCGTGCGCTCGGCGCCTGAGCACCGGCCGCTCCCATCCACGCCGGCCCCCTCCACGCCGGCCGAGGGGGGGCGCGCCCGTTGCCCTGCTCGGGAAGCACCACCTAGCGGGCCGGTGGAGCCCAGAGGAGCGGGGCTGAGGCGCCGGCCGCGCTGTGCCTGGGTAGGCTGCGAGGATGGAGCGACCTGCGAGTGAAGGGCAGGGAAGCACGAGCCGCCCGGGGAGGTCCGCCAGGACGCGGTGGCCGTCCGGAGCGGCTGTCCCCGGCGCACCGTGCTCGCAGGCAGCCCAGGAGCCGGAGCCCCACGACGGCTTGCTGGAGGCCGGGGCCGCCCCCGAGCCCGCGACTGCTCGCCACGCCCGGGGCATTCACAGCGTTCCTCGGGTGGCCCCGGCTCCTTGACACTTGGCTCTCAGGGGAGCGCCGCAGGAGTTCGCAACCTGCGGGATCCGGGCAGTCGGTGTTGGTCGGAGGCCGTGTGTGCGGGCCCTGGTCAGCGTGCGGGAGGGAGAGGCCACACGTACAAAAGGGAAGCGGGGGGGGGGGGGGTCTGGAAAGAGTAGGAGAAGGGCTCCGTCTGGTTTCCAGAAATGAAAGCCCCGTGTGCACAGCCTAGGGTGAGCCAGAGACTGCCTTGTTTCACAACTAAACCAGGACTCCCTGCTCTCTAGCTGCTCCACCGGAGTGCATGGTTCAGGAGCTGAGCTGTGCTCCACCGGGTAGCAAATGCCGCTACCTGGTGGGGGATGGGAGATGAAGAGCAGGTTAAAGGAAGGGAGGTCGGCTGCCGAAGGTAAAACTTCGCACCTGTGTTTCTCAGGTTGCTGATCCCGTCCCGGGGTCCCTGCTATTAGTACGCCCTCCCCTGCCCCTCCCCGGGAGCCTGCCCTACCTGGGGAGGAGTCTGCGATGCTCTGAAACCCACTTCCCCGGGAGGAAATGGGCCCAGTGCTGCGCGTTGGAGGCGAGAAGAGAGGATGCTTTTTCATTCCCCTGGCACAGAGTTCTTCGGGGGGCGGGGAGGGCGCGCCCCCCAGCACTGAAGCGCGGGCCTGGGAGGTTGGCCCACAGCACTCCCGCTGGCAGGGGGAGGAAAACGGGACAGGAGTTTCCCTGCTTCTCTGAACATGAGCCCCCCTCCTCCCCAGCACTGAACCAAAGGATCACTGGTGTCGACAGACATTTGGTCAGCCAGACAGTAATAGCAGGTAGTTATCAGGAATTACTGAATTAACACCGCCCGCCCCCCCCCCCGCCCCGTATCACATAGGTTCCTCAAGGAAATTTCAGTTTTCGATTTTTGTTTCTCTTCACATCGTCCTGTACTCAGAGGATCCCCTTACCCAAGTGGTAGAGCTGAAAACTCTTAAATAGCTGACTCTACCTGGCGTACAGGTGATTTAAAATTTCAACTTCAACTGCTGACATCTGCTTGGCCGTACAGGTATTACAAGACATCGGTTTCCAGGCACTTCAGTCCTTTACCTGTCTGGATTCAGACCGCCCTAGGGAGAAACAGAAGCTTGTAACAAAGGGGGAATTATATAAAGCTTCGGGGAGGCTAACTATGCAGAATAATTAGTAAACACGATAAACCAGCTTTAATTATAGTTTCTAACAGCTGATTCCAAAACTATATTGTTACTACACCCAAAGGATGTCCAAAGAAAATAACTTTCTTATTTTCTTTGATAAATGAAATGACCAACTTGATGTGGGTGATATAAATAGTTGATGTGCTTTTTGGAGGTTCTGCTGCTAAAATGTCTTTTGCTGAACACTGATTGCTATAATGCCTTCCTCGTCTCCCACACACTGACCTTTCAAATAGAGATCTAAATCAATGGCTTTAATTTTTAAGCAATCTTTTCTATTTTTATCTGTTTAACCACTGTTTTCCTAAATAATACAGAATAGAAAAAAATATAATGATTACTGGTTTGAATTTAAACCACCCTATCCTTCCAAGGGTCCAAGGCTTTTCCCCTTATTTCATTTATCCTGATTATAAATGTCACGGTTCTTTTGAATAAAGATGCTTATTAGTCCAAGACATTTCTCCAGAAGGCACTTCTCCGGAAGGCGCTACAAGTAACCATATCCGAAAAAAGAATTTTTCCCTTCTTATCTGTCAGCCCTCCTGGAGCTGTTGCACAGGGCACTTGGGTCTCCCAGCCCGGCAGAGAGGTGTGCCCTAGGAAATGATCACTCTCAGAGAAATGAGGGTGGGGGTATTCTGGGAGAGCCGCGGAGTGGAACAGGCGCTTGCTGTGTCCAAGATGCATTCAGAAATTGTGATGTGGGCCAGAGAGTGAAGGAAGAGACCTAACGTGACAAATCCGCTTCGACTGCTTTACTTTCCAACCTAACACTGTCTACTGCACATTGTACTCGGGTCCTTTTAGTATTAACTCCAATGGTCCTATGGAATACATGTTCTGCTTTTAACTCTTCCACTAGAAAAAGGTACTAATTTGTATCTGCCAGTAGGTCTTGGGGCACTTGCCAGGTGCTTCCCAGAGGGGCCCTCTTTTGTGTAGCCACGGGATGGACATGGAGAAGGAGTCAAGGCTGCCCTGTGCTTCACTCCTACAAATCTTGCCCTTCACAGCATCCTTCTGGCTTCCGGGGCATCAGTGTTTCTGAAAATGAAGAGCACCTGTTTGAAGGCGAAAATGAGACAACTGTTTAAAGTATCTTTTTTGTCTACCTCTTTCATGATGTGACATCTTTTATCTCCATCCTTTCATTTAATTGTCCAATCAACAAATATTTGGGCTAATTATGTGCTCATTCTGTGCACAGAGCCATGACCATGGCATACAGAGTCCAGCCTTTACGGAACGGAGTCTCCGTGAAACTTGGCTTCTTTACCTGACATTGTTTCTGCCTCCTCACAGCCCATGGGAGGAGGTTAAGGCAGTTGGAAGAACCCTGACGTTTGGTAATGGCTTCAGTTATCTTTTGCTGCATGACAAGCCACCATAAGCTCTGTAACTTAAGACAACCACGACCGCTTCTTTGCTCACAATTCTGCAGTTTGGAAAGGGCACAGCTGGGCAGTTCTGCTTTCCCAGGATGGCAGTTGGGGTCAGACACGGTGGCCCGTAGCTGTGAGTTTGCTCACTGAGGCCAGAATGGCCAAGATGCTACCCCCGCATCTGACACTTAGGCTGGGCCAGCAGAAGTGGCTGTCGGCCCCCTCTCTTCATGTGATCGCTCATCATTCAGTGGGCCAGTCCCAGCCCCTTTATGCTCCCAGCCTCTTTACAGCCTGGATCCCAAGAAAGAGAAAGCAGAGGCAATAAGGCCTGCGAAAGCCATGGTGTGGAAGCCCCAGAAGGTCACCTCCATTTTATTCTCCTGGCCAAAGCCCATCACAGGGCCAGCCCAGATCCGAGGGGCAGGAAAGAGACCACACTTCCGAATGGAAGGAGCGCCTGGAATGGGAGGAACTATCAGCAGTCCTATTGGGAAACACTCTATCATATCCCACCCTTTGGCCACGACACTTCACACGCACACACACACACACACACACACACACACACCCTCCCCCCAAATTATCGTTCTGTGCAGCACTGGCTCTAAGATCCAGGATCTAATGACACACACTGGGCCCTAGGAGTGGCTGAGGCCTTTTAGATGCTGCTCCTCTTCCTCTGGAGACCTGTGAACCACACAACATACAGCGCCCAGACAGGAATGAGTCAACTACGATGGACACGTGTGTTCAGGACGGGGGAAACAAGGCACAAAGCAGCCACCATCCATAGCGGTTCTGAAAGTCACCCTCACTCTGCAGACCCAGACCTCCTCGAGGATCTGGTTCTTCTCCCTGGGAGCCGCTTCCCGAACCACAGTTACTGGCTCCAGGCTCCAGGGTACAGGCTATGACCTTCAAGGCTCCCGTTTCCATAAACAAGTAATTGCCTGCCCTCTGGCTGAACAGCTCTCTCAGGCTGGGTCCTTTCCATTGAAAGTCGGGAGCCCGGTGGCATTTTATTTTACATTCTCAACAGTCTTTTTCTTCTCTAGTCCAGGCTGGTGGGGATCTCATCAATAGAGCTGTCTTCAAAATTGTGTGGGTTTTCTGTGACTCTTAGTGAAGTTTCCTTCTTGCCCACAACTATGCCCATAAAGCAACATCTGTAATTCTTCCAAAGACAAACTTCTGGGCCTTGTTGAAGCAGCTACTGTTGGACTCCCCTGAAGATTCTTCTTAAAAGCCCTTTCGGCTAGACAAGAGGGTCTATGAGACAACATCTTAACATGTTTAGAGGCTTCAACATAGAGTCTTGATTGGATTTTTACCTTGAGGCCACATTTGACAGGCAGGCCCCTGAGGCCATTTCTTCCCTTGAAACTATTGCTGACTACAGAGAATCTCATTGGCTCTGTTTCCTCTACGTGCCACTTGAAAACGGAATAGTGCATGTTCTAAGGCGTCTCTCTTGTAACAACACCATCACACATCACTAAAGGAAGCCAACCGATACTCTGAACATGCAGCTTGGAAATCGCCTTCGCCAGATCTGCAACCTCCGTCTTCCGTGTCTCACTGCACGCAGCGGCTGCCACACATTTTGCCGCTGCTTAGCCCCACTTCTCCAGCCTCCAGGACAATTTCCTCACTACCCCTGGAGCCTCCACTGGGAGAGTCCTTCCCAGACGGAGGAGATACATCAACTAAGTGCAAACACAGGGCCCTGGACTGGATTCTGAAACAGGAAAAGAGAATCACCAGAAACGCTGGCAGAATTCATACAGGGCTGTAGCTTATGTTGATTTCTGGGTGTTGATCATTACTCTGTGGTTAATGCATTTATTACTATTAGGGCAGCTAGGTGCAGAACACACATGAACTCTGTACCATTTTTACAACTTTGGTGTAAGTCTAAAATTGTTTCAAAATAGAAAGTAGGGCAGCCCGGGTGGCTCAGCGGTTTAGCACCACCTTCGGCCCAGGCGTGATCCTGGAGACCAAGGATTGAGTCCCACGTCGGGTCCCTGTGTGGAGCCTGCTTCTCCCTCTGCCTGTGTCTCTGCCTCTCTGTGTGTGTATGTGTGTCTGTGTGTGTGTGTCTTTTATGAATAAATAAAATCTTTTAAAAAATAGAAAGTAAAAAATAACTAGTTAATTTAAAAAAGAGAGAGAGAGAGAGTTCGTTCCCTCATCACCTCTCCAACCTCTACCCAATGCTTGGTCCCAAAGCCAACGCCACGTGTCTTAGATTCTTTTTAAGCCAACACCCAACGTTCAGACATGGATTTCCGTTATTTATTATGCATAATACACCACCCCCGAAACGTGGCAGCTTACAACAGCATCGACTGTTTTCTCACTCGCCATTCTACACTAGGGACAGAACACAATGATGACAGCTTGTCTTTCCTTCATGTACTGTTGGTTGGGGTGGCTTGACTGGGGCTGGAGGACCCATAATGATATCAAGCATGGGGCTAGGGCCCAGCTGGAGTGCCTGAAATAGTGAGGGGCTGGGCCTGTCTCCCTCCTTAGGTCTCACTGCCTCCATGAGGCCTTTGTCTTCAGCACTGTTGTCAGTCTTCCTTATCATCCAAGAAAGCAAACACTAAAGTTGCCAGGTCTAGGCCCAGAACTGGAATAGCATCATTTTTGCCACATTCTATTGACCAAAGCAAGTAATGGAGCCTGTCAAGATTCTAGGGAGGAGAAAGAGACTCTACCTCTTAGTAGGAAGCATGGAGAGAAATAGCATAATTGCTGGTGGCCGTCTACCACCATGACTACACCCCACTCCCCTAGAAATGTCTCCTTAAAACAGACAATCTTCCCTGGTCAATTCTTCCTAGAACCTCCATCATTTAAGAATCATTGCTATCCGGGTGCCTGGGTAACTTGGTCGGTTAAGCATCTGACCCTTGATTTCGGCTCATGTCGTGATCTCAGGGTCCTGAGATCCAGCCCTGCGCTGGGCTCTGCACTCAGCGGGGAGTCTGCTTGGGATTCTCTCTCTCCCTCCCCTTTGTTCCTTTTCCCTATTTGTGTTCCCTCTCTCTCAAATAAATAAATTATAAAAAAAAATCATTGCTATCATGACAATTTGATTAACAACTGTTTTCTGTTTGTCAACTATCTTGCTCCCTAACCCTATAATTTTTTCACTAGGTCTCTCCTCTGTGTTACATGCATATTTCTACTCTAGGATTAATACGTGCTATAAAATTATTCATGAAAATTCAGTGAAATAAAACAGAGGTGATAATACATATATCCATGTTTGCATAAATCCATGGAAAATATCGGAAAGGATAAACGAGAAGATAACACTGCTTATCTCTGTCTACAGGATGGGGAGGGAGGGCGTCAGGGGGAGAACTTCTCTTTCCACTTCTTCCTTTCTGTATGGGTTGAAAGTCCTTTACAATGATGGCTTAGTGTTTTCATAAGTTAAAAAAAAAAAAAAAAGATTTCACCCAATAGAAGAATTGAGTCTAAAAATCAACAAATGTCCATCATCAGAAAAATATCAACTAAACCAGGGAGACAGCGCAACCCTGATTTCATTTTTAAATAAATGAGCACGCTAAGGAAGTTCTAGCATTTAAGGCTGAATGTGTGGTCAGTGTCTGCTGCACCACAGAAATACGTGAGAATATCTGTCATACGTGGTGTCTAGTGTAGTGGACATGCTGTACCTGACCCTGAGTACCCCCTCTCCACAGATCAACTGTTTCCCCTCAATCTACTCTGACTTTTCATGCTATTTAATAATAGCATGAAGCTATTTTCTCATTGCTTTGAAGCAGTTGCTCAAAGAAAATACCAGAATTACTCCTCCGGTATCACAGTACAACCACTACGCAGGGCAGTGGCCAACTATTTGAGGATCCAAGAGTATAAGAGCTAGGAGAAACCTCAAAAGTCCCTTAGTTTACCAATCCCATTTTACAAATGATGACCAGAAGCCCAGAGGGTTTATATGCCCAGATTATGTAGCTTGTCAGTGAGGGACCCTGGATCACAGCCTGGGTTAATTCGTGAATAAAGCTGGGAAGAAAACCTCATTTTGATGAAAACCCAAACACGTTCATCAGAGAGAAATTTGGCTAGAGAGAGCTTTTATTAGTCTTCTCAAGCCTCGGACAGGCGTGAGCAAAGGGAGCAAGAAGCCTCCCTGAGGATCCGAAATAGGGTCTAGTACAGCAGAGACGGGGGTGAGTAAACAATATGATTAGTGACGCTCAGGGTCTCCCCGTGAAGTGGGGCGGTTCTCTAGACCAGATCAGGGCTCCACAGATCAAACACCAAACCACGAATTGCTACACGTTGCCTATTTGCTTCTCCTCTTCATGCCAGGACCACTGGAGCATCTCCCAAGGGTGTCAGGGAGGCAGCCCTTTACATGTGGATTGAAAAACAGAAGAGGGAACGCCAAAAGCTGCCGGGAAGAGAAGGAACACCGCCACCTGCTGTAGGGCCGGCGGCAGTGTAAACGGAGCTGCTCGCAGTCAGTGCCCTCCCCCCCCCCAGCGGCTCGCACACCCCAGAACCCACCTCCCCGCACACGGGAATGCTGGATCCCACCGGGCCAGCCTGCCCCACAGGAAGGTTAGTTTGTTCCTGGTAGGAGAAACCCTGCTTGCCTCTCTCCCACTATTGACTCCTATTAGTTCTGAACTCTTCCCTAAAGCCTAAACCTCAAAATAATAAAATATACTTGGCTGAGTTTAGATAAAAGGGATATTGGGGGAGGGGGGGAGCAATACGAGCAAATTTATTCAAGAATTTCACTTGGTGCAGAATTCCCAGTGGCTCACTCACACACTTCCCCAGATAAATGTCTTTTTTTTTTTCTTTACTCTTCCCATTTCTTCCTCTTCTATTCTTTTTTTTTTTTTTTTAAGATTTGTTTAAAGGTTTTATTTATTTTAGAGAGAGAGAGAGAGAGTCAGCTCGGGAGAGGGAGAGGGAGGATCTCAAGCAGACTCTGCACTGAGCGTGGAGCCTGAGGCAGGGCTCCATCCCACAACCCTGAGATCATGACCTGAGCCAAAATCAAGAGTCAGACGCTTAACTGACTGAGCCACCCAGGTGCCCCAAGATTTTACTTTTTTAAAATAATCTCCACACCCAATACGGTGCTCGCACCCACACCCCTGAGATCAAGAGTCACACGCTCCACTGACTGAGCCAGCGAGGCGCTCCTTCCTCTTCCATTCTTACACAAATACACGTCCCCTGAAAGGACAATTGCAAGATCCTTTGTATACAGCCCTGGTTCTCCCAGGCGGCCGAGGACTGATGTTGGTGTCCTCCTCAAAAACTTAGGTTGAAACTAACCCTAAGGTAATGGTATTAGGAGGTGGGCCTTTGGGAGGTGATTGGGTCAGAAGAGTGGAGCCCTTACACATGGAGAAGTGCCCTTATTAGACGGGAGGCCTGGGAGGGCACCCTTCCCTTCCCCAGGCCAGGTGAGGTTCCCCGGGGGAGACAGCCATCCAGGATTCAGGAAGCTCGCCCTCGCCAGACATAGAACCCGATCCTGCAGGCAGGCTGATGTCGGCCTTTCGGCTTCCCAAACTGTGAGAAGCACATTTCCATTGCTTAGAAGTTACCCAGCTCTTAGTTGTCTCAGCCCCAATGGGCTACACCCTCTTCCTTCCATCCTCCTACTCTCCTTTTCCTGCCCTCTTTCTTGCCATCCTTGCCGGTCTATTTCCATTTTCCTCCGACTCACCTCTACATTTCAAGATTCTCCTTAATGGGGCATCTGGGTGGCTCAGTCGTTGAGCACCCGATTCTTGATCTTGGCTCAGGTGGTGATTTCAGGGTTGTGAGTTCAAGCCCTGGGACAGACTCCACACTGAGTGTGGATCTTGCTTAAGATTCTCCCTCTCCCTCTGCCCCTCCCTCCACTGATCTCCCTCCCTCTCTCTCTTTCAAAAAATAAAAAAGATTCTCCTTATTAATATAGTGATATGGCTATAAGACAAGTGGGAAGGTGACATTTACAGCACTGGCAAGTTCCACAGCTCCAAGGGCCGTGCTTCCCATTGTATGTTAGCCATTGCTTCATGCCCTTCGATTTTTCGACCACATTTACATTTAATGTTTTAAACCTAACCTAGTGGCCCAATGGGGGGTGGGGCGGGGGCACCATTTAATTTCCATGATTCTACTTAATGACAAAGCAGTTCTAGATCCTAGGCATTAAAGCCTTCTTGTTAATGATGTCTTAGGATTAATGAGTTCAAAAGGTACTCTCGTTGTGATTTTTTCCATCTTGCAGCAACTTCAGAAAGAACACCATAGAAAAACCTAACGTCAGACCTAGCTTAGAAGGGAAATTTTATCTTTTCTAAATATGATAGACAGTTCTCTTTGATGGAGGTTTGCTACTTAGTCACACTTAAGTGTTTTGTGCTTCTTAAAAGATGTACAGGTTTTACATTTCAGGAAGCTCTAGAGGAAAAGGAGGTCTATAAGGAACAAGTCGTGGTACTTAACAATTAATTTGGGAATACTTGAAACCCTCAACATAAGTTTTATGAAGCCTGGGAACTTGGGAGGAGGCACAAAGCTAGTGGATAGAAACAGTCTATTTTTCTAAGGAGAAAACAAACAAATCCCTGTTGACTTAGCTCTGAGACTTAAGTCTTATCTGAAATTTCTTTCCTGGACATAGTACCTTGGTCTTGGCTGCCTCGCAGGGTGCAGTGCCAGGCCACTGGCTGCTGTTGCTCATAGGACCACCGTTTTCCTTGTTCACCTGTTGAAGCAAGTAGAAGGGAGGCCTTAATTTGGATATGCCTCATTATTAATGTGTTCTTATAGACCTGCTAACTGTATAATATCTTATTACTTTATTATTAGGTCTTACCACGATTTTTAAAATAACCTTTAACTGTAAAATACGATGGTCTGCATTTCAAATCCTGTTTATTTTACAGTGTTGAGGCAATTATCCTATTAATGGCAACTTTTCTTTATGATCTGAATTTGGCCCATTAAATCTTCTGTTTTTAAAGTAGAATTCTCAGGCCCGAGGATGCCCATTATTCTCTTTTTGAGATGTAGTGTCCCTTTTAACTATATCCAGAAATTTGCCAATCAGGGAGCCTGGGTGGCTCAGTGGTTGAGCGTCTGCCTTCTACTCAGGGCATGACCCTGGGGTCCCGGGATCAAGTCCGGCATCAAGCTCCCCACATGGAGCCTGCTTCTCCCTCTGCCTGAATCTCTGCCTCTCTCTGTGTGTCTCTCATGAATAAATAAATAAAATCTTAAAAAAAAAAAAAGAAATTTGCCAATCAGAAAATCTTGCCCTAAGAATAAGCTATATTAGTAGCTCACTTACCTTGGTAGCTGGGTTGGCTTGGGTTTCCTTTGAGATGCTAGGTCAAGCAGTCCTGACCTCTAGTTCTCCCAAAGTGCACAAAATGTTTTTAATAATCTTCTCCAGTACACATCTGTTTATTTCACAATGAACAATTAAAGGCATTTCTGCTTCAGGGCACAGAATGCAAACCAAGTGCAGTGCTGTTTTTATACCACCTTGGTTGATGTGGACTAAGGATGCCCTTTAAAAGAAAGAAAGTTATGAATAAAAATACTTTCAGAGGTTGTCCCAAAGCAAATTATAGAGAGGAATTAAATGTCTCATAGGTCTCTGGTGGGTTACCACTCATTGGCCACCAGTTATTTAAATGCAATGACTGTGGATTTTCCCAAGGTTCGAAAACTCCACTGACTCACATATGGGGATCTTCAGAGGGAACTTATCCCGAGTCCTTGAGAGGCAGAGCAATGTCCCCAGCAACACACAGCGCAGGAGACTCTAACACTAGCAATTCTGCTGCTGAGTATATAAACCTCAGAGGAGGAGTTTCAAACTGTGTGAGAACTGAGGCATTCTGATGGTTTCCAAGGAGTAATTCCAGATCCTTACCTTTCATGTATATTCATACCTAAATCTGAACTAGCTGAGAACCAGTGTAGTCAAATGTGCCGTGGTTCCTAATCCCCACCTCTCATTCATAGTAGCCCTTTCTCTCTCTTTAAAAGACAAAGGCCACACCTGTCTTCTCTATCTGAATGCTTAAGGATATATTGCCCCCAAGGGTAAAAACCTGCAAGAAGCTAAAGAGACAATCTGAAATAATGAGATTAATATTGAGAAGCTGAATGGGTCTACTGACTAACACTTTCGAAGCTTAACACTTGTTCCTAGTGAAATTGAAGGAAGACCTAAGCAAACCCGCTCATTGATAAAATCATTAAAAATACACCACTAAGTGATGTGGGCCATATAATGTGGAAAGCTTTCAAATAATGAATAACATCACTAACGCACTTTTTCCAACCGTCATTTACTCATTTCTGTGAATGATATTCCTCCGTGTTTATAATATAAAAGCAAAAACTGGAGGTAAACTGACGCTGAACCTGTCTTCTTCTAGAAATTAGTAGAATTCGTTCACATATGCGAACCGATTTCTTAAAGTTCCGATGATTTTTTTTTATGTCTCATAATGATCAACATTTAAAAGCATTTAATTGGTTGATAATGAACTAAAAATAATGATAACTCAGAAAAATTTTTAACACTTTGGAGTATCGTGGTCAAAAAAACATAATGAAATTTAAGTTTATACATAAAATTTGTCATAAAGAAATCTGGTAAAGTGATCAATAAAAGACACACATAAATGTATGTTACATTCAGATTAAAACCTGACACAAGTATAAAGTTCAAGTCCCATTGTAAGAGCCTTGTTCACCTTGTTAATGTTTGATGCATAACGGTGTAGATCAGTATGGTATTTATATGCCATTGGATACATTTAAGAAATTCTACTTTTGTTTTTTTTAAGATTTATTTGAGAGAGAGAAAGAGAGAGAGCAAGGGGAGAGACAGAGAGAGAGGAAAGTCTCAAGTAGACTCTCCACTGAGCGCAGAGCCTGGACCCAGGGCTACATCCCACAACCCTGAGGTCACAGTGTGAGCTGAAAACAAGAGTTGGATGCTTAACGGACTGCACCACCTAGGTGCCCAAAGAATTCTACTTTTATTTTTTTTATTTTTTATTTTTTAGAATTCTACTTTTAAATGCTAATGTTTACAAGGAAATTAATTCCTTTGCAACAAAAAGTTATGATAGAAAGTTTGATTCCAATTCTAAAATGTGTAAGTAAGGAGGAAAAGTTTTCCCAAATTGTGAGGTGAGCTAGCAAAAGAGTTTAAAGACCCCTACTCTCCAGAAACTTTCTCCTAGGTCATACAACCACTTACAGAGGGATGGATGTTCACAGCAATATTATTTGAAGTAGCAGGAAATTAGAACCTAAATGTCCATCAATATGGATGAATAAAATGTGACATTCTCATGCAATAGATCATGTACCAAGTTAATAAGAATAAATTAGATAAATTTATCAAGATGGAGGTATCTCAAGATTTATGAGACTCTAGTTAGATGTGGTCCTCAGGAATATGGCGGGGGGGGGCTCATCTTTCTCTCATTTCCTATCCTCACAACAGAAAAACCAGTCCGGGATTTGCAGGCAGGCAATCCAGAGGCCGTGTGACATCATCCAAACCTTGACCCTGGAGCAGAGAACTTTGAATGGGTGTGTAATGTGATCATATCACGGTTATGATCTTGAAGGCTCCACAGGTGTCTGAGGCATTTTAATGACTCATGCCCTGCCGGGGGGTGGTGGAAGGGGGATTAAAAGGGCCAAAGAACCAATTAGAAGGAATAGAATTTCCTCATCATCTTTCTGAAATCTCTACCTGCCTGGAAAGAAGGAAGGTATTTAGGGTGAACAGAAGAAATATTAGTGATCTTGTAAATATCAAATGGTGAGATAAGCAGAACATGACTCTTCATAAGAAATTAATTCTACAATAATAAAATCATAGTTCACAAGTTTGTTTCTGTAGGAATGCAAAATCCATAATGCCCACTGATAATTAAGTCCCTTGCCTATTTGTGTGAATTTCATTCCTTTCTTTCTGTTTAGAAAAATCTACGTAAAATTTAAATATTTTCAAAATTAAATTCTATTTTCCAACTGTCCACAATATAAAATTAGGGACAAAAAAATGGGGATAAGAGCAATAATGATACTATCTACTACCACTTATTAACATTTGTTGATAACTTTAGAAATGCATAAAGTCATTAAAGAAATGCATGTAAATGAAGACCTCTGGCATGGTTACATTTTCTTTCTTAGGTCCCTGCAAACATGTTTTTACAAGGACAGCCCTGGGTGAGTACTATAATATGAATAATGAGTATTTATCAATAACATACTGCTGTTAGTGACCTATACAAATACATCCCCTGTATTTCTGACAACTTGATCCTATCCTGCCCCTCTACCACAAGCACTGAAGTCATCTCTCTCTTATAATAGCTGAGGCTTGGCTATCATTTCTGCACTCTTCCACCTTCAGGGATTTTCTCCAGAAGTAACCCTTTTCTGCAAGTACTCCCCCAGCAGACCCATCCCATCAGTTTAGGAGACATGCCCACACAGGTCCGAACCTCCCTAGGGACGCAGCCTTCACACAGGTACCCCTACCAAAGCAGAGGAAAGGGAGAAAACAATGTCATTGGGTTAACTGTATTCGTTCACCCCTCATAGTGTATATGTGAAAGGAGGATTCAGGGGTGTAGCCCTGTGTAACCCTGGACATAAAATTAAACTGGATTGCTACTGCTGGTAAATATTTCCAACATTTTGGTGGGCTTAACAATTTCCTGTCATTCCGTTCTTCTCTTTGGGGCACAGAATGAAGCATTTCTTGAGTCAGATATTCTTGGTATTAGTTTCCAGCAAACACACTCAACCTCAGTCACTTTCTGTGTCCCTATACACCTATCCCTCACTGCCTGACCCTGAACAGGGAAGTATTTCCCCATGTACCCTCAGACTATAAATTCCTTGAGAAGCTATCTGACATGGAGGTTAAAAGCACTGTTCCTGCAGCCAAACTGTCTGCTTTCAGATTTTGCTCCGCTTTTACCAATCGTGAGACCTCTGGCAAGTTAGTTACTCTCTCTGTGCCCCCAGTGTCATCCAGCGTATAATGGGGAAAATAAGAGTACTCACTGACGGGGTTGTTCTAAGGGTTAAGTGAGGAGATACACAACACTCAGAACAAGCCTGGCACGTGGCAAACACTGTATGAGTGTCCACTGTTTGCGGTCACAGAGTCAAGAGATAGAGCCTGTTCCTTCATACTTCCCTTGCTGCCACCTCTGACACCCTGCACGCCGTCAGCCATCTGGTAGCTTTCAGTAAATGCTGAATGGATGATTAATTATCAATAAGTGCATGATGGGAGGTGACAAGGAAACAAAGACTCCCCCCAGTCCTTTAAGATATCCCAAAAAACAGTACATTTAAAATAACTTTATGCCTTTTATTGATATATTTTATGTCATACCCATGTGGCAGTTCAGAGTTTAAATAAGCAGCATTGGCCGCTGAGCCACTGTAGAGTCAGGGCTTGGTAATCAAACAGTCCAATCACATTGACCTGCCACGTGCTTCTCTTTAAGTCACATGTCCAACATTGTGACATGAGCAAGAATGCACACAAACTCCTTTTTCCACCCATTCAAAGTTCTCTGTGGGGGCCTGGTTCAGAAGATGCCACCTCCCCCATGGATTAGACAGTTTCCTGGGTAATGTCTCCTACAAACTAGAAGGATGCTAATCCCAGCTGAACTGTACAAAGAGCAAACCAGCAGGGGCTTCCCAAGAACCTGCCTGATTCACAGCAATCAGAAGGTATAGTAACACTCAGAATCAAAATGCAACCTAGACTCTCTAGCTTACGCCCTGACAATTCCTAACTACATCGCAGTCTTCCCTTCAGTGAAACTACTCCCACATTGCACTGAAGTTTCTTGAAGGTTAGGGGGAGAAAAAAAACCCTTGTGTAAACCGTTTTATTTCTCACGATGTCTAGCACAGGTTTTTTTTTTTTTTTACACACCAGACATTCAGTTAAGTATTTATAAACCCAATGATTGAAAGACTACATACTTTTCCAATATAGGCTTAAATATACAAATACCATTTAGCAGCTGGATATCATATAATCCTTAGGTAATAATATTCATATATTACATGACATTATCATGTCATGTTATATAAACCTTTTCTTTCAATACTTTGGTGTGGGATATTATCTGGAAAGGCCTTAATCACAATTTCTATCTTTTTTTCCCAAAGGGAACATCAAGAGAGGAAATGTCTGTCTTAGTTAATATTCTGTGTCCTTACGCGAGGTTTGGAAGGGGAGGCCTATGAAACTGTCTTAATTACAAACCAAACACAGTAATATACCTTTTACTCAGCTGCAGCACAAATAATCAAAATGCCCAGAATGTGGACTCCTAATTTTATTCAAGAGGCTAAGTCTTTCTTTCAAATAGGTTTTAGTGAAATTATTTTTTTCTAATACTGCTTTTTGGATTTTCTCTAAGATGGAAGGGGCTAAATCACAGCTGAGGTTTAGTTTTACAAATTATACATATTAATTCTGGAACAATGTAATGCTTTCATAAAATGCTAGCATGTTTGTGGGGGGGGGGAACTACAGTTACTACAGAATAAGTAATGAGCTTTTATTTTCAGTAAAGCAGAGTTAAAACCATGTCTTCTTGCCAACATGGGTGGAGCTAAAGCTTGGCCCTAGGGAAAGAAAAAAAAAGCTCGGCCCTGGGGAGCAGGATGGTATAGAGAGGTGGAATAGGAATGGGGGTGCAGTAAGCATGCAAGGAAGAGATGAGAAGCCCATGAAGGAAAGGCACTACCCCCAAGGATCAGCAGCTTCTTTAGAGCCTGCTCTACTGATTAACACAAGCTTATAGAGGTAAAACACTATGGAAAGGGGAAAAAGAAAAGGGAACAGGTGAGATGGAAAAGGTAAGTGGGAGAAAAAAAGGAAAGAAAGTCCATCTGGTGGAAAGCAATGGAGCATGACCTGAAACTGCCTTAGGTACCAAGGCTCACTGATGTATTCTAGAGTCTTCGGCTCACTTGAGACAATAACCTAGTTCTAGCCTCATTCCACCCCAATTATGAGGATTTGTCCTTCATTGTTAGTGGTCAAGTATTATTAATGTTTTATTTTCACATGTGAATTTTTAAAAACTATTATCTGCCAACGACAAGCCTTTATCAAGTAAGCTAAACATAGTTCCATAGCTCCTTTGTCTTCCTCCCACTCAATCATGTTTCTTTCGCACGACTCTCATTTCTTGTATTTTACCACGCTGTATGTGAAAGAAATGGATTTGTGGGCTTCTAACCACATGTGCTTTGAAATAAGCCTCTCAAACATGGTAGAGAGATAGAGAGATAGAGAGATAGATAGATAGATAGAATGGGTCCAAACAGGACCTAGGTCATTTAGCCTTGAGATTATTTACATGAAACATGGAGTAAATTAGGTCAAGGGGACCAGGACCCAAATAATTAAGCAGCAAATTAATTCAAAACATTGACATATCAAAAAATATATTTGAAATACTATAACTAACAATAAAAAGCATTAAAGTTACAAGTCTAGTTTTAGGGGGATTATTTCCTTTTTGTCTGGAAATTCAGCTAAGTAAAAATTGTTAATAAGCCTTGCAGAAAATATGCTATGTGGAAAAGCTGTGATTGAATTGGGAAGAGTGACACAATCAATATGTAGTGCCACGAGTCTTTTTCATGAATATTTTGGCAATCGTCTTAAGTTAGGCTGGATGGCCATAACAAAGTACCAAAGACTGGGGGGCTTACAGAATAGAAATTTATTTTCTTACAGTTCTGGAGGCTGTGAAATCCAATGTCAAGGTGGTGGCCAATTCAACTCCTGGAGAGAGCTCTCTTGCTGGCTTATAGACAGCTGCCTTCTCACTCTGATCTTACCTGACAAGGAGGGTGGGGGAAGAGAGCAAGAGAGCAAGTGCACTCTGGCGTCCCTTTTTACAAAAGCACTAATCCCATCACCAGGGCCCTATCTCTATGACCTCATCCAACCCCAATTACCTCCCAAAGGCCTTATCTACAATGACCGTCACATTGGGGGTTAGGGCTTCAACATATGAATTTTGGAGGGACACTAACATTCAATCTATAGCAGCAAATAAAATATATTATTCCAGTTCTAGGTAAAATGGAGTAAGCAACTCTACCCTGTCTTTCTCACTGAATTTAGCTATAAAGGCTGGATGAAACACATGGAACAGCTATTTGAAAAGCCTAAAAATAGCAGCAGGTGAACTGAAAAAGAAGTCCAGAATTCAAAGCACCAGTGGATCAGCAGTGAGTTTTCTGTTTTGTTTTTTCCCCTACCAGAATCCCTTGGTCTAAATGTAAGACAGCCTGAAACTTGGAATGGGCGCCAGGGCCTAGAGCAAGCTCCTGAAGGAGCCCTACAGTTCTGCTCTGGCCCAAGGATCAGGAAAAGCATTCCCTAATGCTCAGAGAGTGTCAGGGAAATCTGCCAGTTTTTGTTCTGTTGTCTGTTCTCCGTTCTCTAGTGCCCCCGGCCTGAGCAATAGTAATGACTATAATGGAAGTGGGGGCCCAGAGGCACCAAAATCTCTGAGGTAGGGAAACCTTCCTCTGTGAAGAAACTGCAGTCCCAGGAGGGTGGGCAAATCACAGTTGTTGCTTTCTCTATCTCTTTCTATTGCTTGGTCCCAGATATACCACAACTCCAGGAAATAGCAGCAAAATAGGATAACTAAAGCACTAGCTTTCTGGCTATAGGACTATAAGAGGGAGTCCAAGAAACCAGAAAGGACCAGAGATCACAGAGAAGGAAAAACTCGTGAAACTAACAGATAAAATTGATTATATACTCCTAGGCTCCCATTCAAGCTACACAAGGCCACAGCCAAATCTAACCAGCATACCAAAGACTCTGAGACTGCACTAAACACTGCATGACCACATGTGTCCCAGCCTGACCACTGAGTAGGGTCACACACAGAAGAGAGATCCAAACAGTACTGCACATGCTTTGAAAACAGAATTGACACTGAAACCACAACCCACAGAATAATGGTTAGAATTTGTAGTCGGAATGCAAACACCTCTATTGCCTGCTAGCACAAAAATATCAGTATCTTGCATAGGATTTAAATAAAACCCAGAGTCTTATACTATTCTAAATGTCTGGGATAGATACAATTCAAAATTCTTCAGCATACACAGAACCAGGAAAATCCCAAGTCACATGTGAAAAGAGAGTAACAGAGGTCAATGCACACATGATACAGATGCTGGAATTAGCTAACCAAGGATGTAAAGCAGTTATTATAAAAGTATACCAAGAAGTAAGGGAAATTATTCCTAAATACAAAGAAACAGAAGATGTAAACAACAAAATTGAAATTTTGTAACTGAAAAATATAATAACCAAAATAACCCATTGGATGGACTCAATTTCAGAATGGAGATGACACAGGAAAGAATCAGTTAATTTGAAGATAACTCAACAGAAATTATTTAATCTGAACAATGAAGAGAAAAAATAATGGGAAAAAAATCCATAGTGCCTCAGAAACCAATGGGACAAAACCAAAAGATCTAATATTCACGGCAGTGGAGATCTAGAAGATAAATTGGAAGAGTATCCCTGGGTGGCTCAACGGTTTAGCGCCTGCCTCTGGCCCAGGGCGCAATCCTGGAGTCCTGGGATCGAGTTCTGCGTCGGGCTCTCGTCATGGAGCCTGCTTCTCCCTCTGCCTGTGTCTCTGCCTCTCTCTCTCTGTCTATGTCTATCATAAATAAATAAATAAATAAATAAATCTTTAAAAAAACATATTTGAGAAGGTGATTAAAATTTCCTGAATTTGGTGGAAAATATAAACTTACAGATTCAAGAAGCTCAGTGAACCCTAAACATGATAAACCCTAAGAAATCCATGCCCAAATACAGAATCAAACTGCTGATAATTGAAAACAAAACAAAACAAAACAAAAAACATGAAGCACACAGGAAAAAAAAACTGACACATTCCTTAGAAAACAATAATTCAATGACTGCAGGCTTCTCATCAGAAAGAAACTATGGAGGGTAGAATGAAATGGAAAAATTTAAAGTGCTGGATAAAACAAAAATAAAAACCAACTCTTCAACCCAAAGTTTAAAATCTATGAAAAATATTCTTCATAAATGAAGTTGAAAAAAACACATTGTCAGGGAAGGAAAACAAAGAGAATTTGTTGCCAGCAGATGTGCTCTAAAGAATTGCTAAAGGAAGTCCTTAAGACAGAAGGGAAACTATACTATAAGGAAACTTGGAACATCAGGAATAGAGGAGGAACAACAGAAATGGTAAATATCTAGATAAATATAATAGACTATTCTTCTCTTGAGTTCCTTAAAATACATTTCATGTTTGAAAGCAAAACTGGCAACACTGTCAGAGTATAAAGGGAACTATATGAAATGATGGCAAGACTTCCACATTCCACTAGAAATGGTAACATACTGATTCTATGTGGATTGTGGAAAATCGAACATTTATATTTTAATCCCAAGAGCAACTATTAAAACGCTTTTTTAACAAAAATATATAGCGAAAAACACAATAGATAAAATAATACTAAAACAAAATATTAATTGTCCTAAAATAAGGCAGGAGGGATGCCTGGGTGGCTCAGTGGTTGAGCATCTGCCTTTGGCTCAGGGTGTGGTCCCGGAGTCCTGGGATCTAGACCCACATCAGGCTTCCTACATGGAGCCTGCTTCTCCCTTTGCCTGTGTCTCTGCCTCTCTCTCTCTGTCGCTTGTGAATAGATAAATAAAAGCTTTAAAAAAAAAAAAAAAGGCAGGAAAGAGTAAAACAGAGAAATGAGGGGAAAATTTTTAAAAAGGAAACCAACAGTAAACAAGTAAATATATCAAATATCCAAAAATATCAGTAATTCCATTGAATGGAAATGGTCTTAAAATGCTCATTATAGCCCAGAAATTGGCAGAATGAGTATGAGTACAAAGGACGTGACCCAGCTATGTGTTGTCTACAAAAATATGAATTCAAAGATATTGATATAGGTTAAAAATAAAAGGATGGAAGAATATTTGCCATATAACACTAATCCAAACAAAGTTGAGTAGCTATATTGATATCAAAGTAGACTACAGAGAAAAAAAAAAGCCAGAGATTAAGAGCATAACAAAATGTATGAATTAAAACTGATACAACTGAAAGGAGAAAGTGACAAATCCACGATTATATTTGGAAATGTCAACACCCCTCTCTCAGCAATGGATAGAACTAGTAAACAAAATTGGCAAGGATATAGAAGAACCAAACAATACCACCAACCCAACTGGATTCAACAGATATTTGCGGATTACTCCACCCAACAATAGCAGAACACATATTATTTTAAACATACATGAAACATTCAGCAAGACAGACAATATCCTGGATCATATTTTTTTGCAGCCTAAAAAAATACGTGAAAGAAGTGTAATCATACAAATATTTTTAAAGATTTTATTTACTTGAGAGAAAGAGACAGCCAGAGAAAGCATAAGCAGGAGGAGGGGCAAAGAGAAGCAGGCTCCCTAATGAGCCTGACACAGGGCAATCCCAGCCCTTTAACTGACAGACCCACCCAGGCACCCCTGTAATCATATAAATCATGCTCTCCAATCATAATCAATTTAAATTAAAATTAAATAACCGAAAAAAATGGAAAGTCTTCCAACATGTGTAAACAACACCCTTCTAAATATTCCATGGTCAAAGAGGCAGTCAAAAGGGAAATATATTTTGAACTGAATAAAAATGAAAACACAACATATCAAAATTTGTAGGATCCAGCCAAAGCAGTACAAAGGGAAATTTACAGCATTAAGTGCTTAGATTTAAAAAAAGGATCTCAAATCACTAATCTTTAAAAAAACAAAAACAAGGGGTGCCTGGGAGGCTTAGTCCGTTAAGCATCTGACTTTGGCTCAGGCCATGATCTCAGGGTCCTGGAATCGAGGCCCGGGTCTAGTTCTGCACTCAACATGGAATCTGCTGGAGATTGTCTCAGTCTCTCCCTCTGCTCCTCCCCTGTTTGCGCGTGTTCTCTCTCTCTCTCTCTCTCTCTCTCTCTCTCTCTCTCTCAAATAAGTAAATAAAATCATAAAACAAACAAAAACACAAAAAAAGGAGCAATATAGACCTAAATCGAACAAAAGAGAGGAAATTTTAAAAAGCTATGGGCAGAAATAAATGAAATTGAAGCCAATAAATTAATACAGAAAACTAATAAAATAAAAAACTGATCCTTTGTGGGATGCCTGGGTGGATCAGTCAGTTAAGCATCTGCCTCTGGCTCAAATCGTGATCCCGTGTTCCCGGGGTGGGGGGTGGCGGGGTGGGGGTGGGGGGCCGTGCATTGAGCCCTATGTTGGGCTTCCTGCTCAGCAGGGAGCCTGCTTCCCCCTCCATCCCTTCCCCTGCTCATGCTCTCTCTTTCATCCTCTATCAAATAAATGAATAAAATCTTTTTAAAACCCTGATTCTTTGAGATAAATGATATTCATAAACGTTAACCAAAAAAATATACGGTCAATATCGGGAATCGAAAAAGAGGATATCATTATAGACCCTGTGGATATTACAAGAGTATTAAGGGAATCCAATAAGCAACTCTAAAAACATAAATATGACAACTTAGATAAAATAAATAATTGTTGAGAGCAAACTACCAAAACTCATCAAAGAGAAAATAGACAACCTAAAGAATCCTATAACTATAAGGATATTTTTAAAAAACCTTTCAAAATAATTTTCCAGGCCTAGATATTTACACTGTAGAATTCTACTAGATATATAAAGATGAAAGGATACCAATTCTATACAAACTATTCCAAAAAATAGAAGAGGACAGAACACTTCTCAACTCATTTTTATAAAACCAGCATTACCCTGATACCAAAGCCAGACAAAGGCAATACAAAAAGACCCCCAAACAAACAAACAAACAAAACTAACAAAAACGATAGGTTAGTATTTCTCATAAACACTGACATAAAAATCAAACAAAATCTCAGCAAACTGAACACTGAATTTTTTTATTTTTGTTTTTTTTTATTTATTTTTTTTTACACTACAGCCAAGCAAGGCTTATCCTGAAAGGGCAAGGCTGCTTCAATATTTTTTTTTAAAAATCAACAAACATAAGCTATTGTATTAGTAGACTAAAGAAGAAAAGCTACATAACCACATCAATTGATGCAGAAATAGCACTTGGAAAAAATTCAACATCCATTCGAGATTTAAAAAAAAAATTGTGAGCTAGCTAAGGAAGGGAACTTCCTCAACCCCCTAAAGGTCATGTTACAAGAAGCTAACATCTAGTATCATACTTAGTGTGATGTAAGACTGACAATTTTCCCCTTCAGATCAAGGACAAGGCAAAGATGTTCTCTCTCAACTAATTCTATTTAACATTATACTAGAACTCCTAGCAAGAATAAGAGACAAAAGGCTTGTGCATTTCAAAGGGAGAAGCGAAAACGTCCTTACTTGCAGATGACATGATTAAAACCAAAAGAAGTGACCAAAAAAACTCCCTCTAGAACTGAGTTTAAGAAGGTCATAGAACACAAGATAAAAAAAAAAAAAAAAAAAACCCACAAAGATAATCTTATTTATACCAGCAATGAACAACTGAAACTGATTTTTTTTTTAAAAAATCATTAGAATAGCTCCAAAATTATTTAAATGCTTAAGAATAGATTTAACAGGGGTATCTGGGTGGCTCAGCAGTTGAGCATCTGCCTTTGACTCAGGGCATAATCCCGGGGTACTGGGATCGGGTCCCACACTAGGCTCCCTGAGAAGCCTGCTTCTCCCGCTGCCTGTGTCTCGGCCTCTCTCTATGTGTCTCATGAATAAATAAAATCTTTTTTTAAAAAAGAATAAATTTAACAAGACAGTATGTATGGTGACGGTGGAGGGACAGTCACATAGATCAACCATCCAGTGGAAGAAAACAAACAACCCAGAAGGTGATCCTCACAAATACGGCCAATTGATTTTTGACAAAAGGTCCAAAGGATAGTCTTTTCCACAAAAGATGTTGGACATTTTAAGTAAGGTATACTTAAAAATGAACCACAACCTAAATCTCACCCTTTATACAAAAAATGAACTCAAAATGCTTCATAGATCTAAATAATAAAGTATAAAACTTGCAGAAGAAACCTTTAAAGAGAGTCTTCATACCGCAAAGAGTTCTTACATGTAACTCAAAAACATGGTCCATAAACGAAAAAAAGTGATAAATTGGACTTGATCAAAATTTAAAATTTTACAAAGTACACTGGTAAGAGCATAAAAAGATAAGTTACAATTACTAGAAGGAAACATTTGCAAATCATATACTGACAAGGCCTTGTATCTAGAATACATAAAGACTCTTGTCATAATTACCAAAAGCTGGCAACAACCTAAATGTCCTTCAGTGGCTGAACAAACTGCAGTACAATGGAATACTACTCAGCGATAAAAATGAATTCATTTTGAGGTATGCAACATCTTGGATGAATCTCAAAGGCATGCCGAATAAAACCAGCCCAGTCTCAAAAGGTCACATACTGCATGATTTAATTGATATGTCATTCTCATAAAGACAAAACTACGGTGATGGAGAACAGATCTGTGTGGTTGCCGGGGGTTGAGGAGGTAATTACGAAGGAGTCACACAAAGTAGTTTTTTAGGCTAATGAAATTATGTATCTTGATTGTGGCGGTGGTGATCATAATTCAGAGAACAGTACACACGTCCATATGTGCACACACAGTCAAGTTTGCCATATGTTAATTTAAAATAAAACGCAAATAGGATATATTGTTGCTATAATATTTGAAAACAATTTTTATCAAGATAAGATCAAGATTCAGAAGCATCCATTAAGATTCTATGGCAGTTAATATTCCTTTCAATCCTGAGAGAAAGTGATTCCTTGAAATTATAACCTCCTAAAAATATATCTAGATCTTCCCTAAACATTTCTGTAACACTGGAGCAGGTGTTTTATCAAGAGGGAAATGCATGTGTTTTATCTTAATGTTGGTTTGTTACTTCAGTGAGACAGATGTGTTCCAAACTTAACACACCGCTCCGCAGGTCAATAGTCTATGAAATTAACAGTAAATTGTACCATGTAGAACAGGAATAGAATTTCTTAGTCCTGAATTTACTTCCTAGAGAATGAGATTTTAAAATCTTAAAAAAAAAAAAAAGAAGAGGTAAAAACATTTTTTTTTCTGTTACTAAAAGTACCAAATGAACATTTAAGTAGAGATAAATCTATGTCCTTACTTCTGCACTCTTCCTCTTCATCTCTCAATTAAAACATGATTCAGGAGAATCTATGTGTTTTCAAAATTTGTTGTGGTAATCTCTCACCAACTGGGGGTGGTGATAAGTACGTTCCTGAAAAGTGTCTTGTTAGCCAGTGCTACTGCCTCTGGAGGTAAAACCCAGAAAGGCTATCCAGCATGTCACAGGCCACAGAGCTGGCCCTCTCATTTAGTAGTGTACTCAATAAACCACATCTTGCAGGCTTGAAACCATTTTGAGAGAGGCTGTATTTGTACCTGACGCTCTGTACTGGCAATGCTTTCCTTGTATCAGACACAGAGACAGAATTTGGTGATGGTCATTAAAATGAAGTATCATAGACTGCATCCCACCTTCCTATAGAATAAAGAGGAATGTTGTCCTCTGGAGAGGTTTTTACTTGTCTCCTGCTTTTGTCTATGTGTGTGAGTTCTCATGCTGGAAATACTTATGATTCACTCAACTGAAGAAATAGGATTATTTACTCTTTCCCCCTCCCACCTACAAAAAAACCCCAAACAATCACTGTATCTCGTGACTTCAGACACTACTCAAATTGTTTCCCTGTCTACCTCTGAGAGTTCCAGGAAAGGAGTGGGACACTAGCCTGTGAGGACAACATGATGAGAGACCATGGAAAACCAGTCTATCTAGCATGAGCAGGACTGAACGATGGGTGGATTGGAATGTGGAAGGTAGAACACTGTCCGGCCCGAGATTCAAGATTATCTAGACAGAATTCTCGAGTTGCTTTCAGCCAGTTAAGAATCATTAGCATCTCTTCTGCTTTTTGCACAACACCATGGGGGATAAACCACTGTTGGGGGAGGGAGGTCAACCTCATCCCCTTGTGTGGCCCTCCGTCTACCTAAGAACACAGAAGACATACAGAAATGGGTGTGGGCCAAGCCTCTGGCGCTGGGCTTCACTCAGCATTGGCGGCTCTCAGAATGGTTCTGGAGTTTAAACTTAATCAGCAGTGGACTGGAAAGGAGGAAGGTGTGTGAAATTCTAGCAGGTACAGTGTTTTGAAGCTGAGTGCGACTTTGAGCATGGCCTACTTAGTATATCTGATTTGTTTCCTGTACTTCTGTAACTCGAGTTATAGGCTTTTCTTTCTTTTCTTACTTGCACCTTTGTTTTGTTTTTCTGGTTCCAGAAACACTGACAATAAAAAGATGAGAAGGGCAATTTTAATGTTAGCTTGCCAGTTGCTGGGCCTTTCTAGGGTGATAGAAGGTCTAATATATATCTCCTTCTTAAACATCTAAAATCAGCAGGATTTGACCTTGTCTTTGCCTTTGAAAGCCATGTACTCAATCTCTAAACAGGATATCGCATTTCTTTTGCTCAGGAGAGACCCTCAATTTTAGGAGCATTTTCATGAGTTGCATATAGTGTTTTTTTTTTTTTTTAATGTGTTGTGTGTGCTCAAATGAATTAAATTTTATATGAAGAATAGCAGCTCTGATATTTGATAGTCCCTAAGTGTAATAAGAAAGTTGTAGTTGGCAAAGAAAAGATTAGACAGGCCAAGTATCAACCTTTTAAATCTCCAGTGTGGTTCAGCATCTTACCTTCACCCATTGAACTAATTTCTTTTTCTTGTGCAAAACCCACTCAACAATCTAAGGGAGGAAGTTTTCCCCAAACAAATAATAAATGGGGATGAAATATAGGATAAACCTCCAGCCTGAAAAAAAAAATCAATAGGACTTGTGAGGACTTGCATTTTTATAAGATGTTTTAGTCTTTAGAACTCCATGAGAGCAAGAACCATAAGCTCAATAAATGGCTGTTATTAGACAGATGGGAACGACAGCCAATATTGATAATGGTCTTCAGTGAACTGAGAAATATCCAGATAGCTATTTTCATGGATTGATCAATATTTTAAATTTAATTGTTGGTGGTCATAAGGATGGAGTCTTGTAGGTTTAATATAACTATCAAAAATGGTTTATTGACTATTAATCAGTAAGCGTCAGCCAGAGGGGTATATTAAGATTGAGGATCAGATAGTCAATAGGTCAAAGATAGAGGCATGGCCTCTTCCCCAGTCAGAGAAAACATTTCCAGACAAGATGCTACGGTTATAACTTGAGATGTGAAGTCTTCATGCAAATACTAAGGGAATATGAGGGAATCTTTTTCCTTACACACTTCTGGAAATGAGAGAACACCATTTGGTAGTATAATAAAAGCATCACCTGAGGTATTACAACGGCATATGCTTATTGAGCACTTGATAAATGCTACGCATAGAGCTCAGCACTTTCTTGATACTGCCTCATTTGATTTTCAGTGCAACTCCATGGCATGGCCAAATTAAAGATGGGAAAGTTGAGGCTTATCGAGCTTAATAACTTGCCCAAAGTCATAGAGCTAGTGAAAAACAGATTGTGCATTCAAACCTAGGTCTGTCAGACTGCATGTTCTTAAATCCTACAGGTACCAAGACTGATGGGATTGGTCTCTGGTGAGCACATCAGGAATGGACCTATCATGACAGGGCAATAATATACATATGTATGGTCAGTGAAATGGTTTTATTCCATGTCTCCGATCTGTGAACCATATGTCCTTCTTTCCGTTTTCTCCCTTGGCCAGGTTAAATCTGTAGGAATGGAGCCTAAAAAGCCCCATTAGATATGTCAGATTTGGGAGTGGGGAGCAGGAATCAAATAATTAAAACATTAGTTGAGAGTGGAGGGATGGATGAAATCGGTGAAGGGGATTAGCCTCCTGTTTATTAAATAAATAAGACATGGGGATGAAAAGTATATCATAGGGAATATAGTCAACAATATTGTAATAACCTTGCATGGTGACAGATGGTACCTACCCTTGCTGTGCTGAGTAGGGCGGAACGTGTAGAGTTGGGGAATCACTCTGTTGTACGTCTGAAACTAACATAACATTGAGTGTCAACTATACTTCAATAAATAAATTTTAAAGAAGCACTTGTTAAGCCCCTCCTATGTCCTAGGCATCCTCTCTTGTCTCAAGAAGTTCACATCTGATAAGAGAATACAAGAACTTAAACCCCAATTAGAATTCTGTGAGATGAATACTGTGTCAGTGCTAAGTAGAGTGAATTATGGGGGCTAACAAAATGGATTAGTGTTTAGTGTTTTTGTGCTTAGAAAATAAGAGATCTCAAATTCTTCCCATCCATTTTAGTTTCACATATGTTTCAGGGCTATAACTTATTCAGACTATAGAGAAATGGGGGGGGGGGAAAGGGGAGATTTTATGCAATCTTCATTTCTAAAATGTTAAGCACCAGCATACATTCTTTTCCAAATACTTTCAAGGGCATTTTCCTAGAATCAGGTAAATGAGAGCAAGCAAGTGACCTACTTACAGCAATAAATGCTCCAGGTTATAAAGGATGGGAAGCCAAGTGCATCCTGGAAACCACAGCATCTGGTCTTGTTTTATGCTTCATCTATCAATCTGCTGTTACAGAAATTGAGAATTAATGTTTCAACTACTGTTTCTTCAGTTTTGTCTGATGAATTCATATCTTTGTCATTCTCACTCAATCCCTCACATCCTCTCTCCCATTGAAAAAAAGCATCTGGAAGAGTATTTATGAAGATCCTAAATGAATCCTAGGGAGATTACTCTTTCATCTATGCTTTAAAACTTCTACTGATGAGTCTGTAGTGGGGTTAGCCTTCTTCCCAAGCAATTCCGTTTTAATCAGTCCTGACTTTCCCCAGTCAGTATAATTTGAGCAGTATAATTTCAGTGCCACATTAAAGCCAAAAAACAAAGCACTGTGGATTTAAAATAAATATCCAAGTTCTAGGTGATGTTTATTGCTAGCATAAACTGTAAAAAAAAAAAAGAAAAAAAAGAAGAAGTCCAACTGGCAGTCATGCTTAAGGATTATAAAACAATGTAAGATTGTGGCTTTGTGCTATGCGGATAACAATATAAAATTACATATGCACACGTTTTAAATTATGTATAAAATTCTAAAATGTAAAAGCATGAAAAGTAAATTTACAACATGTTCTTTGAACTTTGCTATTGCATGTTAGGTCTCTGTACTTTTTATGGAACGGAACTATCAATTCATCTTTCTACTCTTCCCATTCAGCCAAAATGTTAATTTTCCATGATTTTTGCCTTGATTCCATCTTATTATTTCTATTGGAGCTTCAAGCACTTAAATCTCTGTCTTTCTCGGTGCTTTTATGCCTGCAGGTACAGCTTCATATTCTTGTTTTGCTTTTTTCTCCAACCATCCTATTTAACTTGTCAAAATAATAATGAAGATTATTCTTTCTGATGAAATATTTTTAAAAGAAACAAGGCTTCTGAGTGACTATCATACTGGCATAATTACTGCTATGTGATTCTATATTATTTGTTGAAGTTCTGCTCTTTCCAAATCACTGTCAAGACAATAATTTCTAATGAGCAACGAATAGGGTCAGGTTTGGTGTGTCTACTTAATCAAAAATTTCAGATTTGTTTCTCTTTTCAAAGAGATTTTATTCTGAATCTTATCATGAGATTTCCTTGCCTTGATTTTTTGGTATATATCAGCTGACTTAATGATTTAGCTGACCAGATAGGCTTTTGGGGCTGAGACATAAGAGATTTTTACAAAAATATATCTAATATCATCACTGACTAGGGAAGTTTCCCAAAGTATGATCCCAAATGACCTATATCCAAATCATCTCAGATGCTTATTCAAAATTCAAATCTCTGGATTAAAGCCTAAAGCGGTTAAATGGGAGCTTTGAAGGCTATAGCCAGGAATCTGCATTTTGCCAACCTGTTCCAAGAGAACAGACCCACAGTGAAATCTGAGAACCCCTAATCTAAGGAATCCCTTCCCCTTCAGGGTCCAGCGCAAAATTCACCTTGGCCGCAGAGTAAGTTAATCACACTCCCATACAACTAACAAATGTAAAGGATAATTTAGTTCCATGTGGGAAGAATTACCATAAACTGTTTTAGGAGGCATTAAGAAAACACACACACACACACAACAAAACCCAAAACCCAACTTTCTATAATAAATATAATAATTATTTTTAATATCTTGATTCTAATAATTACAGAGGGAAGGCCCAGAAAGTTTACCAAAAAAATCTGTTGTTATAATTTCTCGATTAATGTTATACATCATTAATTATTGAGCCCCTACTGTGGGCCAAATATGGTGTTTTATGCTGCCAGGAATTATATAAAGCTATCCTGGGATGAAAAGCATATGTTCACTCAGCTCTATTCTGGAAGAACTTAGCTGACTTAGTGATAGCTGGAAATGAACATGCATGGTATATGGGAAGACAGTAATTTGATATCTGAGGACCCAGACATAAGAGGCTTCTTAAAAATTTGCTAAATGATGGGATCCCTGGGTGGCGCAGCGGTTTGGTGCCTGCCTTTGGCCCAGGGCGCGATCCTGGAGACCCGGGATCGAATCCCACGTCGGGCTTCCGGTGCATGGAGCCTGCTTCTCCCTCTGCCTGTGTCTCTGCCTCTCTCTCTCTCTCTCTCTGTGACTATCATAAAAAAAAAAAAAAAATTTGCTAAATGAAAATTAGGTCCAAAAGGGATACGTACGGGTACTTGGTTTATAGCCAAACCACTGGAAAAGGAATGAGCAGCAGCATTTATTTTGGGGCATGTGGACTCATTATGGCCAGTCTTGACTACTATACCCAACAACTTCTTGTACAGTCACAGTCTGTGTGAATTGTCTGGGTGAATCACAGACTAGATGTAATCATATTGGGTTTTCCACCTCATTTTAGGATCCATTTAAGATGTCCTTAATTGAGGATCAAATCCTCATGGTTTGCCTAACTTCCTCTGTTTTAGCTTCCAAAATCCTATGTTCCAAAAACCTCTGTAGTGTCAGACAATCTGAGTAGATGGGTCACCCTGGTCCTTAGCATAAGGCAGGTGAGGTCTTACTGCTGCACTTTCACTCAGTAAATGATGGAAATCCACTACCATCTTGAATTTCTTAGGTCATTTTCTTTAGTGGTGAGCCTATCCTGGTGGGCCACCTGAAGCTCTTCCTTCAGTAATCTCTACCTTTTAGCTCTGTCAATGCATGTTCCTGGGAGCATCCCAAGCAGTAGTAACTCAGACGGAGGATAGTCCCAGGGAACCAACAGAGACTCTCTTCCAAAACTCAGCAAACCGTGGTTTTGGTTTTGTAGACATCGTCCTGGTCTCGTAATCATCCTGTTTTTCCCAAAGTTCTGTCTCCCCTCTCTATACAGGGAGTCCGGTTCTCTTAAACTTAGCTTTGTTATCATGCAGCCAAAGCGCTAAATTCCATCCTGATTCCTGTTGACGAATCCACAATTTTAAGATATTTGCACACCCTTGCCGTCCCAACCTCGCCCTGTGAAGACTTCGAATTTTATCATTTCATGGTCTTCTTTCAACAAAACCTTTAAGTACAGCTGGCGTGAAATGACTATCTGGAAGAGAAAGCGTGGTGTGTACGTGTGTATGTGTAGGTGTGGCGGGGGCGGGGGGGAATCCTGTATTAAATCTGATTCCAGCGAAGCTTGCCATTTAAAGTACATACATTCGGGAAAGTTTCCCTCCCTAAGCCTCATCATTTGCTCCTATGTATTAAAACAGAAGATGGAGGGCAGCCCCGGTGGCACAGCGGAGCGTGATCCTGGAGTCCCGGGATCGAGTCCCACATCGGGCTCCCTGCATGGAGCCTGCTTCTCCCTCTGCCTGTGTCTCTGCCTCTCCCTCTCTCTATGAATAAATAAATAAAATCTTAAAAACAAAAAACAAAACAAAACAAAACAGAAGATCGCGGATGCCCTGGGTGGCTCAGCAGTTGAGCATCTGCCTTCCACCCAGGGCGTGACCCTGGAGTCCTGGGATCGAGTCCCACCTCAGGTCGGGCTCCCTGCATGGAGCCTGCTTCTCCCTCTGCCTGTGTCTCTGCCTCTCTCTCTGTGTCTTTCATAAATGAATGAATGAATAAATAAATAAATAGAAAGCATTAGATCGTGGCTACTTCTGAGGATGGATGGATAAATAAATATAAGAAAAGCATTAGATCGTGGCGACTTCTGAGGCCTGCCGGCTGGAGCGCGGGTGCGGCGGGTGGCGGGAGGCCCAGCGGGCAGGCGGCGCCCGGTGACCGCGACCCCAGGCCCGGCGCGGGCAGCACACAGCCCCCCCGCGAGCAGGTGGCGGCAGGGGGCGCCGACGCCTCCCCGAGGAGCGCCCCGCTTCTCCTTCCCGTCCGGAGGCGCCGGCTCCCTGGGGACCTCCTGGGTGACGTCCCGTCGCTGCCTCCGGGGAGCGGAAGGTGTGCAGGAAACAGGCGGGTCCCGCAGATGCAAATCGTGGCGCCAGACCACCTACGGCGTCCCGCCCGCGGGCCCGCTCGGGTGCGCCGCGCCGCCCTGTCGCACCGTTTCCCGCGCCGCCCGCAGGTGCCGGTCGGCGCGGAGACGCGGGAGGAGGGCGAGCTCACCCTGGAAACTGAAAGTCGCCCCCGCAGCCCGCGAGCGCGCGGGGGCCGCCCGGGACCCGCGCCTTCCCCGAGCCCAGCTCAGGAGCCACGCTCAGAGCGCCGGCGAGGGCCGCGGGCGGACGCCGAGAGCCACAGCCGCCTGCCCCCATGGCGGACGCCCCGGAAGTGCGCCCCGCGCGCCGGGCGGCGCATGCGCCGAGCGAGGGGGCGGGTCGCGGCAGCCGCCGGAAGCACTCCCTCCCAGGCGGCGTTTCCTTCCGGTGCGAGGCTGGCCGACGGCTCCTGCTGCCTCAGTGTCCTCCCCGGGGTGAGTAGCTGGCTCCTCCGGGGCCTCGTGGGACGAGGCGGGATGCCGCCCAGCTCCCGTGGGGAGGGGGCCGGGATCTGGGAGGCCGCGCGAGCAAGGTCACCGCGCCGCCCCCGCCCCCGGTGCCGACGCCCGGCTTCCCGCAGCCCTTGGTTGGTGTCCCGCGGGTTCACCTCCAAGGGCGTCCCGGGCCTCGGCTTGGCTTCCGGCCCGGCCTGGGCCCTGGGGGTCCCCCAGCGCGGCCCCTCGCTTGTGCCGGCGGGCGCGGGAGTCCCCGTGGGCGCGGCCCGGGCGGGCTCTGGCGGAGGACGGTGCTCGTAGTCACAGCCTGCCGTGGTCTCCGTGGCGGCCGGCGGGCCCGTCCCCGGCCGTGTCCGCGGCCGTGTCCCCGGCCCCGTCCCCGATCCCGACCCCAGGCTCGTCCCCGGTCCCGTCCCTGACCCCGGCCCCGTCCCGGCCCCGTCCCGGCCCCCGTCCCGTCCCCGGGGCTCCCTGCCTGCGGGGCTGGGCCTCCGACCCTGCGGTGAACTAGGGCGGAGAGCCTGGGTCTCGCCGGGTCGCCGTGCGCTCGCTGCCGTTTCCTGCCCAGACACGGAGCGCCGGTGAGACGCGAGCCCCTCGGGTCCCGCCCGCCGCACCTGCGGCCCCGCCCCGCGGAGCTCCTGCCGCGTTTCCTTCGCGTTGGTACGCGCACGGCTGCGTGTCCCTGTTGGTGTTTCCCGCTGGCGGGACCAGAATGCGCGGCGTCGGCCACCCGGCCTGTGGGTGCTGGGCGAGCGCACGGCGGAGCGCCTGCCCTGAGGCCGCCGGTACGAGCCGAGGCCTCGGACGGGACGGGAGACGGGCCAGTGCTCCGGGGCACCCGCCAGCGGCGGAGCCAGGCAGAGGCTTTGTTTACGGGGTCAGAACCTTGTCATCGTCGGCTCCCGCCCCGCGAACCCCAACTCCGCAACTGCAGGACAGCGTCTTAACTCGCATACCTCCTGTTTTCACAGATGAACTTCGTAGAGCCTTGGGTTGTGGCCTGCTGGTTTATTTCCATCTTTGAGTAATATCCCCGCCTAATGTTATCACATCTTACAGCTGCACTTTTTTTTTTTAAGATTTTATTTATGTATTTATTCATGAGAGACAGAGAGAGGCAGAGACCCAGGCAGGGGGAGAAGCAGGCTCCACGCAGGGAGCCCGACGTGGGACTCGATCCCGGACCCCGGGGTCACACCCTGGGCCGCAGGCGGGCACTAAATCGCGGAGCCACCTGGGCTGCCCTCCAGCTGCGCTTTCAATTTTATTCTGTTGCAATGAAAGCTAGAGAAGTCAATTTTTTACTCACAAGAAGTGGAGTATTGTTAACTCCCCTGTAGGACTCCACGCTGATGGATGAAAGCACACTTGAATTTGTTGCATGAGGAGAGACTCTCGTTAGGTGGATTTTCCTCCCTAGCTCTGTTTGTAAAGATGTAATTAATATAATAATAATAACTGCACTTTGTGTGCCCTGAGGAAAATAACTGTGTCTTAGCTATTACTGTATGCCCAGCCTATAGGAGGCATGATAAATACATGTTGGGTGGGTAAACCACTTAATGTCTCTAGGTCAAAGGTTCTTCATCTGAAATTAAGGCTTTTGATTATTCTGCTGTTGAGTATAAGTTAAATAACGTACTATTGTGAAGTAAGTGGCCCCTGGTAATGTAGGAATATGGAACCCTTAGCTTCGTCGGAATGATGGAGTGGGAAGTGTTTCTGCAGTTGCAGTTTATCTGTTAAACAGATAGCCACTGAATAGCTGCTCTTGTGTGTGACAGAAAGATGGAGGAGATATAAATCCTGTTTATAAGGATTTGACTTCTAGTTGAATACAGTGAGTATTATAGAAGTTCAGCAGTGGGGCCAAATGGATGATATAGAGCATTAACATGATCTGAAAGCTTCGATGGAGCCGCTGAAGTTGGTGTTTGAAGTTCGGATAGAATTTGACTGATCCTAATGAAGGGAAAGAAATGGCCTATCCAGGGTACCAGGCAGATACAGTGGAGGGAAGATAAACACGGCGTTGTCAGATGCCGGTGACTCCTCCAGCTGTTGACAGTTGTCTTGAGAAGTGGTGAGAAGTAAAACGCTTAGACGTTACTCTTTGGGGCTACGTTAGGATGCTCTGGGACACTTGGAAATCCTGTAAATAAAGGGAAAGCTTTGGAGTCTCTTTTATCAGGGAGAAGTATATACTCCTGAATGGAAGCAGGGAGGGAACTAAGAGGAATTTAAAAATTGTTGAAGCTATTCCAGAGGGAGGGACGTGAAGAAGATCTTTAATTGAGTAGTAGTAGGGACAAGGGAAACTAATTTTAGTGGAAGGACTCCACTAAAGAAAAAGATACTGGTTTCTGCGGTTTATCTGTTGCGGAGCCGTCTGTGCAGATTCTGGTTAATCCTTTTTACACGAGTGCAGAATACATTCTCTCTCTTTCACATAGTCCAGTTCTGTGAGAGAATAATGTTGCTGTTAGAAGCTAAGAGCCTGTCTTCCAAACTGTGACAGTCCCGTCGTCCCTAACACCCTTCTCCTGGGTAGTTACTGCCTTTGACAGGGGCATGCGTGCCTTCTGCAAACCCATATGTGACTGCCGTGGCAGCTCACAGATGTAGGGAAACATAGGCTTGCTGCCTCCTTTCTTCTCGGTCTTAGGCGAGTAGTACTGTGTTCTTGTGATTCAGAAATTTTTGAAGATTCTGTTGCTTCATGTTTAACTGGGTGGTTGGAAATAATAGGGTGGCCCAAAAAATTTAATGCCACTTGTTAATAGAGAAAACGGCATGTTTACATTTAAGCAGGCCTTGAAAACCTGAAAAGTAAGCCTGAGGAGAAAGCGAGTCTGTTCAGTTTGAATTTCACTCAAAAACTAACCTGCTGTACATTGTACGTAATAGGAGAAGTTCTTACCATCGCATTAATAAAGTATTTCAGTGATAGGCCGCCTTTTCTTCAGTTGGATCAGTGGTACAGTCATTAGATCCTTAGATTTTCTGAAATAGTTACTTAAAAGCTGTAAAAGAGTAAGTATCTTAAGATGTTGACTGCATTTTTCAAATAAAATTGTCTACTTAAATTATCTGAGCTTTCAATAAGGTTCATTAAAAAGCCTAATAAACCTCAGTTTTTAGTATGTTCATTTTTCCTTAAAACACTTTAAGGCAAGTGATGTTGAATTTGACTAAAAGTTACTTTTTCTTGCTGATTTTAAGCTGCTTATCAGTCTCCCAATTGTAATGAATCTAGTTAGTAACATTACTTAGTAACATTTCTGTTTGTTTTTTTAAGGTTAATCAAGATGGTACATGCTGAAGCCTTTTCTCGTCCTTTGAGTCGGAATGAAGTTGTCGGTTTAATTTTCCGTTTGACGATATTTGGTGCAGTAACATACTTTACAATCAAATGGATGGTAGATGCAATTGATCCAACCAGGAAGCAAAAAGTAGAAGCTCAGAAACAGGTATGACTAAAATGTTTAAGGATCATTTTTATTGTAGCTAGCTTGTATTTTCATAAAACTAAGGATATAGTAGAATTAGAAATTAATAAGTTCTCTAAGACCTATCTGAAAATGTGTTTGAACATCATATTTAAGTTTTTTTAATATACTTTTTTTTTTTTTAAGATTTTATTTGTTTATTCATGAGACCCACACAGAGAGGCAGAGACACAGCCAGACGGGAGAAGCAGGCTCCATGCAGGAACCCCATGCAGTTCCACATCGCATCCATGCGATGTGGAACTCGATCCCTGGACCCTGGGGTCACGCCCTGAGCCAAAGGTAGACACTCAACCCCTGAGCCACCCAGGCGTCCCTTTAATTTCATTATTCCTAAAAAAAAGTATTCGTTTTTCAAATTCTTTCTGTGTAACTTACCAGGATAAAAAGTGGTGAAGAATAAAGATCTTCCAGTATTTTGTTGTGAACATCTTCATTAGGATATTTTTGTCAGCTAATGAATGAGGGAATCTAGGTAAAATTTTTCAACAGACTAAACAAAAATTTATCTTTAGTGATGGTATGCATTTTGCTTTGCACAGCATTTGAAATGTGGCTAATACTGATCAGCTGTCGGTCTTATACTTGCAAACTCACTAATTTCTAATTAAGAAATTGCTAAATCTTATTAATATAAGTCGCAGGGGGTTTTTGTTTGTTTTTTTTTTTCAGTAACTGCCTCTTGTGGTCATTTTCTTATTAGGACGATATATTTGTTTGGGTTTCTGTTCTTCCTCAAAAAAGTAAAAGCCCTAAAGGAGCCTTGCAAGTTTTTCTTTCTGTTTTAGGGCAAGATGTTCATTTTCATCGATGTTTAGATTCCTTCTGTGTGTTGTGACTGTGATGCACTCAGTAAACATTTCCTGAGCTCCTAGCAAATTCTTGGTGCCAAGGATAAAAGATAAACAATTTTTTTTCTTTCAAAATGCTGTAGGCTAGTGTGGCAAACAGGAATGTAAATAAATGACTGCTTTATGGTGCTACCCATAGCTCTTAAATCAGTGAAAATCAGTTTCATGAATACTGCTTACTGTTTGTATCCAAAAAAGCAATTTGAACAGCTGTGAGTTTGTTCTCTGCATTTGATTATAAAATAGTTGACTCGGGTCTAGATGATATCATACTATCAGTCAATTTACAACTCCCTTAGAAGTCTGACCAGTGCAGTTTGTCTGTGTATGTGTGTTTTAAGTAAGTATATCCATGTGTCTTCAGAAGTGCAGCTTTTCTCACCATCTACACTATGCAAGTCAGTTTAAATCTGAGGTCAAAGTATTGATAAGTTCAAACCACTTTGAGAAGTTTTAAAAGCAGAGATGTGCCTATTAGAGAATTTTGTATTTTATTTTCTTGGCTTCTAAGAGCTCCTGGAACACACATGTTATGGAAGATATAGAAAGCCAAACAGAAATATTAAATGATAAATTAATGGATTGTTACCTTTAAGCCTTTGTTGGAAATCATATATGCAATATAGTTGTAAATATCAGGGATACGAAGCATTAGACTCAACATCTGTCCCATAGTGCCCATGGTAGGGTAAAAAGACTTGTCCATGATAATGTAAGTTTAATAGTAGCATATTCTAATTGCCTAATGAATAGACAGAAGCTGTGGCATTTAGAGAAAGCAGCAGCACTGATGATTGAGGACATTAGTAGTTGAGGACAGCTTCATGAAAGAGTCTGGCCACTAGGATAGGCAAGGGCAGTTGAAGTAGCAAGATCACGAACAGGATCAGGACAGGTGTAGGAAAAACAAGACCTGTTCTGGGAGCAGTAAACAGACTAGTCAGACTGGAGTGGAGGATTTATGCAACTAACTAATAGGACTTGGAGGAAGCAGTAAGAGATTAAAGAGTAAAGTCAGGGAAGAGACCTCTGCTTCTTTAATATGTTCTTTTTGGTGGGTGGACAAAGGCTGATAAGAAAAAATGACACAGCATTTTACAAGTCAACATTAGCCAAGAAGGAGGTGTGCTATTTGCTTGGTCAGGGGCTCTAGCTTCTCTGATAGCCTTCCTTTTTTCCCTTCTTACCTCGAGCCAGTGTTGAAGTACACTACTGACCAGTTAAAGTCTTCTGTGTAGGCAGTGTAAAACTATTACACTGTCAAACTGCCTAGTAAAGATTTTTAGTGAGTGAGTGATATGCAAAGGAATGTTTTAAGGATAGTTCACCTCACAGTAGTATATGGCAGGAACGGGAGTTAGATCTGCATAGACTTGCATAGACAAGCAGACTGCAGTAGGCCTGGGGGTGAGAAAAGGAATGGAATGGGTGAAATAGACTAATCAGAATGAATGCTAGAAGGATTTTGTGATGATATGGGGGGGAAAAAAGGACATAGTACATACAAATGAATCCAAGATTTTTCTGAGTCCTTGAAGCCTCATAGTACCTTTCATAGAGGTTTAGAAACTGAAGATAGAACAAGTTTACAGAGAGATGATATTTGATTTGGGCATATTGAATTTGTGCTGGTGGTAGGCATCCGGGGAAAATGTTCATCCAGCAGTTAATGGTAGGTCTAAATCTCAGAGAAAATGTGGGTCCTTGGAGGTTCCTCATCAGATGGTCATAAGTAGTTTGGCTCCTTAGAGAAGTGAGTCTCACTGGGATGCGGAGGCCTCAGGATTATTCTTGTGTAGATATGTATCATTTATGGGGCTTTCCCTAAACCACTCCTCCACCATCCTCCTACCACCATCAGGATTTATACATTCAAGTCTTTGTTGACAGTTTTCATGTAGTTGTTACTATGATACATGCTGATGACTGTATATTGGAAGTGATGAGGTCTCTAAAGGAGATGCCATCAAACACCGTAAATAGTAGGCTGAAGAGTAAGCCTTCATTTAGGGAACGGAAAATGAAGTGAGGTCAGTGAAGGATGAACAGATTGGTTAGGATAACTAGGTGCCCGGACTGCCCTTCCTGCTTAAAACAACTAGACGATCTAAATCGTCTTTTTAAGGGTGTTCATGAGCTAGCAAGAAAGTAAGAAATTCAGATAAAAACTGAGGGTAAAAACTGAAAAAGATAAGATGAGCCAGCTTTCACGTTGGAGGGAATTTGCTGAACCTGCTGAATTTGGACGTCTATTTTTATGGCCCAGAAGAGCTCAGGATAGAAAACACAGGACCATTCCAAGGTAGGGTATCTCATAGACAGTACTCCCATAAATCTTTGACTCCTAAAAAAGTATACCCTCTTTGGTAATTTACCTAAAGATAAAGAGAGATTTAAGCCATATACTAGTGACACATATAAATTGTAGATACAGAAAGGTTGAAAATAAAAGGGTAGAAAAATGCCTATACCATACAAATACAATGCTGGTTGAACAAAAATAAACTTTAAGGCAAAAATACCATTAGAGAAAATAAGATTCATTACAGAATGATTAAAGATTCAATTCAACAAGAAATGTAACATTTTATATTTGTGTGCATCTGTTAATATAGCCTCAAAATACATAAGGCAAAAAGCTGGTAGAACTGTAGGAAGAAATAACATATCCATCATCATGGTGGAAGGTTTTTAACATTGCTTTCAGTAATTGGTAGATGAAATATTTAAATCTTTTTTTTCCCAGTATAATTAACATACGATGTTATATTAGCTTCAGGTGTAAAATACAGTGATTCAGCAATTCTATATATTACTCAGTGCTCATGATAAGTGTACTCTTAATCCCATTCACCTGTTTCACTCCTTTCCCCACCTACCTACCCACTTCTACTCTGGTAACCATCCATTTTGTTCTCTGTAATTGAGTCTGTTTTTTAGTTTGTCTCTTTATTCACTCTGTTCGTTTGGGTTTTTTCTTATATTCCATATATGGTATTTGTCTTTTTCTGGTTGACTAATTTCACTTAGCCCTCTGGGTCCATCCGTGTTGTCATGAATGGAAAGCTTTCATTTTTTTTTTTTATGACCGAGTAATATTCTATTATTACTATTATTATTATTTTTTAAATTTTTTTAAAAATTTATGATAGGTACACAGTGAGAGAGAGAGAGAGGGGCAGAGACATAGGCAGAGGGAGAAGCAGGCTCCATGCACCGGGAGCCCGACGTGGGATTCGATCCCGGGTCTCCAGGATCGCGCCCTGGGCCAAAGGCAGGCGCCAAACCGCTGCACCACCCAGGGATCCCCCTATTATTACTATTATTATTATCTACTATCACATCTTTTTTGTTTGTCGATGGACACTTGGTCTGCTTCCATAATTTGACTATTGTAAATAATGCTCAGAACATGTAACCACAGGGGTGCATATATCTTTCTGAATTAGTGTTATTGTATTCCTTGGGTAAATGGCTAGTAATGCGATTGCTGGATCATAGGTAGTTCTATTCTTAAACTTTCTGGAGAACCTCCATACTGTTCTTCAGTTTCTGTACCACTTTGCATTCCCACTAACCGTGCATTGCATAAGGGTTCCTTTTTCCCCCCACATCCTTATCAACACTTATTGTTTCTTGTGTTGTTGATTTTAGCCATTCTGACAGTTATGAAGTGATAGCTCATTGTGTTTTTGATCTGCATTTCCCTGGTGATGAGTGATGTTAAGCATCTGGATGTCTTTGGAGAAATGTCTGTTCATGTCTCCTGTTCATTTTTTAATTGGATTATTTGGGGGGTTTGGTATTGAGTTGTATGAATTCTTTATATAATTTGGATACTAACCCTTTATCGCATGTTATTTGCAAATATCTTGTCATTCAGTTAGATTGTCTTTTAGTTCTGTTGCTTTTTTTTTTGCTGTGCAGACCTTATTATTTTGATGTAGTCAGATGAGACTTTTTTTTTAAATGGGTAAGGATAAAGCAGACTTACATAAGTAACAGCTTTATCTAGTAGCTCCACACAGTGTATTGTGCTTCAAACAATTGCAGGGTACATATCTAAAAAGCACTTGTGTACGATTTTTGGAATTTAACTATATGATAAATTGTAAAGCAGATGTCAAGTTTCTTAGCACTGGTAGCATGTTTGTTACATTCCCTGGCTCTGGTGCAGAACAGTAAGATCATTAAATATCCAATAAGTTGGAAAGTAAGAAACTCTCTAAAGAACTCCTAGGTAAAAGAAAACTAGTAGGAATTAGAAAATATTTAAGATTAGGGTGCATGGATGGCTCAGTCAGTTAAGTCTGCTTAGTGTCGGGTCATGATCTTAGCATCCTGGAATCCAGTCCCTGTGTCAGGCTCCCTTCTGGGTGGGGAGTGTGTTTATCCCTCTCCTGGACCTCCTCCTGCTCGAGTGCTCTCTCTCGTAAGCTCTCTCTCTCAAAAAATAAATAAAATCTTAAAAAATATATGATTGAATTAAGCATAATGTATTAGTGTTTAGAGAGAAATTTATAGTCTTAAGTATTTTTTTAGAAAAGAAGGTGGAAAATAAATATCAAACTTGTAGAAAATTGATAAAGTAAATATCAAACTTAAGCTCAGAAGATTTTAAATATAAACTCATGGATAATGAGAGAATGGAAATAACAGTAAGACAAATTAATGGGCAATAGAATATGCAATAGAGTGAATAAAAATCTAGAAAATGAGTAGACATAAAAAAAAGAAAATGAGTAGACAATAAAGAAAGTCTGTGAAACCAAAAAGTTGATTATTTGAATGTACAAAAAATACTTGACAGTTTTATAAAACCAGTCAAGAAAAAAATGAAGCCACCAATAAATATTACTGGGAATGATAGAGGAGACATAATGACGATGCTACAGACATTAAAAATAAGGAAAATTTATAACTACCAATAAATTTTAAGGCCTTAAGTGATATGGTGAGACTCTTAGAAAAATATAAATTGCCATAACTGACTTAAGAATTAGGCATGATGGGCAGCCCCAGTGGCTCAGCGGTTTAGCGCCACCTTCAGCCCAGGGCATGGTCCTGGAGACCCAGGATCGAGTCCCACGTGGAGTCCCCTGCATGGAGTCTGCTTCTCCCTCTGCCTGTATCTCTGCCTCTTTCTCTCTCTCTCTCTCTCTAATAAATAAATCTTAAAAAAAAAAAAAAGAAAAAAAAACAATTAGGCATGAGCAGTTAGTCCCATACCTATGGAAAAAGTTAATATTGGACATAGGTTTTGATAAAGAATACTCCAGGCCCATAGAATTTTCCTGGCAAGTTCTAGCAACATATAAGAAACAAATTAATGATAACAATTTTATACAAATTCTAGAAGAGGGAACAGTCACCAGTCCTTTTTACAAGGATAGCATAACAGTCCTAAAAACTTGTAATGGGCTGTAATTTATCCCAATTAAATGAATAGAAGAATATTAAAATACTAGCAAGTTGAATTCAGCAGGGTATAAAAAAAGATAATATATTATGATCAGTTGGATTTATTCCAGGAGTTTAAGGCTGGCTTCATTTGAGGAAAAAATATATTTATAGTGTTCTATAATAACAGATCAAAGGATAAGACTATGATTATCTCAATAAATGCAGAAAAAGCCTTTGTTAAAATTAAATATTCATTCTTTTTAGAAAAGCTCTTAGTGCAGTAGGAATGGACAGTAATATCTTTAGCTTGATAAAATGAATTTACTATAGGAAATATACTTCATGGTAAAAAATTGAAAGCATCTCCTTTATGATTAGAGCCTGTTGTCATCACTTGTGTTCAGCATTTTACTGTTAATGATGCATAAATCAAGAAAAAAGATAAGAGGTAGAAGGATTGGAAAAGAAGGAATTAAACAGTCATTATATACAGATCATATGATATTCTGCATAGAAAGCAAACAAAGTCTATAGCTAATCCATCGAGGCTAATAAGAGTTTAAAGGCTACTGGATATAAAATCAGTGTGCAAAAATCAACTATTTCTGTATATGTGTCATAGTTTGAAAATGCAACTTTAAAAAAGATAGTATTTACAATAGTATCAAAAATATACAGTAAATGACAAGTTCTACAACACATTTGTAATGAAAATTATAAAATACTGAAAACTATACTTCATGCCAATAAAAATACTGACAGGCTTTTTCATTATCTTTTTTTCTAAAATTTTTACAGAAGAATAAGAGTTTATATGTAGGCCAGACACTTGAAAAACAAGACATGTATAGCTTATCAAGCTCTTGTTACTAAAACAGTATGCTTTTGGCATAGGGATAGATTAGCAAATTTAACAGATAAGAGTCCAGAAACAGACGTAGGCATACTATAGAAACTTGATATGGAAACAGAATTGGCTCTGCTTTGTAGATTATTAAAGGATGGATCAATAAATGCTACGTGAACAATTGGTTCTATAAGGGAGGGGATAAAATTTGATTTTTATTTAATCCCATTTACAATAATCTCTTCTGTGGATTAAGGACCTGAATTTATTCATATGACAAGTATTTACTGAGCAGGTGTTCTGTGGTTGTTTTGACCTCATCTATGTATTCTAAAGATGTCTTTTTTTACCTACCCAATTATTAATAAAAATACCTTTAAAAACTGGCCAGAAAAGTAGGAATAAAACCAGAATAACATAGGGTATTGGTACTAGTCTTTCCCACGTTAACACACTTGAAGTAGACAAAATACTGCAGACTGTAGTAGCCGTTCATTGTAGTATGTCATCTAGAAGGCCTACATTCTAAAATAAGAATTGGGGGAAGTTGGTGGGTGTTGAATATAATTTTTCAAAGCTCCTCCTTACATTTCAAACCCTGTATCTGGAAAATCATTTGTCAAGTCATCAAAACCAAAGGAAGAGAATGTTGCAAAAGAGAATTTTTTTGTAAATGTTGTGTTATAAAATCCCGGAGAAAGGGAGGACATATAGAATGTAATCAAAGAAAGCAATCCATAAATTCAGTGAAATCAGAGTGATTTCCATTCACTGGGGACAGCAAGTATCATTTGAAGCAAAAGAAGGTGGTCATTCCAGAATTTGCTGGCAGAAAGGTAAGGAAGAAAAGGGAAAAGACTAGTGGAAAAGGAGGAGGTGGGGAGTTGCTACCAAAGAGGATGGAGGTAGATCCCAGAGGGGTTGGGATCAGTAGTTGAGAACATTGTAAGAAGAGTTAATTTACTCTCAGTGAAGTGGAGAGATGTTATAACTAAATGGAAATGGAGGTTTAGGACCTGCTAAGATAAGTATGTGACCGACCAGTGTTTAATGAGAAATCATTGTGGATTATGAACATTAGGGTGTAATTGAAGAAAGCATGAATTTATTGGGAATTTAGTTGTTTCGTTTTTATTAACTTCTCTGAGCATTTCTCAGCATCTTTGTAGTAGCAGATAAATGGAATGGTGGTGCGGAGCCAGCCTTGAGGGTAAGGCTGACTGGTACAAGTGTAAGGGGTTCTGAGGTTCAACAGAAGATACTGTTGAAATGATGAACTGTGGTCCAGGCCGTTTAGGAAGCTAGATATTTCCAGCTAATTACTAGATAATTAAGTGAAAGTACAGAAGGGAATTAAAGAATTAAGAGTACACATTGAGAACAAAGATCACATGTGAATGTGGGAGAGGAGGAAGGTATGACTTCTGTGTTCAGAAAGGAAGAGCACTGAATGTAGAAGCTGAGGTAACATTTTGAGGCTACCTGGTAATCCGTGAACCTCATGCAAATTTAAAGGCAGTGCAGTTGTCAGATGAAAGAGGTAAAAGATGATGTCGGGCGTTCAAATCTCAAACAGTGACTTAGAAGTAGTCTTTTTTTTTTTTTTTTTTTTATTATTTATTTATGATAGTCATACAGAGAGAGAGAGAGAGAGGCAGAGACACAGGCAGAGGGAGAAGCAGGCTCCATGCACCGGGAGCCTGACGTGGGATTCGATCCCGGGTCTCCAGGATCGCGCCCTGGGCCAAAGGCAGGCGCCAAACCGCTGCGCCACCCAGGGATCCCTAGAAGTAGTCTTAATGTTTGAATTAAATTATTTGTAAACAACTTCTAGCCTGAAGCCAGGAGAACTTCCCAGCTTGGTGAAATGTGGGGCATTTAATCCGTCATGAGAGAGGAGATGGTTTCCGCAGGGTGTCCTACAGGGACGGGGATTTTCTGGGCATCTGCTGCTGCTTGGATCATATTTAGATGTAGTAGAAGAGTTTTGATGGATAAGCCTGATGAAAGGGTGGGGTTAATTAAGATGTAGAAAAATGGAATCTCTAGGTAAGCTCTCTATTTAAGTGCTCTAAGTACAGGATGAATAGCTTAATGCTTAACTTGGTCTGAGCATTTATAAATAAAATACTTGGTTTAGGATCTTAATTAGATTGTGTAACATTTCTGAGAGTTAGACTGTGTGATATTTCTGAGATTGTAGTTTAATAGTCAAAGACCAGGAGAGACTCCCTACTGAGAATTCTTCCTACACATGAAAGTCGTGTCCTGTGACCTCAGTGGAGTTCATGTCTTCTATTTTAGTCCTATCATGATATTCTAGTCTTTGAAACTTTTAGTTATTTTGGAGAACTATTAGCCGAAATATTTTGTGAAGAGATGATATACTGAAACCTTTAAAAAATTAAAAACAAAACCTTGAACTGTCCGCTGCCTGGTATTTTTAAGAGCAGCCGTCCTCAAATGCCGGTTACACGGGGACAGCTAAAGCTTACTGACACGGGGAAGCCATCCTGACCTCCGTGATCGATCAGTGGCTCACACAACGAAGGTTTGCTGGTGCTGAATCTTAGATTCCTTGTGCCAGGAAGGAACACACAGTTAGCGCTGCCTGCTAGGCCAAGCAATAGGTAGAAGGGATGGGGACAGAAGGCAGCCAGAGACAGGAAGTCAGGGAGAGAAGGCCCTGCAGCATCGTGCTCTACGCACAAGTGCAGTGGAAGAGCACCGGAGTCGAAAGCCCTCTTACCCTACAACTTCCAGAATACACACAGTAAAACCAGAAGGCAGACAGTGCACTGACCCTAAAGGGGGAGATGACTTGTCTCCTCTAGAATTTTCATATGAGTTTATAGGAGATTATATCTAATACATAGAGCTAATCACTCAAATCTTTTGGTGTTTCCTATTTAAATGTATTTTTATGAGCTTTTTGTATCAGTGATTTCTTCTATCCACTTACAGCAGTTTAGCTATGACTTCTATGTAAAAAAATGTAAGTTTATAGTTCATCTCTGTTTTTTTCACCCTTGTTAATGCTATCTCTAACTTCTAAAAATTATTCTTCCAAAAGAACAACCAATTTTCTGGATCTTTCAGAAACTGAACGAAATGTTTCTTTTCTGCTACTCCTTTTCTCCATCTCTTCCCTTTCTAGGCAAAAAATATTAGTTCTCTATTTCCTACCCCACTTAATCTTAAGACGAATACTTTACATGGAGAAAAACAAATAGCATGAAAAGATTAAAAAAATTCTATGAAACAGTTAAAAAGAGTGTACAGTAAAAAATAAGGTTCCCTCCTACCTTTGACTCCCCTCCCCCCCAGCCCACCATTTTTCCTCCACAGTGACAATGACTTAGAAACCTGCTTGTCCCTTTCCCTTGCCTGCCACTCCGCCTACTTGTGCCTACGCCTGCTCACTCGCTCTAAGAAAAAAACAAAAGTTGGTAACTAGAAAATATAATTGTCATTGAGCTGTCTTAAATCTTAAGAGTACAATCAAATCATAATTTTGTTTTTCTTGGTAAAACATTTCAGAAATGGACTCAGTTAAGGGTGTCAGAGCTAGAAACAGTTGGATAATTTCTGGAACACAGTTTGGTGTTGGTATGATGGGTTTGGGGGTACTTTCTTTTTGTTCATTTGTTTGTTAACTGTGTCCTGCTCTCCCAAATGAGGAGTATTAGTATTTGAGCAGAACGTGAGCTTTGGAATTAGACACATCAGGGTTTGAACTCTGGAAATGCCAATTCCTAGCTCATAATCTCGGCAGTTCTTTTAATTGCTCTGACCCTTGGGCTCCTCATCTGAAAAATGAGCATGTTAATAGCTACTATCAGGATGATTTTAAGGGCTGATTGTAAAAAAAATGAAAATGAGTTTTGCCCATTAAACCTTAATTTCTTTCTTCTGTCAATGTTGTAAATGCAACCTGAAGACGTTGTTAAATTGGACTGCTTTTATGGGGAACAGATTTTAGGTAAATTGGACCATAGCATTTTCTAGCTCCGTAACATAAACAACATAGCTGATATTTGTCATTTAGGAAACCCTAGACATAAATAAAGGTTGTTACTATATAAACCAAGAGGCAGTTTTGGTCTAGAGTAAAATTTTAAGAGCAAGTAGCTAATGGGGTGGGGGGAGATCAGCAGGGTTTCTTAACTCGGCACTGTTGACATTTGGGGCCAGGTAATTGGGGAGGGGCAGGCTATGCTGTGCCTTTTAGAATGTTTAGCGGTATCCCTGTCTCCTCTGACTAAATACTAATAGCACCCCCTTCCCCCAGGTTGTGGCAGCCAAAGTATTCCCAGACCTTGCCAAATGTCCCGAGTGGCAAAATCACCCCTGGTTGAAAACCAGTGTTTTACAGCATAGCCTAAAAAGAACACGTGTGGGCTGGCTTCACATTTATAGAAGCATAATGAAAAAGAAGAGTAAATTGATGTTATTACAGATACTAAAATAGGACACCTGTCGTAGCTGACAAAAGATTTAAAGTCAGCAAAAGAGAAGATCTTTACAAGAAAGAGATTAAAGAACCTGAGAAAGGCTACTTTATTCATTGCTTCAATAATATTATAGAAGAAGGCTAAAGAAGAAAAACATTTTAAAAAATGCTACATCATAAGGATATGATTTATCTTAATTTATCCACATTTGTCCTAATCTTCTGACCAATCTCTAACTATGATGCGGTGTGATAGGAATTCCCTTTTGAACTGGCATTACCTCCTGACAAGAACAAGATCTTTAGAATCAAAAGTATTTTGGGTGGTGCCTGGCTGGCTCGCTTGGGGGGAGCATGCGATTCTTGATCTCAAGGTCATGAGTTAAAGCCCCACATTGGGTGTGGAGCCTCCTTTAAAAATATATAAAATAGGGCAGTCCCGGTGGCTCAGCGGTTTAGCACTCCCTCCAGCCCAGGGCGTGATCCTGGAGATGGGGGATCGAGTCCCACGTCGGGCTCCCTGCATGGAGCTTCTCCCTCTGCCTGTGTCTCTGCCTCTCCCTCTGCCTGTGTCTCTGCCTCTCTCTCTCTCTCTCTCTCTCTCTATCATGAATAAATAAATAAAATCTTAAAAAAATAAAAAAAATATATAATATAAATAAAGGATACGTGATTTTTTTTTAAGTATTTTAGGAGAATGAACGTAATAAAAATTTTGGTATTTATTAGAGCACCTTTATTTCTAAAAATGTTCAGTTAATTGAAATTTTAATGTGTTTTCCTTAGATTTTTTAAGACTCCTTAGTGGTCACAGATTCCTCTCTTACAGTTGAGGACAGCAAGGTCATGTGGGTGGTGGTTAGAGGATGGGCTCTGGAGTTGGGCTGCCCACATGTATATGTTGTCTTTTCCATTTGCTAACTCCAACCTAAGGCAAGTTAATTTCATCTGAGCTAATCTTTAATTTCCTTTTCTCAGTGGGGAAAAATTCTACTTCATAAGCTCACACAGGGGATTCAGTGAGTTAATCCATTTAAGTATTTTGGCATAATACTTCACACACTCAGTAAATGTTTGTAAAATCATTATTTTTAAAAATCTTAATCGAAAGCTTTGTTGCATTGTTAAAGCTCATAGGTTTTTTGTTTTTTTTTTTAAGATTTGTTTATTTATTTATTCATGAGCGACAGAGAGAGAGAGAGGGAGAGGCAGAACTCACAGGCAGAGGGAGAAGCAGGCTCCCTGTGGGAGCCGGAGGTGGTACCTGATCCCAGGACCCCAGGATCCTGCCCTGGGCCAAAGGCAGACGCTCAACCACGGAGCCACCCGGGCGCCCCTCAAATCTTTTCTTTACCTCAGGGCTTACACTGGGGAAAGATGAGATCAAGGGGCCTAGAATTTCCCTGGAAAATTCTTGTATGGCTGTTCATTGCTTTTTAGCCTTCACAGATAACCTCTTTTGGAGTACCAGTGCCTAAATATCAAACTAAAGGAAGTTGCTTGTTTTTTCATTCTAGGCAGAAAAATTAATGAAACAGATTGGTGTGAAAAATGTGAAGCTTTCAGAATACGAAATGAGTATTGCTGCTCATCTAGTAGACCCTCTTAACATGCATGTACGTATCTTTAATCTTACTTAACATGTTTTTGGTCTAGCATTTTGTGTCACAGGTCCTGAAGACGACCTGATTTGATGAATCACAGGACTCAGCAGTTTTGTGCTCACAGATATGATTTAGTACAACAAAGGGATACAAGGCAAAATCAGAAAGAAAAGAGGGACATGGGATGAATTCTGCAGGAAATCAGGCACAGGCTTCCAGAAGTTGGAATTCCCCCAGTGAAGTCACATGGGTTGCACTTCATTCCTTTGGCAGCAAGTTGTGAGAACACATGTAAAGTGCTGTTCACCAGGGAAGCTCATTAGAGATTTATTAGCGCCCAGGTTTTTGATTGGGATTAGTCATGTAGACTCCACTTCCTAACATCTCCCCAAATTCTAGCCTTTCAGAGGGAGAAGACACCTCCACCGTAAACCATTTTCTTTGCACAAACAGTTTAGGCACAGTGAGGTGTTCTTATTGGAGAGTGGTGAGAATTATCCCGAAATCTCTGCTCCCATACTCCAGCCAAAGTCCAGCCTTGCATGCAGGCCTTTCTAAGGACAGCAGTCTGGAGTCTACTATGTTAGCATATTTGGACATACGCTTGTTTAGATAACTTGTACTTTAATTCACTTTCGTGGCATGTCAAGTGTCTTAATTTAAGTTACAGAGATATTTGATTTGGGGTTTAAATGTAAATTTTCATAAGGTATGTAGACAGCATAAGATTGTGAATTCCAGTTTTTTTGTTCATGGCCTTGGCAAATTACTTCCTCTTTGAGTGTCCATTCCCTTCTGTATAATCTAGGGACCGTGTGATACCTGCTTTACCTACTTCAAACGATTGTTTGAACATCAGATTAGTGTAATTTATAAACTCTAAGATCCTGTGTGAATATTTTACAACAACAAGCGTAAATTTTGTACAGCAGATATAAATGAATGGAATGAATATTATATCCCTGTCTCCAAATCTGGAAAATAAAAGTCTATAATGTCTGTTAGTATCCATGTGCTCAGAGAGATACGTGTCCCTGGGATTAATCCTCCATTTGAATTTGATTTATAAAATTTCAGTGAGACTTTCTTGGCCCTACTTGTGTTCACTTCTGAGTAAGGCTGAACCAGCAACTCGGTTTTTTGTTACAGTGACAGTGGAAGTAGGTGATTTTTTTTTTTCAGATTTGGCTGTTTTTTCACCTTTTTTTTTTTTTTTTTTTTTTAAGTTGTAGGGAAAGTAGATCACTTGCAAACATTGCCTCTGACTCACCCCACCTCTAGTCCCTTTACTCTGCCAGGGTAGAGCTAGGTTTGATGTTTTTCTTCTTAGGTCTTTTTCAATTAGTTTATTCTCCCCTCTACCCCTCAAGCCCCAGATTTTTTAAGTTGAGTCAGAAGGCTTTAAAATACGTAAGCTGTGTTTATCTTGAAAGGATTTGTCCCTTGCTTACTATTTATAAAGATAAAAGTTTTGGCACAGTTTTACTTTCGATTAATACAATTCAGAAGTCCAGTTTTGTGTGACTATTTCTAAAACCTATTCCTGTTATATTTGACAGTATCCTGTATTAATTAGGGACACTCCTGGTAAGCTCTTCCCCATCAGCCAGTGCTGACTTAGCTGTCTGAGCTGGTTCTCAAGTCTTCTTGGCAGAGTATCTCCTTGTAAATGGAGTGAATTCAGCTTATTAGATGTTGGTAGAGTTCTGAGTACTGGGCCTGGTGGTGTTTTTTATTTTTTTAATAGTAGATTGTTGACTATTAAGTTCATTTTTGTAAATTCATAGTTTAGTAATTTCATTATTGCTGTGAAAAGACTTTACTCACATTATATATTTGTCTTTTATTATTTACATATAATTATCAGATTAAGGTTTATCATTTGGGGGGCTTTTTTTTTCTTTAACTTCATTGAGTATACACTAGGTTGTAAAATCCATGTCAACCTTACCTTTTACCAGGTTACTTGGAGTGATATAGCAGGTTTAGATGATGTCATTACAGATCTGAAAGACACGGTCATCCTACCCATCAAAAAGAAGCATTTGTTTGAAAATTCCAGGCTTCTGCAGCCTCCAAAGGGTATAGTACAAGTTTATATTTGGTAAAGTATTAAAAATGTAGGGAACATTGGAACTTTCTGCCATTATCGAACTGGTATTTTTTTGAGGGTAGTTTTCAAGAGAAAACTGAAATCTTGTGAGTTGTATAAATAGTTTTAAAATAATTGCTCATTCTTCAGCTTCCCAAATTTCAGTAAAATTTTTTCCTGTAATTACATGTCAAAACAATCCTTTTATTTCAAACTCATTTTTACTACTTCCAAGTAAATAAAAATTTGGGAAATTGAGTTTAAAAACAAAATCCAAAGCCATGATATGGGTTCTTTTGTTTTCAAAGTAAAACTTCATTTTGTTTAGTGATTTTTTTTTATCCTTTTAGTATTCTTAATTATTTTTGGATTGCAGTGATGTTTTAGAGGATATACTGAAATATGGATGAACTTAGGAGTTAAATACTACTTATTTTTAAGGGAAAGTTCTTCATTCCTAGTGGTAATAATCACTTTGAAAGTCCTAGAACTCAAGAATTGGAAATGCTTATTTAAAAAAAAAAAGGAAATGATTACAACTCCGTCTTTAAGTATAGCACTTTTATTCTTGTCCATTCAAATATTAATCATGTGTAAGTGTTGTTAAAGGTGATTCAGATGGAGCCTAGGTGATAATTGGCAGTGAGATAAACAGAGGTGTGTTACCACAGCTTCCAGAACTAACGCTGCAGCAGAGCTTTATTTCCAGCTAGTGGAAATGCAGTGGAAGCTGCTCTTCATTATATTACCAGCACTAGACAGGTTTGCTTTTCTGTTGCTAGTCAAGGCTGAAATCAAATTATTAGACACATCTATTTTATTTAAAAAATAGGATCTATAGAAATATCAAAATAGTGCTCTGTGTAAGTTATAGTTGCATATATCTTATTAATTTTGCAGTTATATCAAAAAGTACATTAATTTATATATTGAAAGTAATTGGAGCTGATATCTTTACGTTTTCATGAAGTAGATAATTTTTGCTTCTGGTAAATGCTGATGACAGTTATCACCAAAAATGACATGTTCTTTTTATTAACTGAAACAACAAAACTGTTTATTAGGTATTTTTATTTTCTAAAAACAACAAAGCTGTTTTCCCCTAACAAAAACATTTAGTTGATTACATGTTTAAAAATCCCTCCCTGCTGGCCCCCAATGAAAATTCAAATGATTTATCTGAGCCTCGATCAAAAGAGTAAAGTAAAAGTTGGGTTATTCAGTTACATTCTTTACTTCCCTCTTCCAGGATGTTGGTAGTCTGAGCCAGAAAGGACTTTTGTGATTTTTCATGTCTCGGTTTCCACAAAGTGAATTTAGAAAAGTGAGATGTGTTTTACATGCTATTAGATAAATCTCCTTTCCTCATCTGCAAGCTCTTAGCCCAGGAAATTGGGTGACTTCACCAGTTGCATTTACCCCAGTTAGCACAGTAGATACCAAATTATGATGGGATACTTCAAAGTTATGTGTAAATCTGGTGCTTGTTTGAAAGCATTATCTACAGCTAGAGGTGGTCTCTATGTGTATTTCAAATTTTTGTAAGTTAACATAAGTATCTCTTGATGATGTAATCTAAAGTATACTGTTTGAGTCTTTTCTACCTTGCATTTTTGGAAAGTTTTCTATCGGGAACAAAAATTGACTGACTTTTTGACCCTGAACATAAATTGGAGTTAGTGTACAGAAGCAAAGCATAAAGTCAGTTGCATACCATAGCCTGTTCCATTTTTGAACTGGAAATAGGTTACTTATAGGTCATTGCTTTATTGCCAATTTTATGTTATCCCTAGACAGTTCATTTGTATCTAAGCCAAAAGTCATCTCTGCCTCACAGATTACACAATGATAATTTGAGAATGACTTATAATATACTAGTACATGAGATCATATAATCACATAAAGTTGCAGCTGTCATGCCAATAAATGGTTGCGAGAACATGTCATAAAATATTAATGGTTGTATTAAAAAACCAACCCTTTGTTATTCCAGATGTTTAAAAATTGACGATTAAAATTCCATCTGAATACTTATATAGTTCTCCCTATAAATTCTAACTTCAATAATCATTATTTTGGTGTATTTTATGTTTGTGAATTTCACCATGTTCCATGTTTTGATGCATCATGAAAATTCAGGTAACTTAGGAAAAATGTATTTTGAAAAGTGATTATGTTGAGTATCACATACACTAAAGCAAATATCTCCTCTTCAAGGAAATAATAAAATCCTCTGTTAATTTCCAGGTGTTCTTCTCTATGGGCCTCCAGGGTGTGGTAAAACGTTGATTGCCAAGGCTACCGCCAAAGAAGCAGGCTGTCGATTTATTAACCTTCAGCCTTCAACGCTGACCGATAAGTGGTATGGAGAATCCCAGAAACTGGCTGCTGCTGTCTTCTCCCTTGCCATAAAGCTACAGCCTTCCATCATTTTTATAGATGAAATAGGTGTGTGACTTTTCTGTGTGAGCATTTTAAAGCACCGTTCTTAAGGGTAGTATTTAGATGACCAGATTTAGTTTTTGGTATTTATTAGGTCAAATTAATAAAACAAAAGAGGTAACCAACATCAATATATGCTCTGTATAATTTTCATATTACAGAATGAACCATAATTTGATCATTACTTGATAGTAATTTCTGTCTTCTCCCCATTACAAGCAGCATGCAGTGACACCGTGCACATGTTTCCTTACGCATGTGTGTTTATCCAGGGTAGATGCCTAAAAGTTGGGCCATTAGGTTGTGTGATGGGTCTGTCTTCAAAGTGCTTATGCTTTTCACTCTCGCCATTGCAATTTCCCTACATACTCCCTAAAATTTGTTTTTTCAGACATTATCTTGTTTTGTTTTGTTTTGTCACTTTAAAGAACATGAATTATCATTTTGTGTTTCCCTGCGGTGCTGGTAAATTTGGGCATCTTTGAACATGTTGACTAGTCATTTGGGTTTCCTTGCTTGTAAATTGTCAGTTTTTCTTTGGGGTTATTTGCATTTTCTTGTTTATTATGATAGCAGATATTTTCTAGACTGGCTCATGTTTTTACTTTATGATAGTTTCTTTTACAGAGATTTAAATTTAGTTGTATTTTTCCATCTTTTTTCTTTATGATTTATACTTTCTGTGTCTGGCTTACAGATCCTTTCACTATCATCATAAATATTCCTCTTTTTAAAATATATAGTGTGAAGTAGGAATCTAATTTCATTCTTTTCCATATGGACAGCCAACTCAAAATACATCATCTTTCCCTATATGTCAGGAATTAGTGCACCTTTTCTGTATTTTATGGATCATCAGTATTTTGTATTCCTACTGTGGTGAGTCATAATAAAGCTATGGTAATTAAAACTATAGCTTTGAGTTAATTTTAACATTACATGCCATATAGAAATAGAGAAAAATTGGTATATGTATATAGAACTTTGGTTACTTGTCTGACTTGTGTGTCTCTCATCCATTTATTACAGCAGTTTTGGAGTTTTGACGTGAATTTTGCATAAAAGCATGTAACAGCTAGATTTTTTTTTTTTTAGACAGCTAGATTTATTTTTTTTTTTAATTTTTTATTTATTTATGATAGTCACACACACACAGAGAGAGAGAGAGAGAGAGAGAGGCAGAGACATAGGCAGAGGGAGAAGCAGGCTCCATGTACCGGGAGCCCGACGTGGGATTCAATCCCGGGTCTCCAGGATCACGCCCTGGGCCAAAGGCAGGCGCCAAACCGCTGCGCCACTCAGGGATCCCTAGATTTCTTTAAAGTTTTAATCTAAGATACTTTACCTGGGAGGTATGGTCAGTTTGCCTTTATTTTGATAGCTGATATATTTAGATTTATTTCTATTACATCACTGTGTGCTTTTTATTTACCAATTTAGTGGACTTTTTGAACTTTATCTCCTTTTCCCTGCTATAAGATTAGAAGTTACATACTGTTTTTCTTTTAGTGAAACATTTAGCATACCTACTTGCTTTAAAAGTCTAGGCTAATCATTTCTGCCCTCCTCCCAAATAATACAGGAACCTTACAACTCTTAAACACTAATCATTCCATTCATCTTTTACGTGTTAACACTTTTCTCTAATTTCATATCCTCCGTACTGGTTGTAATTTCTTTCTTTTTTAAAAAATTTTTATTTATTTATGATAGTCATACAGAGAGAGAGAGAGAGACCTAGGCAGAGGGAGAAGCAGGCTCCATGCACCGGGAGCCCGACGTGGGATTCGATCCCAGGTCTCCAGGATCGCGCCCTGGGCCAAAGGCAGGCGCCAAACCGCTGCACCACCCAGGGATCCCTGGTTGTAATTTCTACATCGGCGATAGTTTCACCACACTGAAAGTCCCTGTGCTTCACCTGCTCACTCCCAGCAGCCCCTGAGCTTCTGACTATTTGCCTTTTACGGGATATCGTGATTGGAATCATACAATACATAGCCTTTTTAGACTGGCTTCTTCCGCCTAGCAATATGCTTTTAAGGTTCCTTCATGTCATTTTGTAAGTGTTCTTTGTATATTTTGGATACCAGCTTTTTATCAGATAGGTATTTTGTAAATCTTTTTTCCTCATCCTGTGGCTTACTTCTCTTAAAAGTGTCTTCCACAGAATGGAGTTTTTTGTTTGTTTTTAAAGGATTTTATTTATTTATTCATGAGAGACACAGAGAAAGGCAGAGGCAGGGACGTAGGCAGAAGGGAGAAACAGGCTCCCCGCAGGGAGCCCGATGTGGGACCCGATCCTGGGTCTCCAGGATCACACCCTGGGCCGAAGGCGGCGTTAAACTGCTGAGCCACCCGGGCTGCCCCCAGAATGGAGTTTTTAATTGTTTTTCTTTTCTTTCTTTTTATTTTTTTTTTTGTTCTTTATTCAGAATTGTTCATTTTAATAAAGTCCAACCTAACCATTTTTTTCCTTTGATTAATTATGCTTTTGGTGTTATATATAAAAACTCATCACCAAACCTTAGGTCACCTAGAGTTTCTCCTGTATTATCCTCTACAAATTTCATAGTTTTATTTTACATTTAGATCTATAATCCATTTTGAGTTAATTTTTGTGAAAAAGTATAAATCTGTATCTAGATGCAGTTTTTGCACACGGATTTCCAGTTATTCTAGCACCATTTGTCATGTATGCATTAAGTTTCAAAAAATAATATTTTTCCAACTTTTTTTTTTTAAGATTTTATTTATTCATAAGAGACACAGAGAGGCAGAGACACAGGCAGAGGGAGAAGGAAGCTCCCTGTGCGGAGCCCAATGCAGGACTCAATCCCAGAACCTTGGGATCATGCCCTGAGCCAAAGGCAGGCACTCAACCACTGAGCCACCCAGGCTTCCCTTTTCCAACTTTTTTGTTAGTATTTACATATATGTCTTTTCCATCCTTTTCAGCATCTGAGCTCTTAGGTATAAAGTGGGCCTACTGTAAACAGACAGTTGAGTTTTTAGGGTTTTTTATTAAATCCAGTCTAATTTTTCTTAACCATGTACTTGGGTACTTTAAGACCATCTACACTTAATGTAATTACTAATATAGTTAGGTTATTTATACTTATTCAGCATGTTAAGTTTTTCGTATCATTTTAAGCTGCTGTTTTGCCAGAACCAACCTCTTAGCAATGAAGATAGTTTAGGAATAATAAATAGAGTTATGGTGGTTAGGTATATGGCTGTACTTATACATACTGTCTTTAAAAAGAAGCAATTTAAAAATGACAGTATTTTCTACATCGAGAAGATGGATTAGTTTGGTACATAGCCCAGCAATGAGATAGACTTTATAAAATCAGAGCTACATAAGAAAATCCAGGACATATGTTTGCTGTCGGAAGACTGTCACCTCATGGTATTAGGTTTTTGCTGTAATAATTTTTTTTTTTAAAGCTTTGGATGGACCTTGCACATTGCAAAGCATTTCTAATTTCTTGCATGTATAGACTGACCGATTTCAATTCATAGTATCAATGCTGAAATGTAAAATGTACTCAGAAATGCCATTTATTTGAAGGGTTATAAGAAAAAATTTGAAATAGGATTATACTAGGAAATCAGGCTTTATTTTTACTGTCTTTTCTTTATTCCTAGGATGTACTGTATTCCAGGTCTTTTTATTCTAGAAGGAAAATGTTTTCCCACCTTTAAAAGTATTTCATGTTCTTTGTAGATAATTGAGGAGACAGAAAACAATCAAGAGAAAATTTGAATTGTCCTTAAGTCTATCATTGAGAGATAACTAAAGCGATTAGCATTTCGGCATACTTTCTTGAAGGCTTTTTTACATTAGATGATGTATATGCACACGCATGTATGTTTGAAACCAGGTTCTGTCCTGCATCTCCTACTTGGTAGTGTTTTGACATTTTCCAGTGTCATTTTTCTTTATTTCCAGGAAAAGTGTGTGAGGAAAAAGGATGCAGTCCCATAATTCAGAATATATAGGATGCAGGCAACCCGCAAAGTTAGGGCCGAAGCACACAGACCTTCCTCCAAGACACTACTTGCTCCTCTTCCAACCTTTTAGTACCACATCATGTACCTCTTTAGATACGTTGGCATGAATGTAATTTTAGGAAAGAGATGAAGATTGGGAGTTTTAATTTGCTCAGTTGTTTGCCAAAGTTGTATTAGATGAATGTGTGAAAAGGCATAGTTGAACCCTCTTTTTTGTCCTCTTTCACAACATTGTCAGCTTTTGATTAAGGATTTGAAGTTAAGAGTAAATAATTCAATATTAATTCTAAGGTTGAGGACTTTTTCCTTCTAGACTCCTTTCTGCGAAACCGTTCAAGTTCTGACCATGAAGCTACAGCCATGATGAAAGCTCAGTTTATGAGTCTGTGGGATGGACTGGACACTGATCACAGCTGCCAGGTGTGTGACAGAGATCTGCCGTGAGCTCATGGAGGGTGGGGGCGGGGGGAGGAGAAAGTTCACTGGGCTCCTTCGTGGGTGTTTTTAGAAAAGTTTTTTAAAATAATTATTTATACTCATTAAGTGATGGGGATCTGAAAGAACGGTTTATGTACATTTTCATCCATTTCTAGGGCTTCATGTTAAAATGTTAAAAGATTACCTAAGGACCTGAAACAAATACAGCAGAGGAGAGGAGACCGGGGTGAAGCCTCTCCTTGGAGTTTGTAGAGTCCTCCTGCCAAAGGAGAGGAAAAGGCTGTGGACACTGTGTGCATGTGTCTTTAGACCCTGCCATAAATCTATACTCTCAGCTCCTCTGTCACCATTGCATTTCATTTTGCTGTTTTCATCAGTCGCTGGAACTTACACACTTTCCCACTTGCTACCACATCCACCTTTTATGGAAGACATCTACCCTAGGCCTTGTCTTTTTGCCCTGTGGGGCAGTGAGCACCAGCACTAGGTCCTTGGTTTGCCCCGAAGGGAAACACCTATATTATTCATTTTATCCCCTGGAGTTCCCATTTTCTCTTAATTCTTCCTTCTGAATGTTCCATTTGTTCTTGTCAGGACGATAATATATTAAAAAAAAAAAAATTCACTGAGCATGTGTGTCTTTCTGCCATATTACTGGAAATGGAAGTTCTAGAACAACTTTTCTGTTTTTGTCTTTTTCATGAATCACCTATTTTATATTTCATGGAAGAGTATTAACAAGGTTAATGATCTTTTGCTGTTTTAACTTTAGTGGATATTTTCTATTTTGTAACGTTTTAGCCCTTTCATATTTAGAATCATTTATCATTTCTAGAAAATTCAACCTATATTTCTTCAAATATTGTTTCCTCTCCATTTCCCATGTGCTCTCTTTATGGAATGCCGATTGGATGTACCTTATTTATATTCCTGTGTTTTAAGTTCTCTTTCATATTTTCTCTCTCCTTTTGCTACAGTCTGTGTAATCTTTTTGCTTCTTTTAATTTGCTACTTCTAGGCTCAGTTGTATTTCTTTAGCTATTTAATCTTTTTTTTTTTTTTTTAAGATTTTTTATTTATTAGAGAGAGAGAGGGGGGCAAAGACACAGGCAGAGGAAGAAACAGGCTCCATGCTGGGAGCCCGATGAGGGACTCGATCCCAGGTCCCCAGGATCACACCCTGGGCCGAAGGCAGGCGCCAAACCGCTGAGCCACCCAGGGATCCGCTATTTATGTATGTATGTATGTATTTAGATTTTATTTATTTATTCATGAGAGACACACATAGAGAGAGAGAGAGGCAGAGACACAGGCAGAGGGAGAAGCAGGCTCCATCTCCATGTAGGGAGCCTGATGTGGGACTCGATCCCGGGTCTCCAGGATCACACCCTGGGCTGAAGGTGGCGCTAAACCTCTGAGCCACTGGGGCTGCCCAGGATCTGCTATTTAATCTTTTTATTGAGCTTGTAATTTCATTTATATTTTTCAGTTCTAGAAATTCTTTTAGACCTTTCTTGAAGTGTGCCAGGTCAGTTTTGATGGACTCTTCCCCTTCAACTCAGGTTTCCAAATGGATTAGAAAACTAAAGCCCTGGGTCAACTAGCTGTGTGATCTTGGACAACTAATAACAATCACTGTACCCGAATGGAAGGAGTACTAGCTACAAAAAGGGAAGGGTAGGTTCTACCTCAGAACTGTTTGTAGGGTTTTAAGGAATCTGCATACACCGTTCTTTTTTTTTTTTTTTTTAATTTTTATTTATTTATGATAGTCACAGAGAGAGAGGGGGGGGGAGCAGAGACACAGGCAGAGGGAGAAGCAGGCTCCATGCACCGGGAGCCCGACGTGGGACTCCATCCCGGGTCTCCAGGATTGCACCCTGGGCCAAAGGCAGGCGCTAAACCGCTGAGCCACCCAGGGATCCCTACACCGTTCTTTTAACTTGTCTTTTAACTCTGCATAAGTATTTGTTTATGATTCTTTAAATTCCTTCTTTATTTTAAATATGTTAAAATACCAATTTTATAGTCGTATTCAGTAGTTCTATGACTAGATGTCTGGTTCTTCCTTTGTTTTGAGTTGAAGGTGCTATTTCCTGTGTATTTTGTGATTTCATGGGAAAAATCACATGTAGTAGAACTCTGACTGAATTCTTGGAACCTGTGTTGAAGGTTGTAGCTCTACAAGGATTTTGTATTTGTCTTCTGTCAGATTTTTTTTGATACAGATAGGTAGATTGAGAGCTGAGGTGCGTATTAGCTGGTGAAGAATCCTGAAATCTCAGATTTTGTCTGTGTGTATGTCTAATATTTCACTGCTTTTTTCAGGCCCTACTATGTCATGAACCCCAGCTTTCTGTAGGGTGCCCTCTTATTAGCCTGTAAGGTGTCCAGTGCACAACCCACTGTCTTAAGGTCTCGACATTTCCATGTGGTGCATGGTCAGCTTCTCCCCTTGCTTACCTCACTTATGCATAGACTTCACTGCTGGCTCAGCTTAGTTCCTTTGCATTTTTGCAGATTTATTAATTAATTTGAGGTTTTTTATACTTCATTTTTTTATGTTGTCTTATAACCAGAGGGTTTAAGATCTCCTACATCCACACATTACCATAAAGCAAGAAGTTAAAACATCATCCTCAAAGAGAACGTTAAGCCATGTGTCCTTTCTACATCGCCTTTATGAAAATGCAATTTCATTTTGAGGGGAAGTTTTTAACGTTTCTTGCGTGATTAGAGAAGCACAACATAAATTAAGGTGACATTAATAGGAATAATTTTTTATTAATAATTGTGCTAATAAGGCTGTTCAATGGGAATAGTTTACAGATTTCCAAAAACTGATTATCCCCCTAAGCAACAGTACTTAAAGCACTTATTAGCCCGTGTTAGAGAAAATTGTTTCATGTTATATTGTATCAGAGTATAGTTTTTTTTTTTAAGATTTTATTTATTCATGATACAGAGAGAGGCAGAGACACAGGCAGAGGGAGAAGCAGGCTCCATGCGGGGAGCTTGATGCGGGACTCGATCCCGGGATCCCAGGTTGATGCCCCAGGCTAAAGGCAGGCACTAAACTGCTGAGCCACCTAGGGATCCCCCAGAGTATAGTTTTAAAAACCAGGGAAATGGCAGCAGTTGGATGAAGTATACTCCAGAGCATCTTCATCCGGAGCCACACAGCATGGTTCTGATATGATAGAACTTAAAACTGAGCTTTCCGAACCATAATTCTTCTACACTGATAGTATTCACTGTTTTCATTGTGATAAATCTATATTTGTAGGTGCAAATAAAGATGTGGCTTTTTTATTAAACTCTAGTAGCAATTTTTTTTATCTTTCTGTGTTTTGAGGGGATTAACATTGATATTTTTAACTTGAATATTAGTTTTAGATATACTTTCATATGAACCACTTAGCTTTTCTTTAAAATTATCTATTCTATGATTATGGATCCAGCCCAGTACCCTTGCTTTTTCTTGCGTGTATGATATGCCACGGTGGGGAAAAAAAAAATCACTGAGTGGTCCAAGTCAACCTACCACCAGCCCTGGAAATCATCCAGGCTAACTGATGACATACTCTTCATCTGCAGAGATGTGAGACATAAAAGAACAGTGTGTTTAGGGTATTCGTTGACATAGTTGAAAGTTTCAGGCATAGATTTAGATCTGGTTATTTTAAATGAAAAATGGTAAAACATCATATTTTTAAGATTCCAAAAAGTCAACTTAAAGCACTAATTTTTCTGCTTAAATACTAAAAGATTACCATTTCTTCCCATTTTGAATTTTAACTCATTTGCACTAGAGTTAATGTATTGTATACAGTTTATCCATTTTTGTCTCCTAAAATTACACCGGAAAACAACTTCTTTCAGTGAATCATTCTTGCTTTTTCATTATTGTGAATATCTGTTATTATCCTACGTGTATTCATTAGACCATGTTGTGCTAGATTTATTTAAATTCCTGATCCTAATGTTTAGCATCCCATCTTCCATACTGGCTTTGCTTTTTTGTTTTAGGTTCTTTGTTCACCTAGAATGTTTCTCAAAATACAGCCCATTTTCCAGGTTTTTTAAAGTACTGCCTCAGCCACGATGTCTTTTGTGATTCTCTACAATCTGATAGAGTCAGTCTTCCATGAGCTTCCATATTCCTTTGAATCTCTTTAACACAATATATGCTGTATTTCAAAATATACTCATTCCTTATGCAGTTAATTCCTTTGATCACTTTTAAGACTTGTTTTAGGCGCACCTGGGCAGCTCAATGAGTTAAGTGTCGACTCTTGATCTCAGCTCCATTCTCAGTCTTAGGGTCATGAGGGGTTAGGCCCTGCATTGCGATGTAGATCCTACTTGTAAAACAAGTCTTTCTTTTTTTCTTTTTAAATTTCATAGAGATTTTTACCTTATTAATTCAGTAGGGTTGTGGAAAGTCAATAAATTTGAAAAATAATAAGAACATTAATATTTTTACTTTAGGACAACTTAAATACAAAATTGCGTTATATTGTGGAGCTAACATTTCTCAAATTTGTTTGTATTTACATTTTTTCCCTCTAGGTGGCAACCTCTCACAGTTAAATTGAAAATAATTTGGCTCTTGAATGTCATTAAATGTAGAGTAGAAGTAGAATATAAAATTTAGTGGATCTTTTAACATGTTCTGGAGTTAGATAATTTCAGAAATCCTAAAACCTCTTAGGCTGAAATAAAATTATATTATAGAAAAGTTTTCTTCAGAATACCGATAAATTTCATTTTGGGTAGTATATTGGGCTGTTTTTTTTTTTTTTTTTTTTTAAGATTTTATTTATTTATTCATGAGAGAGAGAGGCAGGCAGAGATAGAGGCAGAGACAGAGGCAGAGGCAGAGGGAGAAACAGGCTCCCTGCAGGGAGCCCGATGCAGGACTTGATCCGGGGACTCTGGGGTCACGCCCTGGGCCAAAGGCAGGCACTAAACCACTGGGCCACCCAGGGATCCTCTGGGCTGTTTTTTAATTTGGGTTGATTTTTCATTTCCACATCCTTTATAAACAAAGTGATACAGATCCAGAGATTGGCAGGATCACCAGCACTTTCTTTCTTTCTTTTTTTTTTTTTTTTTAAAGTTTATTTTTTTTTTCAGTAATCTCTACACATTGGGTAGAGAACTCATGACCCAAAGATCAAGAGTCGCACTGTTCACTGACTGAGCCAGCCAGGCTCCCCATTCTTTTTTCTTTTATTTAAAATTCTACCCACTGCTTTGATTTTTGCTTTTTTTCTTGCCCTTGTTGAAAGTTTGATTGCTTGAGATTTCATTATAGCATTGAGAAGATGTCACCAGCAATGCTGATCATGTTATGAAATGATGATGTGAAATCTAGAGAGAAAACTACATGATACCTCTTACTATCACCAAAATCCTGAGACTGGGGGGAGATGTTTCCTTTATATATTAGTATCAAAGGACTTGGAAGTATCCCCCATATAGCCATAGGCTTTTAGTTATTCATCAGGTAGCCATTGAGCAAATAACAACCTTTTTTATTTTAAATCTTTATAATTCTTCCTTAACTGAACAGTATACTATTTTAGTTATGAAAAGGCTGGTGAAATGTGTCAGTCTTACCAGCTCTCTTATCATTTGATCTAGTTAGGATTAACTTTGATTTGTATTTATAAATTTTTGAGTAATGATGGATTAAAACCATTTCTTATAAAAGATTTAAACACTCCTTAATTTTTGTATCTTCGAAGCCCTAGTAATAACATCCTAAAAGGAGCATTACTGGTAGATTTAATGCCTTGTGTTTTCTTGATATGCCCAGGTCATAGTGATGGGAGCTACCAACCGCCCTCAGGATCTTGACTCAGCTATCATGAGAAGAATGCCCACGAGATTTCATATCAACCAGCCTGTAAGTGGTTTCGATTGATGATATGTTATGCACAGTTAAATACTCAGCTTTTTACGGGAAAGGAATGGTATTTTTAATAGCACTTATTTACTATTTATGACAGGCAGGAAATGAATGGGGCGAGAATCCCTGTAGGTATTTGTCCTCTCCACTCTGACTTGCTTTGTTTTCCTTCTTTCTTTCTTTACTAAGATAAGTATTTGCTTTTCTTCAAAGAATATAATTACCTCAATTTTGTTTAGCTACTTGTGTGATTTTCTTGAGAATGTAGCAAGTTATATCTGAAGGTATATAGAAAACCTAAATTCTAGTTTTGGTTTACCACAGGGTGAAATTAGGAGGGCTAACAGGAAGAACAACTGGGATTTATCTGATTAATTCCTGGCGGTTGTAGTCAGTGCTCTCCTTTGTTAGGATTAATGATTAACTGGTAGCTGAGGTGTTACACTTGAACTTAATGCAGATGTCCGTGCTTCCTTGAACCAGGGCTGTCTCCTTTCTCATACTTTTTGTTAGTCAAGAAATACCCTCAAGCAGATGATTATAACTTAGCGGTACTCTGTAATTCTTGCACAGAGTCCTCACATTTTGCATTTTATGTGCCTTTAGATTGAAGAAGAAGAAAACAGGGTTAGTAATGGAATCTGTGTGCCATATAATCAGCATGCTACATGTATAGCTGTGTAGAGGAACTCTCAGTGTCATTCCTTCAAAATTTGAAATAAAAGTATTTTAATACCACTTACAGTCTCTGGCCAAAAAATACTTGTCCCCTTGTGTAGTCTGCAACTATCCAGTTTGTGGCAGTAAACAGGGTTTCCTAAAATTGATGGTTGTGGCCTCTGTAAAATTGCTTTGATGTATTACTTTCTGCAGCTACGTCTCCCCCTTTGAGAATGTGCATAAAGTTAGCCCTCTATTAGAAAATGTACCCGACAAATCAGGGAAGACATTTTTAACTTGTTGTAGGAGACTGTACAATTTAGACTAGTGTTGAGCATTGGTAGGTGTCAGGCACCTGCCAGGCTCTGGTGAGGGGAACACGGCCCCCAGTCTCCTCTCTATTGCAGGAAGAGCAGACAAATAAATGACAGAAAATGTACTTTACAAAAGTATGTTTAAAGAAATGTGAGAACCTGAAATGATGATGAAACCTAATAATTCTGTCAGAGTAGTTGCGAATCCAGCTGGGCCTTGAAAGGGTGGCAGGAATTTCGAATGCAAGCAAGGCAGGGAAAGTCTTTTTACCTGAATGAACAAAAGCGAGAAGGTGTGGGAACACGTGTTTAATGATGGCCCCTGGGGGAGTTCATTTCGGGCGCCCGGAAAATGGAGGGCTGGAGGGCTGGAAAGGCAGGCTGCTGCCAGGTGTGGACAAACTCCTCCCTCGCCCAAGATTTCACTTTAATTTTGTTAGCAAGACAGCGGGACATTTTGAAAGAGAATTAATTTACCTCAGTGGTCGTAAAGACCAAGATTGCAGTGATAGAACCGCTGCTTGTAGTCTAGTAGGAAACAAAGGTTTCTGAGGTACAGTAGAACAGAACATAGCACTCAATAGCGTGGAAGGTTGCCTGTACTAGAGTTCTAAGTTAAATATATTAATTGTTTTAGTTAACAAAATGGTCTGTATAGTATTTGTCAAATTTATTACAAATTTGTGGACTGTAAATGTAAAAACTGGGCTTTCACAACCCCCTTTTCATTCTGTTTTTAGTGAACACACACACTTTATACTGTAATTTTTTCTTATTTTGTAACTATGATACCAAAGTATATGATCAACCTTACTTTAAAACTTCTTCTCCAAATTAAATGGTTGTTAACCAAAAGTAGTTACGGGTGATCACATTATATAGCAAATTTACCTTCATACGTAACACTCTTGAATTACAGAAACAGCAGGGTTTGGCTTTGTTTTGCTGGTCACTTGAGAGATAATTCATGATAACTAGCTCTGTTTTTAGTGGTTATGGGCATAGGAATGAGTTTAGCCATGATAATTTATTAAAGCACTTATATTTATCATCTATATAGGGTATTCCGTAAAAGCTTCTGTTGTTTGGTATAATACTATGAACCATCACGGGGGGTGGGGGGACCATATAAGTATAGAAACAAATGTACTGTCAATGCTAAACAGAAATTCACTAATAAAAACTAGCAAGTGTGGAAGTTACAAGGCCAAGTGGAGGAGGTAGGAGGGTATTGTTGCCATCTCTTCCAGTTAATGGTAAAAGTTTTACTGCAGTGTTTAAGTTTTCAGAAGTTTCCTGACTAAAGAAATGGAGACTTGCAGAGCCATGAGGGAAAGACATTGGTCATCCTAGCTGTTCATCCACTCATTCAAGAACCATTTAAGGGCATGTTATTTCTCAGACCTTGTGCTGATCACTAGGGATTCAGAATAAGAAGATGGAAATTCATGGGATGCCTGGGTGGTTCAGCAATTGAGCGTCTGCCTTTGGCTCAGGGCGTGATCCCAGAGTCCTGGGATTGAGTCCCATGTCGGGCTCCCTGCATGGAGCCTGCTTCTCCCTCTGCCTGGGTCTTTGTCTCTCTCTGTGTCTCTCATGAATAAATAAGTGAAATCTTAAAAAATAATAATAATAAGATGGGAATTCAGTAGGTCGACCACAAATGATTAAGAGTCTAAAACCTAGACCTTGATGTAGCAAATAGTTTAGAGTTTCTGTCATTTCCTGTAGGTATTGCCGGATGGTTTACAGAGCAAAGAAGAAATATTAGGAAAACTGGCTGATCCTGATTCCTTTTTTTAATTCTAACTGGAAATCATTCTGGTTTTTAGGCTCTAAAACAAAGAGAAGCAATCCTGAAACTCATCTTGAAAAATGAAAATGTAAGTAGAAAATTACAGCTTTCCCTGTCCTATAAATACATGTGTTCATGTTCATAAAACTATTTTAGAGAGAAATGAAAAAGTAAATATGAGAATAAACAGCTTTGTACTGGCATAAATCACTGTAAATCTGTTGGCCATTCATGCAACTCAGTAGCCCTGGTGCATTTGAACTTACTAAAGATGGTCTGCTGTTTTTAAAGCCCCATGTTTTCATATTTACAGATTAAAATTTTCAGGCTGTTCTCCAGTTATATAAGGTATATTTATTTTTGTGCAGTAGCATTTTTTTTTAATTTATTTAATTGCAATATTTTTTGAAATTGGAATTTAGATTTAAGAAGGTATGATAATCAAAATCTTTAATAGTTTGTATATTTATGGTCACATGCTTCATAATTAAAATATGTACATTAAATGGTATTCAGGGAAAAAGCTTGTTTCCTCTGTTGTGTTTCTTCTGTGTCCTTTCAGATGGCATTGTCCATACCAGCAAATTGGAACATGCTATTATTCCTCTTCCCTATTCTACGTAACCCATATTAATAAATTGTATACGCTGTGTTGCTTTTTTCACTTATCTTTGATATCTTTTCATATTAGTACATAGTGTCTTTGTTCTTTCTCTGTTTTGGGTTTTTTGCTTGTTTGTTTTGGATTGTATAGGATTTCACTGCATATATGGCTATACCATAAGTTATTTAATCAGTGCCATAATGAAGAACATTCAGGTTGATTCCGGTCTTTTACTATTATAAAAATGCTGCATTGAATAATAAACTTGTATTCAGGTCTCTTCACACTTGTGCAGGAATATTACTAGGGTGGATTCTCTAGAAGAGGAATCACTAGATCAAAGGGTATGACTTATATTTTGATCACTATTGCCAAATTGTCTGTACTACTTTACTGTCACACCAGCAATATTAGAGTACCTCTTTCCTTGTAGCCTCACCAACAGAATGCTATGGAACTTTGTGTTGACGTGATAGGTAGAAAACAGTATCTCATTGTATATTTAGGGATGACATGAATATGTTTAGGAGCCACTTGAATTTTTTCCTGTGAAATACTTTTTCATATTCTTTGCCCATTTTTCTATTGCAGTGCTCTTTTTTGTATCGATTTATAGGAAATCTAATACATTAGGGAAATTTCTCTTTGTTTATATGACTTGAAAATATTTTTTCTTATTTGTCTTTTTAAATTTATTGGGATCTTCCCCCTTTATGATTTCTGAGTTTTGAGTAACATCATATTCCTCACTGTCCTAAATCTCATATCTTTTTTTTTTAAGATTTATTTATTTATTCATGAGAGACACAGAGAGAGGGGCAGAGACACAGGCAGAGGGAGAAGCAGGCTCCTGATGTGGGACTTGATCCCAGGACCAGAATCACGCCCTGAGCCGAAGGCAGGCACTCAACCGCTGAGCCACCCAGGCAGGCATCCCCTAAATCTCATATCTAAATTCACCATTTGAGAGGCATCAGGGTGGCTTAGTTGGTTGGGCATCTGCCTTCAGCTCAGGTTCTGGTCTCAGGGTCTGACATTCCTGCTCCGCCGGGAGTCTCCCTCTCCCCCTCTCCCCCTCTCCCCCTCTCCCTCTTCCTCTTCTTTTGCCACCTCCCCTCTGTTCTTGCTCTGTCTCTCTCAAATAAATAAATAAATAAAATCTTTTAAAAAATAAAAAACTCACTATTTGAAGGGTGCCAGGCTGGCTCAGTTGGTGAAGCATGTGACTCTTGATCTTGGGGTCATGAATTCAAGCCCCACGTTGGGTGTAGAGTTTACTTCAAAAACTTAATTAAATAAACTCACTATTTGAACTTGTTATCTAAACTAAAAAAATGAAGATTCCCACAGTGAGAGATTCTTGCATTTCTGTGGTCTTCCTCCATCCTCGATCACACATTCTGCTCTGTCTCCACTCTATTTCCCCACCTCCCATGTTTATTTTAGTTTTATCTTTAAAAGAAAGAATTCTTTCATTTTTTGACTCAACCTCATAAGCATTGTAACACCCAACAAAAAATTGACAGTCATTTCTTATTATCATTAAATACCTCATCTGTTCACATTTCCTGTTGTCTCCTGAATGGGATGTTTGTTTTTCTACCATGTATTTGTTTGACTCAAAATCCATATAAAGTTCGTTATTTGCAATTATTTGAGAATTTTTCGGTCTCTTAATCTGTGGGCTATAGATGATTCCTTTACTCTCCTTCTCCCCCCACCTTCTTTTAGTTTATTTGTTGAAACAGCCAGGTTGGGTTTGTCCACATTTTTTCATGGTCTGGATTGTGCTGTAATAGCACAGGATTGGTTGTTCAACAGCAAGTAGGGTGAGACAGCCCTGGTCCCCCAGCTCATTTTCCTGGCTATTTTTGCTTCTATTTCTGTATGAATTTTAGAATTAATTTGTCTTATTCAGGGAAAAGCAAACACTCATATTTTTAATGGATCATAATTCAAGAGAATTAAAAAAATTTTTTTTATGTTGAAGGTTTCTGTCCAAAAGCATGTATGTCTTTTCTCCTGTATCTTTCAGTAATGCCCTGTTCCTTTTTTTTCTTTAAAACGTATCAGAGAGGGACGCCTGGGTGGCTCAGCATATGCCTTTGACTCAGGGCATGATCGCAGGGTCCTGGATCAGTCCCACATTGGGCTCCTGCGGAGAGGCTGCTTCTCCCTCTGCCTGTGTCTCTGCCTCTCTCTCTCTCTCTCTCGAATAAATAAATAAAATATTTTTTTAAAAATCAGAGAAAACATACATGCTACTTGCAAAAATTTGAAGAACCTAACAAATTACAGAGATTACTATTTTGGGGATGATAGAGCCATTTAATAAAAGATAAATGCTATGTAGTCTTTTCTTAAAAACTACATTACATGAAATATTTTGTACAATTTCAGGGAAATTGCTAAAACTTTGTGTATTCTGGGTAAAGAACTCCTGTCCTATATGAGCGAGAAATCAACCAATTACATTTTGCCTTTTAGCTGTATATCTGATAACTACTTTCAAAAGACATTGTATAGTCATAGTGCTGTTTAGGAAAAGACACTTAATTGGTAAACCTTTAATGAAGACAGGCAGCAATGAGCGGTTCAGGGAAGAAAACAAAAGAGATAAAACAATTCCACAGGTTCTTTTGAATTAGGATGGCTTTGTTGTAGCTTGAAATTTATCACGTATGAAGGTAATTGCTGATAATTTTGTAGAGACTTCAAGTTAATAAAATTATTTAATTTAAAAAATTTAATGAACGGTGGTATTACTGGAAGTTAACATGTGTATGGTTCAGTATAGATATAGATGATAGGTATGATTTACATATAGATGATGAATTTATATAAATGATAAAATTTAAGCTCTGTTTCATAAGATAGCCATACTTTACACAGGCTGTAATGTTTTCACATTTAACTTAAGAAACTCATTATTTCTAAACTTTGATTTCAGTATTCTGCTGTTTTTTAAAAAAAAATATTTATTTGACAGAGAGCATGAGCAGGGGGAGGGGCAAAGGGAGAGGGAAAGGCAGGCTCCCTGCTGAACAGGGAGCTCAACCTGGGACTCCATTCCAAGACCGCAGGGTCCGAAGGACTGAGCCACCCATGAGCCCCAGTATTCCTTTTTTTTTTCCACAGTAGCATCTTCGGAAATTCTTTAGAATTGTATTTGTCATGGATATAAGGAATTTTTTTACATTCTGTTTCTCAAAGCACAAAGAATTAGTCTCCAGTTTTAGGATGCAAAATATGAATGCTCTCTGGCTGTCGACTTGGGAACATCTCATTTCCCACTGGCTGGTGTTTATATGCTTAAAGCATATTGTTACTTCACTAGAATCTGAAAAAAATTAATTTGATTTTGTTAAGAGCTACCTCAAACAATATTCTTTTCTAGTCTTTCACATTTCTTTATTGATAGTTCCTTTACACAGTTCACTCATTTAAAAGATAGGGTAGTGATTTTGGCTTAAAGTATTAAGTATAAAAAGAATTAGAACTAAAAAAAATGTATGCCTGTGCAGCCCGGTGGCTCAGTGGTTTAGTGCCGCCCTCAGCCCAGGGCGTGGTCTTGGGGTCCCAGGATCAAGTCCCACGTCAGGCTCCCTGCATGAAGCCTGCTTCTTCCTCTGTCTGGGTCTCTGCCTCTGTGTGTGTGTGTGTGTGTGTGTGTGTGTGTGTGTGTGTGTGTGTGTCTCATGAATAAATAAATAAGATCTTTAAAAAAAATGTATACCTTATACAGGTATCTTGTCTCAGTACTAAGGAGATCAGAGTTTTCCATACATAAAGGAATCTGAACTTAGACTTTTTTCATGCACAGCAGGAGTCTTTCACAGGCATGGGCTTTGGAGACAGGATTGAGGGCCCCTCCTTGCTAGGTAACCGTGGGTAGGTACTGTTGAGCATCTCTGCCTTATTTTTCTCACTGGGAAAGTGGAGGTAATGCCAACAGTCTCAGAATCATTTTGAGAATTTAAATGACGTGTGTGAAATGCTGCGAGTGCCCTGCTTGTGCATCCTCCATGGTAGATGCAGTAACTGCTGTGCTTCCAGCCATTTTAGGAGTCGTTAATTTATTCCGGTATTGCTCCCAGGACTCAAGACCTTTTTAAACTTGGGGGCTGCCTTCCTGGTTGCCTAATAAAAACAGATTTCATGAGTTCACAGTTTGTCTGATAGCTATTACCTTGTAGAAAGGGGTTACTTATAGGGTGTATGCCGTGTGCCTAGCATAGAGGTGGGATAAACCCAGAGAAGTTATAGAATAAATTATCCAGGCTCACATAGCAAAGGATTGATGGAGCCTTCCTCTTAACACTGTGGTGCACTACCTCTGTTCATCTTGCTCCCCCCGATGACTTGAATCTTCTTTTTGATCTTTTCTCATACTTGATTTGTTCATCTTTCTGACTTTGTCACTATGTCATACACAAGACCTCCTGGAAGCTACACGTTCCTCCTTTTACTGGTACCCTCAGAATTTTTTGACATATGTACCTAAACTCCCAAGTTAACAGTATTTCTTCCCTCTTTCCAGTACTAGACTTCCGAATGCTTCAGCGTGCACGCCCCTCTGCCTCACCTGTTCTTATGTCTGTGTTCTAGTTCTACACAGTTTCTCCCAAATTGAATGATTGTTCTTACTGTTTGGATTTGAAAGCTGCTTTAGATTTACTGTGTATTGACCATTTTCTTCACTTATGACTGCTGCAAGCTCCACGCCTACCTTCTGGATTCACTTTTCTTTTTATCAGAGAAAATGACTTCTGTTTATTTAACCCCGACTTTTAGAAGTGAGAAGACTGTCGTCACAGGAGGTCACAGTCACAGAGCTGACAGTATACCCCACGTCGCCGTGTAACTTCCACATCTCTTGTCCTTGTGTAGACTTGCCATCATTACCTGAATACTTAGGTCTTCTATAGAATTTAGTAACTAATAAAGGTAGCATTTCAGGTCGGTGGGGAAAAGTAGATGTTTTTCAGACAAATGGTTAGCTGTGTGGGGAAAAGATGTAGCTGGACCTTACATCATTGTGCCCAAATCCTGGCTCTGGTAGTGACCGTGGGCAATTTATTTAAGCTTTCCAGATCTCACTATTTTTTTTTTTTAATTTTTATTTATTTATGATAGAGAGAGAGAGAGAGAGGCAGAGACATGGGCAGAGGGAGAAGCAGGCTCCATGCACTGGGAGCCCGACGTGGGATTCGATCCCGGGTCTCCAGGATCGCGCCCTGGGCCAAAGGCAGGCGCTAAACCGCTGCGCCACCCAGGGGTCCCTCCAGGTCTCACTGTTATCTGAAAAGAAAAACAAGAATACCACCTGACAGGGTTAAATGTGAGAATAGCACATGTAGGGTGCTTAGCACAGGAATGACACACAGGAATCATCCGATAGATGCTAGTCATTGTAAGTACATCTTTCTTGTTCATTTTCTCTCCTTAATCTACGTAGAGGTTTAGTGTGATTATACTGTCCCAGGTCCCTGTCTGCCCAGGA